>NC_139023.1:43743421-44343421 GCF_964662115.1 Mustela nivalis | reverse complement strand
TATCTATATATATATTTTGCTGACAGCCCAAAGGTGCCTATTGAAATATTGTTTGTGACAATAAAGTCCAAGAGATTCATCAGAAATGATTAAATACATTCATTGTACATTCATATTTATAATGGAATACTAGCTTTGCATACCCATGTAGATTGATCTTATTAGTAAGTAGAATTGCTGCCTTCCAGTTAATGCCCTGGGGCCAACACCCTCAGTTGCCTATGCTACTACCTATACTATTACCCATTCTTCTCTACTATAGAGCTCCAATATTAATGATGTTTTAAGCAACATGGCTGTTCCAGGTAAAAGGCTGATTTGATACAGTATGGAACTTAGTGAGAATGGATGCTTGCAGATACACCCCATGGGGGTGGGGACGTCATAAGTACATAAAATGAAAAAATGCTTCTCTAGTCATTCTAGCCCATGAAGGATGAGAATAGAAAATGAACAGGTGACAGAAACTTCCATTGCCTTTAAAATCTTATGCTAGAACACAGTAAAAGTCCAACATATTCACTTCCCATTGGCCACAGTAATTTAAGAGAATAAACCCCAAGTCTACCAGAAAGAGAGAGAGAAGGTAGGGAAGAATCAATCAAGATAGCAACTGAGGAGAAGGAATGAATAGTGGCAAACAAATAATATATTCTACTAAATATCAATAAGATAATGACTAAAACTAATTGAAACATATAAAATAAATTAAAATCCATGATTTCATAATGCCAATGAAAATTAAACTAATCAGAGTGTCTGGGTGTCTCATTCAGTTAAGCATCAGCCTTCAGCTCAGGTCATGATCCCAGGGTCCTGGGATTGAGTCCTGCATCTCCTTAGGCTCCCTGCTCAGCGGGGAGTCTGCTTCTTTCCCTCTGCCACTCTCTCTGCTCGTTCTCTCTCTCAAATAAATAAATAAAATCTTTAAAAAAATAATAATAATAGAAACTAAAATTAAACTAACTTTTCACCATTAAAGGGTACAAATTCACCAAATTACTGTTCTAAATTGATAAATAAGGAAAAATGGCGAAATCAAACATTTCTTTGCCTCTTCTCCACTGTCTATACATCAAGCACAGCCAAATACTTGATGAAAGAAAATTTTATACTTTTGTATTTATGAATTTATAAATTAAGGGGAAAATGCTAAAATTAGAATATGACATTTTTAAATCCCTAGAGAAATAATGGATGTAAATGATGACCACAGTAGCCACTAAGATCACACAAAAAGACAACTGGATATTATGTGCCTTCTGATGTCAGTACCATACAACACTCAGAAGTATTATATCCTTTCTCAAAATAAATCCAGCTGAATCAGATCAAGCTTTTAGATACAACTACTTACTATTGTATAGAAAGATAATAATAGCAGGAGAACATGTTAGGTGACATTATGGGAAAAGAATCTGTAAAACCCACAATATACTAAACTATACAGGACAAATAATCTAGTTCCATTAATAAGTATATTGCAAGGTAAACCAAAAGAGGGTTAATTATATGTAGATTAAGAGATTTTAGAGATACATCAATAAAATTCAATGTATTGATGTATCTAATGTACCCATTCATCCTGATTCAAACAAACCAACATTTTTTAAAGTATTTATAGGACAATTAAAAAATTAGATTACTAACTGCTTATTTGGTGATATCAAACAATTCTTATTATAGTGAAAGTTTAATAATGTAATTTTCATTATATTTTTAAAATTAATATACAGGTTACAAAGGTGTCTTGTGATATTTATGGGTTAAATGATACAATATCTGAGAATTTGCTTTAAACAAATTTGGTGAGGATAGACATGAAACAAAGTTGGTTTTGAATTGATGACTGATGAGTAATGAGTATATTTAAGTTCATTTATAATGCTCTCTATTTATGCCTATATTTAACTGTTTTACAATAAAAAGTTCCCAAAATCAGTGTTCATGAGACATGTATAAACAGGAAAAGTAGAATGCAATAAGTGATAACAAATCTATAATGAGATGGGGCACCTGGGTGGCTCAGTGGGTTAAGCCTCTGCCTTCAGCTCAGGTCATGTTCCCAGAGTCATGGGATCGAGCCCTGCATCAGGCTTTCTGCTCGGCAGGGAGCCTGCTTTCTCCTCTCCCTCTCTGCCTGCCTCTGTGTCTACTTGTGATCTCGGTCTGTCAAATAAATAAATAAAATATTTTTTAAAAAATCTATAAGAGAGAGCAAAAAGTAAGTATTGAAAAATAGACACATTCAGTTTTATATTTGTTATTGTCCTCTGAAATAATTAATTTTACAACTATTTATATATTGAAAATAGTACAGCTTTAAATGGTAATAAAGCTTTGGAATTTAAACTGAAGAGGTTCAATATGACACTTTATTCTTTTATGCAAAAAAAACTGATTAAGAACCACTCCATGCATATTATTGTGTATTTTGCTAATTTCATCCTAAGAAAACCTACCTATTCTTCCTGAAGGGTATAAATTAGATGCTCTTGTTATGGGACACTGGAATCACTCTCAACTACAAATATAGAACTAAAGAGAAGAATAATGCCACCACTGCCACAGTATCCTTACTTAGCTTACCCCCAAATACATATTATACTAAAATTTATTATAATATCCTTGAAACTGGAAAGGACTTAGAATGACACATAAAGTTGCAACAAACATCAGTGTTTTCTAAAAATTGTTTCATGTGTTTTGGTATTGAGATCAAGATCTATTAGGATCTAACAGTCTACCTCCTACACCATTTCCTCACCAAAGTTAATGGAACCAGAAAATGTGCTCTCTAAGTGAAGGCAATCAGTCTTGCAGTGTCTAGAAGAGATTGAGAAAAGTAACAACATTTAACCTCAGCTATACAAAATAAGCCAGCAGGATTTGGAATGCAAGCCATTCTACTTTGCTGAAATGGAACAGGAAATCTGAAGTCCAAGTTTCATTGCAACACACACATGAAAGACCAGTAGTTTTAGCATGTCTAGAGTGGTGAAAATGTAATGTAATTTGCCAGAACAGAAAAGGACCCTCAGAAGCTGTAGAAAAGAATATGAAAAATAAAACCATGATTCCTTCTTTTATTAGTGAACAGGATTAGTTACTTCAAAAAGGGAAAGTAAAAGGACTAAAACTGGATTTCTCATACACCTCTCTATGACACTGTCAGGACCAGACAGGTGCATTCACTGACTTAGGACATTTGTCTCCTTTTAGTGACACCTAGTTTTTAGAAGTTCATGAGAGTACATAAGAAATTTTCAATAACAAATAAAACCTGATGGAAACTTTCTAGGAATAATTAGCAAATAAGTAAGTAAGTAAATAAATAAATAAATAATAGTAAGCTAAAATATCAAGTTATTGTACTTTAGCAGATGGGATGAACTCAGTGATAGTCTCATTTTGAACAGAAACTATATTTTTGCAAGTTTATCTCTTTCCTTAACTTGAGTGAGGTTCTAGATACTATATTAAAATCAGTTTGATTAATAAATTATTTTAAGGAGAGGTACAAATGCATACTAACATTAATAATAAAAATTATAGAATTTATATTCAGAAGTTCATATATCATCGAAATATATTTAGCTAAGACAACCTCAGCCAAACAGGTAGAAATTCTTTAAGTTTCATAAATTTGGTTAAGAGTGTTGCCAAATTCAACTTAATTCACAGTTCTAACTTGCCCAGATATTTTCTTTCCATTTTTTCCATGTTGGAAATTTATTAATATATTCATAGTACTAACACAAATGGAAAGATTAAATATGTGAGTCTTGTTTAGCATTGAATTCCATCTCTACTTTCAGTATTCTGACAACTGATTCATTTGAAAAATAAAAAACCCTATAAAATTAGTAGATTATGCCTTATATTTATTGTCCTGATAAATCATTAATTTCTCATATATTTAACTTATTGAGATGATACTCTTTGCAAGTTATTAGCATACCAAATGATGCTCCTTGAGAATGACAATTTATTGATTGTATTTATAACATATATGAGAAAACCATGTAGGCCCAATAGAGGAAAGTAAAAAATTCATAAATAAAACCTGTCCATTTAAACTAGTCTAGGTACACTTTTTTTTAATATTAACACAATAATATTAAAAATCAGACTGAACAAAAGAAAAGCTATTTACCATAACTATCTACTTCTTCCCCCTTGAAGACACCGAAGTGACAACAATCTGGACTTCTGTTAAGAACTCCAGTGACCAAGTGAGAAGCTATAGCACATAGACCATTATAAAACCAAAAAGGGAGTCTTGTGAAAAGTTAAGAATATTATCTGCATTTGGCACATCATTTCTGCCCCTTTCCTTATGTAGCATAGCAGAGCAACTCAGTCTCAAACTCTCAATATTGGTGATCTTCCTTTAGGATGGAAACAAAACACTTGACTATGTATCTAGTGTTCCACCTTGTCCCCGGGCTGCTCTGGGGAGTGATTTCTTTTCAAGCTGACACAGAGCACTGACAGAATCCATGGCAGAGTTTGCAAACTGCTGGAAACAGGCGAGTACCAACACACATCCAAGTTGTAGTTTTGCAGACAGAAATGGGGAGAAAGTTGGGGTATTGGGGACCAGAAAAGTTTTGAAAGGTACCATAAGTCCAGCCAGGCAAAGACTTTCCCTGCATGAAGTCAGGACCTAGAGACTTTGTCTGGCAGATAAGGACATAGAAGATTTCATAGAGTCCGTAATTTGTGCTGGATCACATTTTTTTTTTTTCAAATGCCCAACTCCCAGCAAAAAAAAAAATTATAAGGTATTCAAAGAAACAGGGAAACATCATCTAATCAAAGAAACAAAATGAAACTCCAGAAACCAACCCTAAAGAAAAACAGATCTATGAGCTTCCTGTAAAAGAATTTAAGATAACTGTCATAAAAATGCCCAATGAGCCAAAAGAGAAAACAGATACACAATAAGTGAGATCAATGAAACAATGCATGAATAAAATGAGAATATCAGCAAAGAGATAAAAACTGCAAAAACAGAAATCAGACATAAAAAAGAAAACGCTGCTATTTGTGACAACATGGATGAGCCCTGAAAGCATTATGCTAAGTGAAACAAGTCAGAGAAAGAAAAGTACTGTATGATCTTATTTTATGTGGAATCTAAAAAGCTCAAACTCATAGAAACAGAGTAGATTGGTTGTTGCCAAGGGCTAGAGGATGGGGGTTGCAGAGCTGTTGGTTAAAGGATACAAACTTTCAGTTATAAGATAAATAAGGGAGATCTAAGGCACAATGTGGCCACTATAGCAACAATACTGGATTACATAAACTTGAAGTTTGCTAAGAGAGTAGATCTTAAATGTTCCCACTATACACACAAAAAAACATTATATGAAATGAGGGATATGTTAACAAACCTTATGATAACAATTATCTCCATATATCCATTTATATATATATATATATATATAATATTTATATATCCATTATATGTGTGTGTGTGTGTGTATGTATACTTTAAACTTCAATTTATATACTTTAAACTTACATAATGTTATTTGTCAATTGTTTAGTAGGTATAAAATTTCAGATTTGTAAGGGGAAAAATTCTGGAGATATGTTTTACAGCATTGTGAATATACATAGACTTTATTTTAAAAGTAATTAGGATTGGGGTGCCTGGGTGGCTCAATGGGTTAAGTGTCTGCCTTTGGCTCAAGTCATGATCCCAGGGTCCTAGGATCAAGCTCTGCATTGGGCTCCTTCCTCAGGAGAAAGCCTGTTTCTCTGTCTCCCTCTGCTGCTCCCCCTGCGTGTGCGCTCTCTCTCTCTGAAATAAATAAATAATATCTTACCCCCCCCCCAAAAAAAAGTAGTTAGGATTGGCAACAATGTTCATTTTTAAATGTTTATTTTTTAAATCCAAAAATTCATTTACATAGTGTGAATTCATTGAAAAATATAACTGTAGTTTATCATAAAACTACCTGCGTTCAAATATTCATTCCTTGCCTGAGCCATGTGATCCAGCACAAATTACTGACTCTATGAAATCTTCTATTTCCTTATCTGCAAATCTGTCATGATTATAGCATCCTCCTCCCAGGTTGGTTGTGTGACCTCCCTTTGTTCCTGTGTGACAAATAGAATTACTGTCAGAAACATTCAGCACTCAACTAATGTAATTGGGCCTAAGGAGATTAGTTATTCTATTGCTCTAGAGTTATAATCTCATTATGAGAAGGGGAAAAGATTGGAACTTCTATTTTAAATGGCTTCTTATTGAAAAATTATCAAGAATGAACTTTAAAGTGTTCATCATTGAAAAAATGAGAAAAGCATAAATCACTATACAAACATTATAATAGTAACTGTTACAGTGGAAAGACTTTAGAAGCACTAATTTTGAACTTAAAATATCATAGACCTTCCATTGCCACAAGTATCAAAACATTTTGCATTTTTATTAGTGTTGAATAATAATATATACTTCTCAGAAGAAACAATTAATGTCCTCCACCTCCCACCAAGAAGAGCAAACACTTTGATTACTCAACTTCATGTGTTAGAAAAATAAATCAGTGGAAATATTTTCTCCTACTGACTCATACTTTAGCAATTAAGGCATATTTTTTCTTTAAAAGAAAAATGTAGCTTAGCATGGTCAGAGGAGTATTATGTTTGTAAAGCAATGGAAATAACCTGTCCTGCAAATATAAGCAAAATTTATTAATTTTTACACAGAATACTTGTTTTTGGAATACTGAGAAAATATAAAAGCAAAATAAATTATTGAATGGGAAATCAGTTATATAACTAAACACTTTATTTTTGTTGTTTATGGATTTGCTAACTGATTTGATCAACACAACAAGCTCACAACTAAATGCTTTTACTTAATGTATCAAAATAATTTTTACAGTATAAAATACATTTTGAGAAAGATATTTTAAGCACTGAAAATAAAATTAAGTTTTTCAGATAAAAATAATTACTATATTTTAAATGTTGTGTTTTCCTTTTACATGTCATTTGAATAACCAAATTTGAAATATATTACCAAAAGCTTTCATAGGAATAGAAACCATGAGAGACGATACTGAGCTAATAGACATCTAAATTGAAGATAGATTTAAAAAGTGTTACCATGTTAAATTCTTCAACAATGAAAGTAATACTTATAATTTAAAGGAAAATATAAAATCTAAAAGTAATTCTAGAATGGGAAATCAATTATATAACTAAAACCTCTATTTTTAGTTCAGAGTTGCTAAATCCTTTGCTCAAAATAGGCTGGTGATAGTTACAAACGTGATGTGCTAGTCATCAGAGCTACAATAAATTTCAAAATCAGAAGACCACAACTCTGAAGAACACATAAGAACTAGAGTTAGCCAAAGGAGCAATATCAAATCACTCCGAATGCAACTATAGGAAGACATAGTGCACTTTCAGTGCTACCTTCTCCATGGGCCATGGATGAGTGCAAAGGTTAAAAATCCACTAGTGGATACGAAAACACCTTTGACTTAAACATCTTGTGCGCCAGAAAGGGTGCTATGTCTTAGAACAACTTTATAGACCTAGCTTCTAGTGTTCCACAATTGATGGACCCTTTTAGAGGAGTCACCACCCTCAGAGAAAGGCAAAACAAGGAGCTTCCGGCAGTTTATAGTTCTCCCAGTGCAAGTGTAATTTTTAACATAAGCAACAGTGCAGAGTAACATAATTGACACATATCTTTTTCTGTTTCCAGGATTTAGAAAGTTAACCAAAGGACAAATGTCCATGCAGAGCAAAGGTTTTTGTTAAGCCTATACTCCACTTATTAGGACTGAAAATGGTTTCTCAGATCTTGACTGAGAGCTCTTCCAATACAAAGGATGCTAAGTAACGTTAGAAGAAAAAACACAAACTAAGATGTTCTCATTACCTGTAAGAAGATTAAAAAGCTGAAAAAAAGTTTCAGATATAAGTTAATTATGTGTTCATTCTATCTATAGGAAATTATATTATTCATATTTTTATTCAAAACTAAGAATTACATTTTCACCATTAAACAGAAAATCCATGTGCAAGCTTTATTAAGTAGTTTATTTTCTGTACATTTTTCTAAAATATTTTATTATAAAAGAATTACACTGAGCCCTTAAGAATGCGGAGGTTAGAGACATCAACCCCCCGTGCAGTGGAAAACACATATATAATATCTGACTCCCCCCAAAATTTGACTATTAATAACCTACTGTTGTGTTTCTGCTTACTGGTAACATAAACAAATTAATGCATATTCTGTATGTTTAAAGTTTTTTATACTGTATTTTTATAATAAAGTGTGCTAGAGTAAAGAAAATGCAATTATGAAAAGTCATAAGGAAGAGACTACACTTAAAATCTTGTATCATATTTATCGAAAAAAGTCCACATGTAAGTGGACCCATGCAGTTCAAACTCATGTTGTTCATGGGTCAACTGTATTGACAAAGATCACAGAATTTAAGATCCACACAAATTATGGGTAATCAGTTGTTCAAAGTAATCAGTGTATTCTCAATAACTTGTTATTGAGCCAACAAGCACAAACAACAGAGTTTTTTCTTATTATAAAGGATATTTTTGTTAGTAATGATAAAAAAAATTAAAATCTTATTTCCAAGTTTCAAAATTCACATTATAACTAAAAGTTAGAGAATAAAAATAATTTTTATAGTACCATAGTCTATTAATTGAGGAATTTTTAAAATGCCATGAGACTAATTCAAAGGAAAGATGACTTATATTTGCATCATTCAAGACAGATTTCATTGAAGAGCTGGAATTTGATATTGGCAATGGGAAAAGTTTTAGTAAGTAGTGAAGTCTATTTCCCCCCAAAGAAGAAAGGAGAGTAACTTTAGAGAGATATAAAAACATTTAACATGTTCACAAAAATGTTGTTAGTTATTTGTTGGAAGGTAGAGAGTAAGAACATTAGACCTAAGAGTTGAGGGGCACCTGGGTGGCTCAGTGGGTTAAAGCCTCTGCCTTCAGCTCAGGGCATGATCCCAGAGTCTTGGGATCGAGCCCCACATCGGGCTCTCTGCTTAGCCGGGAGCCTGCTTTCTCTTCTCTCTCTCTCTCTGCCTGCCTCTCTGCCTACTTGTGATCTCTGTCAAATAAATAAATAAAAACTTAAAAAAAAAAAGAAACTAAGAGTTGAAAATAAACTACACTAAACTCAAAAACAGGGAGTGGGGCAGTGAAGGAAAAATAAACAATTTTAAAGATACCAAATGTGTGTGAGATGTGTTCTCTACAAGAATCCTATGCAGAGATTTTTCAATCTGTCCTAAAAATAAGGAACCTGAGACTCAAAAACTTCAAGTCACTTTTTCAAAATTAATTATTATCAAATATCAGCACTAAATTTAAACCTAAGCCTGTCTGATTTCAAGATGCAAGCCCTTTCCACTAACCTATTCAAGCAGATTGAGAGAGTATCCTTGTGTGTCATGCCAGTTGCTTAGAATTTTTGTGTAAGACTAATGGAGTCACTTAAATTGTTTAAAAATTCTTGAAAGTATGATCATGTGAAAAACAAAAACAAAACAAAACAAAACAAAAGATCCTGGAAGGGAGTATTAGAATTCTCAGAATTTACTAATATGTCCTCAAAAAGCTACTTTAAAACATGCTTTTACTGGTTTATAGGTATTTCCCTTGTTGGATTATGGTAATTCTCAAGAAATCTATCTACCCATTCACATTTATGTCCAAAACTCCACCCCCCTCCACCCCAGGAGGCGATAGTTCATTGATCTTTGGCAGCTCAAGTTAACAAAACGTGAAATGTATAAAAATATAAACTTTCTACTCTGTGTTTCTTTTCTGGTTCTAGTTTAACAATTTTTTTTTTTTTTCCTTGTGTGTGGCATAGACTGCCAGCATCTCACACGTGTTTTAACACTGCGAATTGAGATGAGTGAGATTGCAAAGAAAATCAGGGCAATTTATTTAATCATTCTCTGGGCATACATGGTAATTTAGAGAGTGTCCTAAATCAATCAGACTAGCTAAATCTTTCTCCATGAGTTGTTTTTAAATCCCCATCAGGAAATAGTTTCAGGGTGTAGTGTGTTTGAAGCATACTGTGAAAGGTAAAGTTCCTTTGACAGAAATTTCTTCTCTCTTCTCTCTCCAGTGGTTGATCAATTTGCAGTGGCTTATCATTGTTAAAATCATGAACAGGAAATAAGATGAATAATATCCTATTTTAAGACTGCAGGAGTCAGAGAGTATCACTGACATCAGAGAAATGTTATTCCTTTCAAAAGAGCAAACATTGTGGTGCCTTGTACAAGGACCCAAATTTCCCATTCAGATGGATAATGGGTTGACCCAGACATTTATATTTTAAAATGAGGAAGCCATTGGCCATTTTAATTTACTTTTAGATATTGACCCTATTACGTTCTAGGGACAAATAGCTCCAAAAAGATCATAAGGATGGATACAGGACATAAACTTGTGCCATAGATGAAAACTTCCTTTTATCCTTCCAAGATTTTATCTGAAATAATTGGTAAGCAAGTGAAATGACTTCAGCTCAACTAAATTGACCTTTTCTATGTGCTGTTTGCAGTGTTTATATATATGGCAAACTATAGCAGCACTAGAAATTTGAATAAAAAAAAATCTACTTTGGAAAGGACCTGCATTCAGGATAATCAAAAACTTCTGAAATGAGTCATGTTCATTTTCAGGCTATTTGCTGCTGCACCTGTTCAGACACTGTTCCAACTGGCTTGCGGTTTAACCACTCCCTCAACACTCTTGATTAAGAACACAGCTTCATCAAATAGGCTGGGAAACTCTCACACCTGTATTTGAGTTTAGATTTTCTCCTTTCAGAAAATGATCTTAAATTTTGTACAGAAAATTTTGCACTCAGTTATTTCTCTACATCTTTCTCAGAGGCAGTTCTACCTTAGGAGATGATATATGTTACCCACCCACTTCTCCATACAATGAAAAGGTATACATTGTTTTCACCAGGCATTTAGCCTCCCATATTTGTCCAAAACTGTGAGAGACTAATCATAAATAGGGGATCTTTGTGAACATTAGCTTTGCTCTCAGAAAAATCTGGAAATCAAAATCCAGCTCTGTCACTTACTGGCTATGAGGCCTTACTTAAGCTGCTTGAGTTTGTTAAACTTTACTTGTCTGTAAAATGGGTAAAATCATTCATCATTGACATGGCTTCGTGGATTTAAGTGAGATTATGTAAACATTCTAACAGGATTCCTAAGGTAGAGGAATCTTAATAAATTGAGGTACAAAGTGTTCTTTAGTTTTAAACCCAGGGAGATTTAATCCTACCCATACCCCATTCAATACTGATCTATAAAAAGCATCTCTTTCTCTTTCCATGTCGGGACTTTCTTCAACAGCAAAGATGTCTTTTCTCTCTTTCTCTCCCTCCATAATTCCTGGCAGATTATAACAAGTTTTCTTAAATTTTTCATGAATGGCAGTTTTGTAAGTATGCTATATAATATGCGATGTTTTGGGAAGTCACATAGTCACATAAAGTGAGAAATTAAAATTCTTGTGTTTCTGAATGTAACCCTCAAAACATGAAGAAAATGGATTAAAGAACCACATAGTAATGTAGAAATGAATGAATTAATGTTTATTATTATTATAACCAATCAAGTATGTGAGTGTTTTTCACTCCAGGTTGTAAAACTCTCTGACTGCAACTCTTATCCACATGAACAGAATCATTCTATAGACAATTAGCTAATAAGACTTTCCTATTTTTGTTTAAAGATTATTAGTCTCTTTGAAATCCAATTTACCACAATATCATCCCATTCTGATCCATTAAACCATCCATACATTTCCCACATACATTTCCCACTACAATATATCTTTTCAAAAAAAGAAACAAGATGGGATTGGGAGGGAGACAAACCATAAGTGACTCTTAATCTCACAAAACAAACTGAGGGTTGCTGGGGGGAGGGGGTTTGGGAGAAGGGGGTGGGATTATGGACATTGGGGAGGGTATGTTCTTTGGTGAGTGCTGTGAAGTGTGTAAACCTGGTGATTCACAGACCTGTACCCCTGGGGATAAAAATATATGTTTATAAAAAATTAAAAATTAAAAAAATAAGATATAAATATTTAGAGTATTTGGAGGGAAAATGTATACCTTTGTAACTATATTTGTATATTAATTTTATAAGTTGAAAGGCCATGTTATATTTTATACCAAATCTCCAAACATCCTCATTTGACTTGATACCGTAACATCACAGGTTGGAATACATCGGTGCCATTGGATTCATAGTATCTATGCAAGTCTACACATTATATGCGTTAGCCCACAAGCAGTGACAGACATAAAGGAATCTCATTTCATACACAATTGCCTTGAAGTAGCTCAATGTTTCTCATGACAACTCTACTTCCAGATTTATTTTCATATTATGGAATATGAGGTCCCAATTCACAATAGAAACTCATCCCTTAGAACAACAACAATAGCAAAAACCAACAGCAACAAGAGCACTTTTAGCACTTTTAGCACTTTTAGCACTTTTACGACTTGTGTGTTTTTAGTTCTTGAGGGTCTGTGCTACCTTGAAGGTGGAAGATAAGAATTTAGAGCTAGCCAGGAACATAATGTGGTTATTTTGGGGGATACTTAGCATATTCTTATTTGACTTTTGAAAAAATAATTTTGTGTGTCTCATATAATTTCTCTTGTAAGATAACTGATAGAACATTTCATTTTCCTGACCATAACAGTGAATTAAAACATACACAGATGCAATGCTTGGCTTTTTGGATATTTCTGTATATTATTTTTTAAAGATCATTTCAGGTGGAAAACATATTTCATAATAATAGAAAACAGCTTAACAATTTTTTTATAATTTTCTCATACATACATATTAATGCCAAAAAATAAGATCTTATTTCTATAAATGTGAATTTATCCCTTTTGACTTGCTTTTCGTGGTGGATTTTCATTTTGCAGTTTATTTAATTTTGAATTTTTGCCATAACGATCCCATTCTTGGGGTTGAAGCACCACATTTGTTTCATCTACTTGTATGTGAAGCCAGCTACATCATGATTTTTCTTTCAAAATAATATCTTTCTTTTTTAACATGAATTCATCAGAATTCTTTTCTTTTTTCTTAGGATAGCACTTTTAAGACTCATAAAATAAATGTGAGTGCTGTTTTCATTGCAAAAGCACAAAAAAGAGAGAGAAAGAGAATATACTGCAAGACCCTTGGAAATCATGTGAGTTGGAAAATAATTTAAGAATATCACTTATAGTGGGGTGCCTGGGTGGCTCAGTGGGTTAAGCCGCTGCCTTCGGCTCAGGTCATGATTTCAGGGTCCTGGGATCGAGTCCCACATCGGGCTCTTTGCTCAACAGGGAGCCTGCTTCCTCCTCTCTCTCTCTGCCTGCCTCTCTACTTGTGATCTCTCTCTGTCAAATAAATAAATAAAATCTTTTAAAAAAAAAAGAATATCACTTATAGTTATGTCTTTTACTTGATGCTAAGTTTCTTGAAGGCAGTAGCTAGGGCACATTGTCAAGGACATAGTGCACACCAGGAAATGCTGGCTGAGTTAAATGAGAGACGTGGTTCCTGAAGAGTTACTAGATTTTCACAGGATTCCACAGTAAAAGGGAGAGACAGGGGAGAAGACATTTTTTAAGATTTTCAGTGTTGTGCTTTTCCTACCATGTCACTTCCTCAATGACATTTTAGTTCAACATGGAGTTTTGAAAGGAGAAATAACACTATTTTTGTATACAGTAATGTTATCCATGCCTTTAAGATTCATGGTAGGTTACCAAAAAGGAACTCTGACCTGAAATAATGATAATTTATTCAATTATCACTATTTAACAGCAAAACTTAGCAGCCAAGGGCTTTATACTGTCTGCTGAAAGGAAAGGTAGCATGGGCACTCAAGAAGACATACATTAATAGTGCGCTCTCCTGAATCTCATTAATTAAAAACCTAGCCCGTTCAGCAATTTATTTTCTTTGGGTTTTTATCCTAGTGACTTTCCATCTCAGATTAGTGCAGAGTAACTAGATGACAAAGACAGATTTGCAACTGTAAATGTTAAGCTAATTATTTACTGTTGATTCCCTGTTCAACCTCTTTTCTGTTCATTGGGATGACTTGATTTCCCTGCTAGCAGCAATAGGCAGGGCGAACAACAGGGTAGCAAGCTTCCACTATGGCTAATATTTCAATAAGCTAATTTACAAAAGCCACCAAACTGAGAGAAAGAGACATTTCTGGAGACTTCTTAAGGTGAACAGCTAAGGCAAGGTAAATGCATTGATACCCAGTTTAAACTGGCCATTTGAGGGCCATTCCGATATGGACATACTGAAGATATTTGTAAATTTCCATGCCAAGTTCAATGTCTTTTATTTACAACTTGTCATCCTTTTATGATATACTCCTCCACTCCAATAACCCCTTCAAACAAATCCACCGAGCTTCCCCAAGGTAGAATTTGCCGAATCATGCATTTCTCTGTCTTTAATTAATTCTTACTTCATTTGCCTGAAGCTTTCCTCACTATAATAGTATTAACATGTGTAAAAGGTTTTTGTAATTAGGACAAACAGGATTGCAGCTGCAACAAAGTATTCTCAACTGGTGTCTATGCTTCATTACATAGGATGTCATAAGTGTTATTTGATTACCTCACTTCTATAATCTTGATAGAGTAAAACTCTCCAGTTTTCTCATTTTATTTTTGTCAGAAGATATTGTGAACAATAAAAAGCTTTCCTTAAAGTCCTGAAACAACAAAATCTATCTCACTAATTAAAACTAACATATTTGCCCCTTAGGATCAGTGACATTTTATCACCCATACATCATACCAGACAATTACCATTTCATAATTAAAAAAAAAAAATGTCTAGAACAGGGACTGGCAAATTATGGCCATAAGCCAAATCCAACTTAATGCTGGTTTTTATAAATAAAGTTTCACTGAAACAGCAAAATCCGTTCATTTATATATTTTCTCTGGCTACTTTTGCACTATAATGGCATTGCTGAGTAGTCGTGATGGAGCCATTATGATATCCAAAGTCTAAAATATCTTCTATTTAGTCCTTTAGAGAAAATATTTGCTGACCCCTGGTCTGGACTGGTCCACTGAAATTTTACTTTATGTGTAATCCACATACACGATTGTGTTATAAACGTCAGATACCGAAGCCCTATGAAAACAAAACAAAACATAGCAGCATATTGTTATGAGGAAATTACAATTGAGTGTTTTTAAGAAACTTTATCAGTTGAGATGGAGCAGTGGGGTTCAGGATTTACTACACGTACATAACTGATAGCAAGTACACACAATAGTTGCGCTTCCCCTTCTGACAAGTTCAAAAATCAGTGAACACTAGCACCTCTTCTATGTTTCTAAGGTATGGACTGAGCTTATTGGACTGCCTATACCTAAGTTCTTCTTGTCTTTAATGCTGCTAGAGGTAGAAAGATAAGATTCTAAGGTAGAAAGTGGCCACTATAACCATAAGAGACTGTGGACACTGAGAAAAAAAGAACTGAGGGTTTCAGAGGGAGGTGGATGGGGGATGGGTTGTCCCCATGATGGGTATTAAGGAGATCTCCTATTTCATGGGGCACTGAATGTTATGTCTAAACAGTGAATTTGGAACTCTACATTAGAAACTAATAACTTACTGGATGTGACTAACATAACACAGTAGGTTCCTGCTAAGAACAAACAAACAAACAAACAAAAAACAAACAAGACAATCTGAGGGTTTGGGGGGTGGGGTGAGCCTGGTGGTGGGTATCATGGAGGGCACGTATTGCATGGAGCACTGGGTGTGGTGCATAAACAATGAATTTTGGAACACTGAAAAAAATTAAATAAAAAAAAAACAGTTGGAGTGAAGAATAAAGTTATTGGGTCTCCTTAAAGAGTTCATACTTTGGGTAGCTGGGTGATGGACATTGGGGAGTGTATGTGCCATGGTGTTAGCCACACCTCCCTTCTGTTAACGTGAAGAAGAGTGCTAGGTTTCTAGAACATTTCTATGATCTGATCCTCAGGTTGTAACTAGAAAGGTAACCAAAATTAATTCATTATTTATTTATTTATTTATGTGTACTTTCATTCCTTTTGTTAAAATATTTATTGAACTATTAGGTACCAGTTACTATACTAGCCATTGATGAGAATATAGAGGTAAATAAGTTTTCTATTCTGAAGTGGCTTTAATTCTCTGGATTAGCAAGATGTTTGGTAGGGGATGGAAAGGTAGAGGAAAACCGAGGAGCATAAAAGCAAGAGCAAAAAAGTGACTTGTTCTCTTTCCAAGATATATTAAAGATCTCTGCAGGATTTCATCTTAGGCACTTTTCACAAAAAATATTAGTTTGGGGAGAGTTGAAGAAGATATCAGATATTGTGTGTGTGTGTGTGTGTGTGTATACACACATATATTTATATTCTTGATATGATATTCATAATTATACACAAACATTCATAAACAAATAGAATTACTAGATGATGTACCTTGACATTTATCTTAATAGTCAGTAAGCTTTTATTAGTTTCTATGATGTGATTTACTAAACTATTCCACATTATCACTCAGATACTCAAGAAACTCTCTGCCATCTCAAAATTGTGACTTCTAGATTTTGGTCATTAGCAATGTAGAGTGAAACAGTGAAGGATCAGACAGTAGTTTGATAAGATCCACCTTGACTTAGACACCAATTCTGTCCACACTCCATTGGCCAAAACTCAGAAACACAGACCCACATGGTACAAGCAGATTTGAAAATGCAGCCTCTGGCTAGGCAGACCTTTTCAGCAATGTCTTTCCACTATGGGACAGGTCCGTTTGATACAGTGATTTCCATACCACAGTGTTTAAAAAGTTGGTTATGTTATGTAGCTAAAGAAAAATCCCAACGTCTGGCAGAACCAATTTTTGTTTTTCTATAGTTATTAGAAACTCTATTAGATTGGCTATAACCATTTACCTAATATCATCATTGTTTACAAATGTATTTCATATTCCTTAATGGAATGTATACTCGTGAAAATAGTAATTCTATGGTATTTTAGAATTTCTTTAGGGTTCTACCCTATTCACCATTTTTGAAGTTATAGGATCACTACCTTTTTAATTTCAACTGCTATTTCAATGGAAAATGATGGATATTTAAGTTTATTGGGCTCCTTCTATGACATAACTCCTCCACACTCTTATATTTATAGAAGCTGGAGACTGGTGCATATTATTACATCAGCTAACTTCTGTAAGCCTAGTAACAACAATTCTGGGAAGTCACTTTTGAAGGCCATGACCATGACATTATACTATGGTAAAATGATCAAGAATGTCTTGCAAAATGCAGAGATTGCATCATTAAGCTGCCTTGATCTACATGAGATCATAGTTTATTTCCACTGTTTTTGATATTCAGAAGCATTTTTTTTTTCTGGCCATTTACTAATCTTGACAGGACTTTTATCAATGAATTGACTTTTTTTCAAAAATATTTTCAAGCAAAGTATCCATAGACAGATCTATTCTAGACCATTGTAACATTAGTATTGGGATTTTAAAAAAGACATATAGTGCTAGAAACATGAGTGTTAGTTCTAAGAGAATTTAATTGCTCTGAGAACAAGAATGTATAATAACGTAACACTGGTAAATTAAGAAAGGAAGCAATTATGAGTCATCTATTACTTATTTATAGGGGAAAATAATGAAATGCCAGTGATATGGAAATTGTTTTCTTCCCTGGTAGAGCAATGGTAAGTCAATATAAGCAGAATAGTTAACATGATGTATCTTACAAAATATAGAACTGTGTAAGACAGAAACTACTTTGCCATCAAATTAAACATTAAGGGTATACAACTTTGTCTTTAAAGAGATCAAACTAGAGTGAGACCTAAGGCATCACATAAATAAAATTCTATCTGAAACAGAACACCTGAATTTTGGAGATGCAAGTCACCAGTTCTGAGCAAAAACTCAAGATAAAAATTGTCATTTAGTTAAACACAGGTTAGCAATTTGAGTCAATTTTCTTTTTCAGCCAAATATCAACTTTTGGAATTGAGAACTGTGAATTTCACTAAAGTAGATTTTTAGTACATATCTGTCTCCATTTTTTCTAACCAAGACTGTCATAATAATCTCCTAACAGACACTGTTGCCCTCTATAATCCATTATCCAAACACACAGCAGATTGTTTTTCCCCAGGCAGACTCAGACAGAGATTAGGTTATAAAGTGTTCATGAGAGATCAGTACCGCTGAAAAGGAGCAGGACAATGCAGGATTGCACTTGGAAGAGTTTGAGCTGAGATATAGACAAACACAAACACCTGACATGATCAGAAGAAGTTTTTTCTCTCACTCTCTGTCTTTTTATTTAAATTCAATTACCCAGGGCAATATTACACATGGAGAGTCTCCTTTGTTGGCTGAAATGTCTGGGCCTTTCTATCCTGGGCTATGGACTGCCCTGGGAAGGGTATAACCTCAAATGAGGCAGCTCTCTGTTCCAGAGGGCAGACCCTGAAGTAGCTGACTAGTGGAGGCTGTTTGCTTACTAATCCTCACAGCTGGGACTCTTTCCTGAGGCTGATCTGGGCAGTTCATCCTATGGCTGCCAGAAAACAACAGGCAAAATAAAGTTTTTGAAATACAAACGGTTTTATATCTTTGTTAGCCCATAACTCTTCAATGGTTTCTACTGCAATAAGGACAAATGTATTATGAACTACAAGATGGAGTTAATATATTTTCAATTTCATTTCATTTCTTCCTTCCCTTTGCTCAGTGATTAATTAATATATAGTTTTAAAAATATTTAGTCGTTGAATTCTTCAAAGAAAAATCCACTTTTCCTAGCGTAATGACTTGTTGTTCCCTATGCATATAATGATCCTTAACCTGACTTCACATGTGTAATTTCTAGCCTTTAGGTCTTGGATTAATGGTCTATACATAGACAGGACTTCTTGAACTACCCTGTACAGCAGCTGTTCTTTTGACTGTACCTGCTTGTTGTTTGTCTCCACAGCAGACAGCATGTTCTGTCAGAGTGGTGATTATGTGGCTGTTGTTGAATGCCATAAGACAATAAAATTAGAAGTTAATGACAGAAGAACTCTAAAGGCCATGGTCTGGTAAAAAAATAACATATTACAAAAGCACAGTTGAGTTAAAACTGTAAATATTTAGAACTGAATAATAGAAATATTGTTAAAATCTATGGATCATGGTTAGTATGACATGTAAGTTAGCATGAAAGAATATGAATATTAAAGAAAATAAAATAGACACTTAAGAACTCCCTTCAAAAACTTCAAACATACTTGGTTTTAAGAGTTATATTTAACAAACCTTCAAGGAATAGTTAATGTGTTTTTAATCAAGTTGTACAAAAATCTTCTTAAAAATTAACTCACCTCAGAGCACCTGGATGGCTCAGTGGGTGAAAGTTTCTGCCTTTTGCTCAGGTCACGATTGCAGGGTCCTGGGATTGAGCCCCGCACCCACGAGGCCAGTTCTCTGCTCAGCAGGGAGCCTGCCTCCCTTCCTGTCTCTCTGCCTGCCTCTCTGCCTACTTGTGGTCTCTGTCTGTCAAATAAATAAATGAATAAAATCTTAAAAAAAATAAAAATAAAAATTATCTCATCTATCAATTAATTTAGTAAAGCTCTTATAAGCATGTTTCCAAAACCACACCCAGACAAAACAGACAAACAAACAAAAATAAGCACAGGCCTGTTTCACTGAAAAAGGTAGATGTCAAAATTCAAAGCTAATTATTAAGTAACCAACTCTAATAATGTATTTAATAAATACTTTCAAGTTAAAGATGCTTAATTCCAGGACTCTGGAAATATGTAATAGGAAAAAATATGTATTAGTATACTTGGGAACCTTAACAGATTGAGAAAATGCATATTGTTTTATAAGTTGTGTCAGAAAAAATAAAACAACACAAATAGGTAAGCTACCTCTTTGGGATAAAAATGCTCAGCAGAAGAATAGAGAATTATTAAATATATAAAAGTTGATTTTAGCCATTCTGACTGGGGGAGGGGGTTTGGGAGAAGGGTGTGGGATTATGGACATTGGGGAGGGTATGTGCTTTGGTGAGTACTGTGAAGTGTGTAAACCTGGTGATTCACAGACCTGTACCCCTGGGGATAAAAATATATGTTTATAAAAAATAAAAAATTTTAAAAAAAAACATGATTATAAATATATAAAAGTTGAATTTATCTACCAAACTCTATAGCAAATACTATACTTAATAAGGACACTTTATACATTCTCTTTAGCATTAGGACTAAGAAAAGAGTGTCCAATATTACTTGTCCTGCTACATTATAATCAGGGTCCTAGTTAATCTTATTCATAAAGAAACAAAATAGAAGCTTAATTTATTTAAACATGATAGAATAATTTCCCTAGAAAATCCAATAGAATCAATGAGCTATTAGATGTAATTAAAGTTTTAGTAAGATTAAAATGAAGTATTTAGTAAGATAAAGTGAAAAGTTCACATGCCCAACTGAGTATCATTTCTCTATAGCAGTAATAATAAAGTGGGAAATACCAATGAGAGTAAGCTAAGATATATAACAGAAACTAAAAATATAAAATATCTAGGAATTATGTTACTGGTAATTGGCGCTTCTTGAAAAAAAAACCTTAAAACTAACAAAGAGAAGGTAATTTATCTAAATCTGGGTTTCTCTACCTCAGCATTATTGACATTTTGGAGCAGATAATTCTTTGTCATAGAGGACAGTCCTGTGCATTGTGGGAGCTTTTTCATCCTTGCCTGGATATTAGTGGCATCTCCCCAGTTGTAACAACCAAATATTAGATGACTAACATGCCCAGATATTACCAAATGTCCCCCAGGGGACAAAATTGCCAGTTACTTAAATAACTTAATAATAAAAAAGATGCTTTATGTACACAAAATAATCTATGATTTCAATGTTCATCACAATAGCAATTTTATTTTTAAGACTATAAACTTACTCATATATACATAGAAATATAAGACAATGAGTAACTAAGTCAACTTTGTAAAATAAAAAGAATAAAGAGGGAGACTTGCCCAGAGAGACAAAAATCAAACTTTCATACCTCAACATCACAATCATGATATTAACATATAATAAACCATATTTACTTAAAAAAAGAGACATAGACCATTGAAAAAAATTAGAGAGCAGGCAGAGTCATAGCGGAAATTTATACTATTAGGTGGGCAGTAGCACTATATATTAAGGAAATTTCAGGAAGTTTAGTATATTGCAATAGAAAACTGGATTAGCATACAAAGGAGAGTAATAATAGATTCCTTTCTAAGAGTACACATAAAAATGGATTCTAGTTAGATTAAAGACTTAATACATAATTAGGTATTCATGATACCTTTTGTCCTGGAGTGGGAAATAGATTCTTACATGAAATTTTAAAAACAAAAAATAAAGCCGGAAATGATTAACAGATTATATCAAAATTTTATTGTCTGTTCATGGAACCAAAGCATAGTGAAAATTAAAAGATGTATAACAGAATATGAAAGTACAATTTAGATGTCAAGGAGTGACAAGAGATTCAGATCTAGAATAGGATGAGAACTCCTGCAGATCAATAAAGGAAAGACAAAAGTAGAAAACATTTGTAATGAAATAAAAACTCAGTTTGCAGAAGAAACTACTAGAACTAATGAATATATGAAAAATATTCATAATCGTTACTAAGCAGAGAGAGGAAAATTAGAGTAACAGTAAGATATGGCTTTGCCTATTGGACTGACAATAATAAAAAAGCTGGAAAATGCCAAGTGTTAGTGGGAATGTGAGTCTCACTCTTGGTAAGATTGTAGGGATTGGCAGTCATTCTAGAAAGCTCCATATGGGGACATGTGCAAGGTTATTCATTGCAACAGTGTTCTTAGCCAGGGAAAGGAGTTGGAAACAAATTGACTGTCCATCATCTGCAGTGTGGATAGATAAAATGTGGCAGATGACACCACAGAGTGTTATAAAGTTAGAAGTTATGATTTAGATGTATACACAGGATAATGGATAGATTGCAGACATGTAGTGCTTAGTGAAAAATAGAGAGAAAAAAGCCCGAGAGATAACACAATAACATTTAATTCTTAAGCAGAAACTTGCATCCCATAATTTAAATACTTTAAATGTCTTCCTGATAGGAAGCTTTGTTCTGTGACTTTTGTAAATGTCATGTAGTTATGTCCGGTGGCCATTAACCTCCTTCGGAGTCAATCTGCAAGTTAGTTGCTTACTTGTCTGATTTTCAAATTGCAGTTTCATAACTAGGATATACTAGGGCATATATTATTTGCCTTCAAATTGTGTACTATCATTTCTTCTTTCATATGTTTCTACTTCCTTGCTCTGTAGTACCATAAAAAGTGGGATGAACAGAAAATACAATATGGCAGTCACATGTCCCAGAAAGCCTTACACAACTAAGAATACACCACCTTCCCAAAATACACAGATTTTTCTTACCTTTTTTTTACAAAAGATTTTTTAAAATGTAAAAAACAAAGGAATATCTGCCTAGGTTCTTAATCTCATGGAATACAAGAAGAAATAGTACTGACTTACTGAAAAAAAAAAATAGATGAGAAAGAAAAAAGGCTATCTTTTTCCCACATCAGCCTAATACAAATGACTCAAGTCATTTGTAGAGATGGGAGTGGAAAAGTAAAACATCTTCCCATATTTTCAAGTTTTTTATTTTGCATAATGAATTTGAGATACAATGTTAACATCCATTAAAGCCAGAATATGTTTTCCTATAATCCATCTACATTTGTCGTCTAAACAGTATCCTTAACATTTCAAATGTTCTCTCCTTCTCACTATCTCTCTCCTTGTGAGTGAAAGAATGTTATATTAGATATATATTTAAATTTGAATTGTGTATAATGCATTATAATAAATAGCATAAATATATTATAAAGTATATACAATACATAATAACTAACAATAAATATGCTTTAATTATATGAAAGGTATATAGAAGTTTAAATTACACATATATAATGGCCCCCAAGTTAGCTAGTTTCTGCATTAGAGCTTCAAACATAAAGCCTGTTAAGTCCCTCTTCCTGTTTCATGGCATGTTGTTATTTTCAGTTCCTTACCATACTTGTTCAACGGTTTTTGGACTCATGATTCTAAAAGTTGGCATCACTCTCAGGTTTTTTATTTTTTAAATTAATTTTTTATTTTTGTTTTAACCAATAATATAAGTGATGTGAAGATTGTGTATTACTCCACATAATTAAAGAAAAGAAAGTTGCCAGGAATAAAGGTCTTTAAGATTCTAGAGCTCTCTTTTAATTTCTCATTAATCTAAATCTGGATGAGTAAACAAGGTCAAAATGAATCCATCCAACTTCACTACCAGGTCAGTTTCTGTTTCTTCATCAATACTTACTGACAGTTCTGTCGCTAAACAAAATCACTCAGTTAGGGCTAGGTATTGTTCTATGAACTGAAAACAGAAGAAAAAAGAACAAAGTCTCTGTTCTCATGGATCTTTTATTTTAATAGACTGGCCAACAGAATAATAGAGTAATTTCATAGATCTTAAAAGGTTACAAAGAAAATAGAATCAGAGTGATATGATAGCAAATTTGTGCCAGGCTTGGATGTGTCTGAACAGCTAAGAGGAGACACTTGGGGCCAGGTTTTGAGGAAAGGCTCCATAAGAATATAATATTCAAGCAGAAATAAGTGAGGAAGAAGAAACTTGTCACAAGACCAGGGGACTGAAGACTTGATCTCGTAAATTCCAATGTGCTTTCTATTACAGAGCATTGTCTCCAAAAAGATATGTGGTCTATTTCTGTTTTTAAAAGAGCCCACAAATTAAGTATTTAACTTAATGTATTTTGAACTGATTGATTTTGTTGTTTTGTATTCTCCCTTGAACAAGATAGAAAGTTGCTGAAACAATGGCATTGGATTACCATATCCATTATTACAGTTATTAAACTTTTAATCAATACTAGAGGATATAAGCTTTCTAAGGAAAATAAAGAAAACACTTTAATTTGTTCATTTGAAAGACATATTAAATATCAAATACATATATGTTGGGCATTATGTAGATGAGAAAACATTTCCTTATCCTTCCTGTATGTATGTACGTATTTAGGTGTGTGTGTATTTATACCGAATTACTCAGTTTTTTGGGGGGAGGGGGGTGGGGAGGTGATCGATATGATGACAAAGCAGCCAGAAATGTCCTGATATGTTGGCCTGTTCGGGGAAATATGTTTTTAGATACTTGAAGGGCAATACTAGAAATCAAACTCATTTTTTCACTATGATCATGCTAACCCTAGGTGAACTGCACAAAAGCACAATGCATCTTACCCTGTGAATTTTTTTCTCAAAGGACAATGTAAAAAAGATTACTTATTCTTTTAGAAATCATCAGTCTCCTACTTCACTTTTCCCCCATTTCTTATTATTGGGCAATCCAGGCACCTGCCAATGTGTGAGTGGTAGCTTTTTAAAGGGGAAATTTCTAAATATTTAGGAAATGGTTTTTGGATGAGTTGACAAGGGTGGCAAAATTCAAAGTGCAAAAATATGCTGGAAAAGCACGTTAGGAATCTAAATGTAGAACATTTAAATGAAGACAGCAGTGTATAATAATTAGGCTCAAAGCAAAATATGTGAAAGCAGAGAACAATCATATGTTAACCTAATCTGATGCTCAGAGAATTATCTCAGGTTTACTTGAAAATGTGCAACTGTTCATAAGTGTTTTAGATTGCTTTCATGCTTAGTTCATCAGTTTGAAAAAAGTTATGCACATATTGTAGAATTCTTGTGCATATGTTACCAGCTCTTCTTTTGCTGTTTATATCACCACTAATTAACATTTTTAATTAAGACAAAAAACACTGTTAGCATAATACATAAAAAATTGGAGCAGGTGCTTAGGGTAATAATTTGTATAAATAGCTATTGCCCTACACTAGCATCTAAATTATGATCATTAACTAGCTTTTTAGTGGATCAAAGTGAAATTCTGCCTTTTATTTAATTTAAGGAGAAAGCAAGAAAAAAAGAACACACTACAAAAATAAATGCGGGCACTACAAAATTCTATTATCCTCATTATAATCCTAGTTTATGCTGCATTTAAAACCTGGCCTCTTAAAGCCTGTCTGGACTTCTTCCCCTTTATCCTCTCTGATCTTCCTATTCTCCCCAACTAGTCTTGAAGGCATAATTCTGAAAAGAAATTTTCTTCCTGATTTTCTCTGCTCTCCAAATTTCTTTTCCCATCAGAAGCAGGTTGGGTTTTTACAGCACTCGGTAATATATTCCATTAAAATAGGAACTCTGAATTAAAATTAGTTAATATATATACCCATTTTTTCCTAGTAAAAAAGCAAACTACTAGAGGATGTACATCACCAGCATATTGTTAAATTAAGTTAATTTAACTTGTCGACGTGAATTAAATTAAATTAGTTATTTAAAAAGAGCTACTTAACTGTAAAGGCACCATCTGCAATATGCTGATTTATGAGGCTTCAAACTTACCTAAAGCTCAATAGCCTCACTTCTCATTCCTCTTGCAAAGACTTTTCCCCTACCTATGTTCAGAATCAATGACATCATTGGCTCCACAGATACCCATAAAGAAACTATAGATCTATGTGTAATCTTTTTCCTCTCTCACTTCTGATAGTCAATGGTCAGAACCCATTATGACAACTATAATTTAACAAGCATGTATGATGCAATCTTCTCCAGGACTGAAAATGCAAAGAAAAAACAAACCACCACCACCACCACCAACAACAACAAAAACAAACCCATAAAACTATGATATATTACATTTTAGCCATGCTATCTTGAAATGTTTTTGCTATCACCCTATTAATTCAAGACTTTGTCCTGTTCTTATTTTCATCATTTGCCTAGGTTCAAAGAGCCTTATTTTGATTTTCTAGTCTTTGGCCTTCACAAGGTGGCCCAATTATTTTTTTCCTTTGAAAAATATTATTTTTCAGGATGCCTGAGTGGCTCAGTCGGTTAAGGGTTTGTCTTCAGCCCAGGCCATGATCCCAGGGTTCTGGGATTAAGTCCCACATCGGGCTCCTTGCTCCGCAGAGAACCTGCTTCTCTGCCTGCTACTGCCTCCTTGTGCATGTTCTCTTTCTCTCTCTCTCTGACAAATAAATAAACAAATAAAATCTTTTTAAAAATTGTTATTTTTCTTCTTTTGTACAAGTAACATCTATAGTTGCCTTTTCTGTGTCGCAACTGCATTACAGAATATGTGTGACATAGTAAATTTCTATTTAATTTTTAAGTATCTCACTAACTTTGATCTGACCCTAGCTTATTTCCTGAAACTTGTTTCCCATTATATCATTCTCCAGTATACACAGAATTTTGCATTGCTTCCATGTCAAAGTATTATGTATTATTGTCCTTGGAAGTTTGATCAGATACAATGAATTAAAAAAAAAAAAGAAATCTTGTTCATATTAGGTTCTCCAAATATCTAGAGTCAGTAGGATGTATAGAGATGTGTAAAAGGAGACTCATTACAGGAATTGACCCATATGGTTATGGAGGCCAAGAAGTCCTACAATCTGCTGTCTGCAAGATGCAAGTGCTGGAAAGTTCTTGGTGTGATTCAACCCAAATCTGAAAGTCTGAGAACTATGGAATCTTACAGTTTCATTCCCAGTTCATGTGGAAGACTTGACAAGGGGTTGAAGGAAAGCAGAGGGATGGTTGTCCTAAGTCTCAGAGTTTGAAAGCAGGAGCTCCTATGTTTCTTGGTAGGAGAAGATGGACATCCCAACCCAAGAAGATTGAGAATTTCCTATTCTTCTGCCTTTATTTTCTGTTTGTATCTTCATGCAATAAATGCTAATCTTTTTCAGAAACACCCTCATAGACATACCTCAAAATACTGTCTTACTAGCTACCTAGGCATTCTTCAGTCTACTCAAGTTGACACATAAAATTTACCATCACTGTCATTAAAACTTAGGTAGCATTTACTTTACATCATATATCATCCTCAGTGTTTTAGAAATATTAGCTCATTCAATACCTTGTGAGGTAGATATTAATATTTTATCCATATTATACATGAGAAAACTGAGGTATACAAATTTTGCTCAAACTTACTTAGAATTAAATGGCAGAGTCAGGTTTTGAGTTCAGAAGTTTGGCCCCAAATCCATACACAGAACTATCAAGATGGACTGATTCTTCTTCTGAATTCCTGTGTAGGAATTGCATGGTACCACTGTAGTATGCATCTTATTTTAAAGTCATATTAAAAATTCAGCTACAATATATCATTACTCAATACACTTGACTTACACAAGTATGAGGCAGTGCTATATATAAACTTGTGGACAGAGGATATATTTTGTGTTTATCAAAATGAGGTATTTATATAGCACAGTATCTTTTACGATGTCAAATAAGTGATGCAGTTCTTTACAATAAATCCAAGGATAGGGTTAGATATAAAACTACTATAAACTTATATGAAAGTATTTGCCTAACCATAAAAAGAGGAAGTAGTAAAATGTCAATCAAACAGTAACATGGGTATTCAATTTATGTACACTCCAAATTGTGATATATACATTAATGATTCATAATGTTCAGCTGTAATAATTTAAGACATTTTCAAGTTAACATTATAAAAAACAATTTTGAGGATTTTTCCTATATTCATTCCATAGGCCTTTTTAAGTTTACAATCTTCACATCTGTTTGAAATAACTGATAAATACACTTTTAGAAGTTAAAAAGATATTTTAAACACTTCAAATACTTTTTGGACTATAATAATAGTACCGCTTAATGTAAAATCATTACTTTATATGATTTTAGCCTATTAATTCTAAGACTGAAAAGGAACCAACTCTGTAAGTCTTAAAATTTTATTTTTCATATTATTTACTACTCTTTCAAGTTATAGTGTTTATTTACTTGTGCATTTCCCTATTGTCTGTCCTATAAATAAAATGTAAGATTCACAAGGCAAGCATGTCATCTGACTTACTCATTGAATAACCAGAATCTGAAATAGTTTTTGACCCATAGCAGGCATTCAAGGAACATTTGTACAATTCCATGTGCTTCAGTTTCTAAGTCCAGGGCAAGTGAACTTGACTCATGATCTCCTATGGATTGAATGTTTGTGTTCCCCTCAAATTCATATATTGAAATTTGAATCCCAGGGTGATGGTATTAGAAGGTGGGGCTTTGGGGAGATGATTAGGTCATGAGGGTAGAGCCCTGAAAATGGAATTAATGCCTTTATAAAAACCAGAGAGGGAGACAAATCACAAGAGACTCTTAATCTCAGGAAACAAACTGAGGGTTGCTGGGATGGAAGAGGATGGGAGGAATGCAGTAGCTGGGTGATGGACACTGGAGAGGGTATGTGTTATGGTGAGTGCTATGAATTATGTAAGACTGATGAAACACAGACCTGTACCCCTAAAACACATAATATATTATATATTAATTTAAAAAAAAAGGAGACTCCAATAAGCTCATTTACCCTTTGATCATGCGAACAAGGATACAGGGAAAAAATGACTATCTCTGAACTAGCAAGCAGGCCTTCATCAGACACCAGATTTGCTGGTGATTTTATCAATCTTCAGAACTGAGAGAAATAGATGTTTGTTGTTTAAATTACCCTGTGTATGTTATTTTTGTTATAGCAGCCCTAATGGACTAAGACAGGGTCTATGGAGGTCCATAAAAATTCATGGAGATGATCAAGACATGTAAGAAGTTCTATATATAAAATTTCATACTCCATTTTCTTTTTATGTGAATATGTGATTTTTTTCAAAGTAGTACATGAAAAAAAGAGATTTAGAAATTCTACTGCGATATTTATTTCACTACCAAATCTACTTACACTTTTTTTGTCACCAAACAACTTGAAAAAGGAAAAAAAAAAATACCAGAAAAAATGGTTTTGAATTTAATCAAATGTGAAATGAACAAAGATGGTGGTTAAAAAAAAAAATGAACTCCTTAAGAACATATCTATGAATAAGCTACTGTAGCTTCTGATATGCAATGATTAAGCTTTGGTTGGTTATACTATATATTTCTTATAATTGCATATGTTTTCAATGATAACTTTATAACCAGTGTTTAACTTGTGCACACTACATGTTACAATTTGCTTAGTATATGTTTCTCTAAAATGATATACCCGAATTATGACCATTGATTATCCCATCCAACATACCTAAATGGCATTATACCAATAGAAATTCAAATAAAAATGATTAGTCACAATAACACTCTATTACCAACTCTAAACCAACTATTAATTTTTTCCAGCATTCTATGACATATTTCACAATTCCTATATGGATTTGTGTTTGTACACATGAGTTTATGGTTTTGTGTGGAAGCTATCATAGTAAACATGTTTTTGTATTGTTGCACTGTCTTCATAGATACCATTTAAGTAAACACATCAAATGTATTTAATTGACATAATGTACCTTTCTTTAATTGATGTAACAAGTACTGGTCGGCAATAAGCTGCTTCCAAATATTTACTATTGAGGATAAAGTTGTAATGGAGATCTTCAGGTATTATTCTTTTCCTCTAATCTGAATGATTTCCTTGGGATAGTTTACTAATAGTTAAGATATATAAAATTTTTAAGACCCTACAAGTATGTGAAATCACTTTCCAAAAAGGTTATACTTTTTTTGTTGCTGTTTTATATTACCTTCATTGTTAGTATTAACATCAGGCATTGATTGCACTACTTCATGGGCAGAAACAGTAATGAGAAAATACCCGTCTCTGGAGAAGGACATATTTATAAATCAAGGATAGTTCTTGGAAACCTGCCAACTAGCAGACACTGAGATCCCAAGGAGAGGGGGCAATGTCCATTACAATCTCAATATATAGGATAAGAGATTGATTTTATAAACATATTGATATGGTAAACATCAATAAACAGAAATAAATCAGAAATAACAGAATAATAACAATATAATAATAACAATAAACGGAAATAAATCAATAAACAGAAATAAAACAAAAATTAATAAAATTCCAAGATGAAGAGGCAAAGCAGGGAGAGAATCACTATTCAGACATGAATGCATACAGGAATGCATTACAAAAGAAGGTGCCAGTGGGGCAGCAGAGCCACATTCAACAGTCTGTCATTTCTTTGGGTATATTTACGATTTTTTACTTTCGGTTGATGTGCATGTAATTGCCTACTTAAACCCTTTTATTTTAAAAGCTGAAATTTTATTTTTATTTTTAGTTTATTAAAAAGTTGAAGATATTTAATATGCTCTCGGGCAGCGGTCTCAGGCTCCTGAGAGGATCTTGTACAACACATCTTGCAGAATCCAAACAGCTGAGCTGGAGCTGGAAGAAGGAAAGGGTAACGTCAGGGTCCTCTACAAAATGTGTAATGGTTTTTTAAAGATCCATTTTAATAAATGAATGAGAGTGTCTTATTGTCTTTCTTGCAATTATCTTGTAATTAGTCTTAATGTCTTACATGAAATGTAAGACATCATTTTCCTGTTCATGTGAATGGCAAACTATTAATGCAACTGATTCTCCCTAAGATATTTTCATCCACCAGATAAAATATTCGTTGCCAGCAAAATCTGCGTGTGTACATGAGAAAAAGGAGAAAGAGAGAGAGGGAGGGAGGGTGGAGGGAGATAGAGAGAGAGAGAGGAAAGGAATCAATCTTTATAAAAAATGGGCAAAGTCTATATGATTCCTTGAGGCAGGTATTCACTATTCCCCCAAACTCTATTTACAACTGCTATAAAATAATAATCCCCTTTTCTTGTTCACTTTTATGGGCCTGTCTACAAACCCTAGAAATATTGTGTTTGGATGAAAAGCTAGAAATCTTAAAAAGAGTAAAAATCAAGATTCGAGCTTTTTAACTTTAGCAGAGGCACCTGCCCACATAGGCTGACCTTTGCATTTAACCTCCCAAACAGATTCCTTATCAAATATTTGCAACTTCTGAACAAAATTAGATGAAATCTGGTCAGCCACATACATACAAATAAAATAAGAATTTCAAAAAGTGCTCCACAGTGTATTTTTTTTATCATACTCCTACCTTAAATGTCAATTAAATTAGGCAAAATTTTTCAGGTCATTTTGAGACTTGGTTCCAGTTTGTGACTTATGGTAACTGAGCTTTCCTAATGTATAGTCTTCCTGTTATAAAAGAATCTTTGAGGAGAGCATTGGTTGAGAATTAAAAGCAGGTCATGAATAGAAAGTAACAGATAATACATTGTTTTTGTTTACTTTTTTTTAATCCCCTCACATTCAGTTAACCCACATGAAAGCATTAGCTTTTAAAATTAATGGAAACTTTTTTTTCATAGTTTATTGTTTGAACAAGAATAAAGAAGGGGTTTACTTGAATTTGTCACAGTATAGAGACCTTTTACAAACTATCATTTCACTCTCTTTGATATCTGCTCATGACATTAAACAATTTGTTGACTTAAATAGGTGCTATGAGAATGACTCTGCTACCTGGAAAAAAGAAATGCATATGTATATACTTACTCTAGCAGGGGCAGATTCCAAAAGATTGCATCTGTGAATTGCAGCCAAATTCACCAGCATGATCCCTTAGTTTGGTATCAGGTGTAGATATTTTAAAGATTTTGCTAGCTATAAAAACTATGAATTAGCTTACATGAAAAAAAAAAAGTATTCAATAGTATTTCAGAAACAAGTGTGTAAGAGCTGATCAAACAGTTCCCCAGTTAACATCTATCAAGTAATCTGGAAGAAATCCCGTAATGACAAGGCTACCTGGTCAACTTTCTGGGGACAGAAGTCCAGTTAAATGTGGTCTAGGTAGTTTCAGAAAATTTGAAGACATAACAATAAATTTATAATTGTTAGGAACTATAGGATCTTTGGGCCTGTGTATCTACATAGTGAAAATGAAGAGCAAGAAAATGCATATAGTGCTTAACATTCTGAGGTTTGAAGTTAGACATAACCAGAGGGGGTCCTGGCTCTGCTCTTGTGAGACATTTGATTTTAATCCTGCTGAGCATCTTCAGTTTTATCTTCTCTAGAATGAAGAAAGGATCTTTTTTATAATATTGCAAGGAGTCATAAAATACAGTGTAAATAGAGAATGTGGTATGGAGTCCATGGTAATTGCTAAATAAATTATGGTGATAAAGTGATTTAGAATATACAGATTATATCTTGGCTTACCATGTTTAGAGGATTAGATTATACATAAGAATATAATATGATATAATATATAAGAGTATATTTATATTATATGTGATTTTGTACAATAACTTGATTTGAGAGATCTGTGCTTGATTTCCCTACTCTTTATTTGTGAACACATTTAATAAATCATGTGTGTATTGGCTTATTCTTCATATTCTATATAACATCCTCTCTTTACTGCGTTACTAAGTCATTGACTAGTATCTTTAACAAGGATCCTAGAATACTGTGTGCTTTTTTATTGTTAATTTTTACACTTAATTGCAAGAAAGGCTTGGTTTTATATAATTCCCCCCAAAACCTCTGGGAAGGCATAAACTGTATATGTTTGTATGTGCATATGTGTGTGGGTATGTGTGTGTTATTCCTGCAGATTAGCAGAGTGTCTGATCCAGTGAAGGAACTTAATAAAAGACATTTTCTGAACCGAGACATGTTATGCTATTCAACCACATTTGTAATGATAGAACCCAAAGTTTTCAATCCTACTACAAATGAAACTGAATCAGAAAATTACTTTTGCTTTATGGTTAAAATATTTTATATTAATAGGTTGAGTGCTGCTGAAATATAAATGTTTACATCTTCTCAAACTGTTGAAAGAGACAAGAATGAATAATAATAGTATGGTACTACCAGAAGGAAAGAAAAAAAAAATGACCTATAAAAAAATACTCAAAAAAGTTTCTTTGATTTTCAATGACTTTTCCCTTTACACCAAAGCATTAAAATAAGTAAGTTATAGTTTAAGAGGAAGATTAATATGGTATTTATAAGAGGCCTATGTCATGTATTCCTTAATTTATACAACATTGTATGTGAAGTATATTACGTGGAGCTGGGAAGAAAAAGAAACCCATAACAAATTGCATATGCCCCAAGAAAATATTTTAGTTTGTTATATAAATAAATATTGAACAGAGAAAGTTTTATATATTGTGAAATACTCTTGTGACTTCCCTTGGTATTTGAAAAAGAATATTCCTCTGTAAATTCTTGGTATTACAAAGAAGCAAAAGAAGACCCCATCCCATACACACCCACCCAACGAGATGGAAACTTTTCAGAAAATTTGAGAAAATGCCATGCTTGTTTGTTTATATATTTAAAAGCTGTCATCAGATGGATATCAACTAGACAGTTGGTTTTGCAGCATATCATAAATCTGTCATGGCCAACTTTATCATTTGCTGTCTGACACTTTCCAGTACTAATCATCTCTGTGAAGAATAAGAAGTTGGAGTGGAAAACTCTTTGTAAACCCCCTCTGTAGTACATTTGTCAGTTTCATGTTTTTAAGTCCTTGCTGCTACTGTGGGGACATTTCTAATTCATTCTCATTTGAGAGTCCTCATTTTATCTACTTTTCAGAGTGCAGTGTTATCTGATGTTGTTTCATGCTGAGATGAAACACTGACTGTATCAGTAGGGATAACTGCTGAGAAGAAAGAACAAAAGAATCGTATATATCTAACAGTCCAGAATTTTCACTGGGGTTGTGCTGAGCTAGAGGATTTACTTATCTCCCAAAAGGATTGTTTCATAATATATCAGTTCTTATAAACTTTTAGACGTGCAAAGGAAGTAAGAACTCAAATGCAAGTTACACATATGGGTGAAGTCTTCAAAGTGATTCTTTTTGTCACTTTCTTTTTATTTCCTGTAAGAAAACAGTTTTGCATATGCAACAAGATTGTCCTTGGGAACTTTGATCTAAAGGATAGAATTTAAGAGTTTAATCTCTGAAAATAGGCAAAACCTTACCTTATCTGATCACTTTGCAAGTGTGCCCACTAAAGTATAGTTGGGAGTAAATATTTAAAAAGTTGTACTAAAGTACAACTTTACTTATCTGATCACTTTGCAAGTGTGCCCACTAAAGTACAGTTGGGAGTAAATATTTAAAAAACCATGACACAATTAAAATGATTGAGGAAATTATGTGATCTGCCATTTAAAAAAAGTTAACTACAATTTAGCTTTTTTTTTCCTAGGTTAGAGTCATGATCTCATGCCTAGAATATATTCTAGTGCAGATTTTAAATATAAAAACCTTGAAGAATCTAAACAATCTGCTCATATCTTGAAAATCTTCTTAAAAATCATATGATGAAACCCTTAGCAAATTTTAGCTTTAACCTTAATTTGCATGATAGATAACTTTTTCTTTTTTCTCTTTTTTTTTTTTTTAAGATTTTATTTATTTGACAGAGAGAGACACTGAGAGAGGGAACACAAGCAGGGGAAGTGGGAGAGGGAGAAGCAGGCTTCCCACTGAGCAGAGATAGGCAACTTTTTCAAACATGACATATCACTCCAGTTTGCAGGCACATTAGATAATATTTATAAAACTTTTTACGTCAATCTTGGAACATAATGTAATATAGCTGTTAGTGAAAAATAGAAGTCAGGGTAGCAGTAGTGAAGTAGTAGTATTAATAATATTTTTAATAATTTCCCTTTTGAAAAGCTAATTTAAAAAATACTACTAATATTTGACATCAGCGATTATCAGAGTCACTAATGGATAGATTAGATTCATAGTTACCATTCCATTATTCATGTTTGTATGCAAATTATGTTATAATTATAGTTCATTGCCTATTAAGACAAAGCTATTTATGTGTTAGGTTAATGTTTAATTGATATATAGCAAAATGCAAAATAAGAGCAATGTAATGGTATGCTTCATCTTAATTACATTCATATTCGTAAAGATTTTCTCCTCTTTTTCCTCTCCTAAATGAGAAAGAAAATATTTCATAAAATCTTTCATAATAAGAAGCACCATATGGCTCATTATTTAATCAATTAGAGAAAATTGAACAGAACAGATTGTTCTTTTGTAATGCAGTAAATCTTCACTTTACCTTCCATTACAGTGAAATTCTGACCTCAGAATTTTAGGTTTGATCACAGGTCTTTGATCCTGGCCACAATTTGTAAACCCTAAACAATGGGTTTGCTGTACTTATGTTTGATTATTTAGATCATCAAAAAATACTCTTGACTGTCAAAATAATAACTGAATTTTCAATATTAGACATATCCATGAAGAATGTCAAAAAATAAGAAGGATGATATAGTTCGAGGTCAAATTTAAAATTAACTTCATCTTGGAAGACTAAAACATCAAGAATAAGAAAAAGTGAGATTCTACACTGAAACATTATAGCACATAGAAAACTATAAGTTTTCATATAAACATGAATTATAATAAAGCACAATAATTGGGTAGTATAAGCATCTCTTAGTATAAGTGAAGAAAGTGTCAATTGATAAAGCATCTAATGAATGGGAAAAGCACAAGTAGAGTTAGTATATGAGACACACTTGTTTTCCTATTCTTAGTTATGCAAATGTAATTACCTACAGATGTCATATAGATGCCTTAAGAGAATTAGGTGGACTGATGGCATTCTATGTTCAGCCTCAGTGCCCAGGATAATAAGGAATGTTGGAATGTGGCAAACTGGCCATCAAGGTCCCCGTCCAAAAGGCACAGACACTACCACTTTTTTACTTTTTGTGTTAATTTCTTAAATAGACTTTTTAAAGCAGCAGACCTACACAATGAAATTGAGTAGAAAGTATGTAAATTTCACATATATCCTCTGCCAGGACTCAGGCACAGTCTCGCCCACTATCAACATCCTACACCAGGGCAATACATTTGTTACAACTGATGAAACTCTATTGACACACGATTACCAAGAATTCACAATTTGCTTTACGGCTCATTCTTTGGGTAAATATACTTGTTCAAAATTGTAATGACATGGATCCATTATTACAGTATCATACAGAATGTTTTCACAGTCCTAAAAACCTCCTGCTCTCCCTCTTCATCCCTTCCTTCTACTTAACCGCGGGAACCACTGACCTTTTTATTGCCTCCATAGTTTTGCCTTTTTGAGAATGCCAGTCATACAGTTGGAATCATACACTATGTAGCCTTTCAGATTAGCTTCTTTCACTTAGTAAAACACACTCACGTTTCCTTCATGTCTTATTATGTCTTGAAAACTTATTTCTTTGTAGCACGGAATAACATCTCATTATATGGATACCACAGTCATATTTATTCATTCACCTTCTTAAGGGCATCTTGGTGCTTTCTCTTTTTGGAAATTATAAATAAAGTTGCTATAAGCAACTTTTTTTTGTTTTTTGTTTTTGTTTTTGTTGTTTGTTTTTTAAAGATTTTATTTCTTTTTATTTGACAGACAGAGATCACAAGTAGGCAGAGAGGCAGGCAGAGAGAGAGGAGGAAACAGGAAGCCTGCAGGGAGCCAGACGCAGGGCTCCATCGTGACTTGAGCCAAAGAAAGAGGTTTTAACATACTGAGACACCCAGGCACCCCATGTGTGCAGGTTTTTGTGTAGAAAAAGTTTTCAACTTCTTTGTGTAAATATCAAGGAACACATTTGTTCGATTGTATGATAAAGTATGTTTACTTTTCTTCAGAAACCGCTAAACTGTTTTCCAGAGTGATGTGTATCATTTTGCATTTCCACTGGTTAATAAATGAATGAGAATTTGTTGCCCACATCCTCACTATCATTTGGTTTTGTCAGTGTTTTGGATTTTGGTCACTCTAATTGACTCAGTGACAACTCATTGCTGTTTTAATTTACAATTTCCCAAAGGCATACTATGTTGAAAATCATTTCACATGGTTAACTGTTATGTACATATCTTCTTTGGTGAAATGTCTACTTAGGTCTTTTGCCCATTTTTAAATTGGGTTATTCATTTTTTACTGTTGAGTTTTAAGTGATCATTCTAGACCTCGGATAACAGCTCTTTATCAGATACATCTTCTGCGTCATTTCCTCCCAATATGTGGCATGTCTTCTAATTCTCTTGATATTTTCTTTTGCAAAACAGAAACTTTTAATTTTAAAGAAATTCAGCTTATCAATTTTCCTCTCATAGATGATACCTTTGGTTTCATATCTAAATAATTCTAGCCATACCTAAGGTCATTTAGATTTTCACCTATATTTCCTCCTAGGAGATTTATATTCTGTGTTTCACATTAGGTCTCTGATCTATTTTTGAGTTAATTATTGTGAAAGGTGTACAGTCTGTTTATAAATCCTTCCTTCCTTCCTTTTTCCCTCCCTTCCTTCCTTCCTTTTCTTATTACATGTGGATGTCCAGTTCCAGCATGATTTGTTTAAAAGGCTATCCTTGCTCCATTGTATTTCCTTTGTTCCCTCATCAAAGATGAGCTCTTTATGTGGATCTATTTCTACCTTATATATTCCATTCTTTTTTTTTTTTTTGTATTCTGTTCTTCTGTTCTTTTAAACAATTTGTCCTTTTTTTTCTCTTTGTTTTATGTTTTTTTGGTTTTCTTTTTTTTCTTTTTTCTTTTTTTTGGTTTTTGTTTTTCTTTGCAAATGCCACTCTGTCTTGATTATTGTAGATTTATGGTTAAGTCTTAAAGTTATGTAGTATCAGTCCTCCAGTTTTGTCTTTCTCTTTCAATAATTATTGACATATCTGGGTCTTTGCCAAATCTATACATTTTTAAATATTAGCAAAAATATTTCTTTAATATTGTGCATGCCAATTCTCTATAGACCAAATTCAAATTCTTTGTAACCTGTTTTTACCCCACAGATTGCAAGTGTGTGAAGCCTATCCCAGCATATCAATATAGTATTTTTATATGATTTCTAGATAATTTCTGTTTCATATTTATGGTAGGACAGTAAGTGGAAAATTCAGATTACCTTCAAAATTACTATTTAGAAAGTATAGAACAGAACGGATCACTTGAGAGTTAACTGTCCTAGAAGATATAATACTGATAAGAGCCTATTATTTACTCAAAACAGAAGCAGGGACTGTGGTCATCTAGAATTAAGGTGAATCAGTTACCACGGAAACTATGTCCAAGGAGATATCAAGAGGGACTCTTGCTTGCTTAGTATTGGAATCACTGCTGAAACCTACAAGAGTTATCATGGAAAGGTGGTTTGACAGTAGACACCCTTCTTTATTATTTTAATGTGCCCTTCTTGTGTCATTTTCTAGATGGAAGCAAGATCTCCTTGATTTGACTCTACCTCTCTCTGCTTTAAGCCCCTGAAAAACAATTCTGCACTTGCCATCTAGAATGCTTCCCCTGGTCCTATCCTCTCCCACCCACCAAGATCAACATTAATTCCTTAAGTAAGTCTTTTGTGGCTCTCCAAGATTATATTACTTTTTTTTTATTATATTACATTTTTTAATCTCATACTCTCAAAATATCTTTTACTTCTACTGAATATGCTTATCATAGTTTTAATAGAATAGTTAATTTTGTATTTGCGTGTTTAATTCTGTGTCATCTACCAAAATATCAGCTCCATAATGGCAAAAGCCATGACTGAATTACCCTCCAGAGTACCTTGTGTCTAACATGGGCTTTACAAATAGGCAGAATAAGTTACTTTTTATGGGTGGAATGAATAGATAAATATGAATATATTGTTGGCCTTTGTAAATGTATTACTCTGTGAAAAGATAGAAACATTATTTCATTTAAATGTAATGGAAATGAAAACTGAGAACATCTGAGAGTGGACTCAAAAAATTTTCACTGACTCTAACAAGAGCAAAAGCAGTTCTCCATTTTCTAATTGTACTAGCATAACTTGAAAATAGTTGCCAACCACAAATAAACCAACAGAAACCGAAGCTATCTTGTTCACCCTGGTGTGGAGTTAAGGGTTACTTCATTTTTTTGGGGGGGGTACAGCTTTTACTATGTTATCATTAATTTAAGAAGGACTTATTGAATGCTTTCTTTATTTCCTGGAATTAGTCATTCCTTTAAGTGGGCAAGTCCAGAATTGTGACACAATTTTCTTTACAATATTAAAAAGCCCTAGATTATTATGTTGAGATTTTATTTTCTTGAAACTTCTAATAATAAAACAAAATTGCAGTTTCACAGCTGTGATGGTTCCTTGGTTTCCATAGAAGATGTTTTTATAAAGCAAGGGTTGAGAATCCATCCATATTCAAATGTTCCCCTTGCATGATGGCTCAATTATTATTGTTGGTACTAATCATCTCAGTACTTGGCAAGACTCATTCATACTGCAGGAAAGCAAACTTTCCCAGAAATCAAAACACCAAATGTTCTGAACAAAATAATTGGAGGATAAGGGTCCCCTTAGAATCTGAAATTTTCACTTGACAGAACCTTGACAAATGTGAGTGGGTGTTTAATCAAAAGGATATTTGTCATAGAGCATAGCTCACAATTTTCAACACAGCAAAGGAAATATTTGGTTCCTATGGTGAAACTGGAGCTTAAATCCAGGCAGACCATTCCAAGTTTCTGATCCAGACTGATTTTTAATTCGGAAGTCAATGGCTTGAAGATTCAATTTCTGGGATTTGCACAGCTATGAGAGCAGTAGCTTACTTTCCTACCAAAGGTAGTGATGGTAGAACTGTGCATGAACACACACAGTTCTAGGAACTGAGCTGAATACCTGAATTAAAAACAGATGCAGGATTCTCATCTGTATATTTATAAAATGGAACTGATATTTTCAGAGTCATAATGTTTGTGTTTACATGCATTCACCTTTTGAAAATCATTACCAAAAGTGGGTGAGGGGTGTGATTTTATACTTCATTTTTTGTTGATTTTGTTAAGTCTCACTAACAATTTTAGATCAGCTGGCTCATCTTGCAAAATGTCAGTTATTAAATGTGAGGTAGACTATACCTTGAGGAATGTTTAAAGTTACTTATATCTTCCAATAGAATCTGTCTGACATCTAGAGTAATGCTTCTTGGTGTAACCTGGTTTTTCCCTCATATATGTTTATGCATTAAAGAAAGCAAAGGTATTTAAAAGTATAAAGTAGAAAAGTATAAAATCAAGAAAACCCCATTTTTAAAAACAGCTATGAATATATGTGTGTGTGTGTGTGTATGCATTTATACGAGGAAAATACAAGAGTTTATAATTTATATCCAGATGATATATCCAAATCCTTCCTCCTTTTCTTTCTCCCTCCCTCTCCTACCTTTCCTTCCTTCCTTAATTCCTTCTTTCCATCTATCATCTACTCAAATTATTTTGTGAAAAACAAAGCAGTTTATAATTGCTGAACCCTTATTAAGTATTGGGCCTAATTTTAAAGTCTTATTTAAAATAATCCTTACAAACGTACTTTAATAATGCTACTGGACAACTGAACGTGTATTAAAGCACATAGTAGCCAAGTATTATGCACAGCAAGTTAATGAAAGAGCCTACATTCTAATTTAGAATGTCTGACTTCTGAATCCATTTTCTCTTTAGATTTTATTGATCTATTTGACAGAGAGACAGAGAGAGAGAGAGGCAGAGAGAGGACCAGGGGAGGAGGGGCAAAGGAAGAGGGAGAAGCAGGCTTCCCACTGAACAAAGAGCCCAATGCAGGGCTTGATTCCAAGACCCTGGGATTATGACTTGAGTCAAAGTAAGACGCTTCACTGAGCCATCCAGGTGCCCTGAAACCATCTTTTTAATTGCTAAATATCAAAGGTCAAAAATTTATCTCATATATGCATTTTTTCCTTAAATAGCATCTTTATTTAACTTTGATCTTTAAATAGCATCTTTATTTAACTTTTGATCCCCATGAGCATGCTATTTTATTGATGGATCCATTAAACTGAGTATCCCAAATAGATCCTCTAAGATTTTTATGATTTTTCATCTTCCTAATTTTTCATTTTGCTTGTGTGCAATTGACCCATTCCAGGTCAGTCGGTTTGTTAATTGTCATACATAGAATCAGGTTAATCGAGATGCCTGGGTGGCTCTGTCATTGAGGGTCTGCTTTTACCTCAGATCATGATCCCAGGGTTCTTGGATGGAGCCACGCCTGGAGCCCCGCAGGGAGCTCCACATGGAGCCCTGGCATAAGACTCTCTGCTCAAGAAAAAGCCTGCTTCTCCCTCTCCCTCTCCCCTGCTTGTGTTCTCTCTCTCTGTGTGTGTGTCAAGTAAATAAATAAAATTTAAAAAAAATCAGGTTAATCACTTTAATCATGTTACCACCTATTCTTGCAATGATAACTTGTCAGTCACCTAATGAATCCACTCCTATTCAACTTCTGTTTGGTTATAATCTAAGGCTGAACTTCTTTCCTAATACTTGTCCAATACTTTAAAACTGAGCAACTTCACTTTCTTCTGGGACCATAGATGTCATTTTCTCTAGAGACAGGGATTTATCACATTATACTTCCTGAATACTGAATATTCCTTTCTGTCCACAGCTATATGCATGCCTGAACATGTATACCACTGTGCCAGATATTGCAATGTGAAGATAGCAAGATGTATTTCTGTCCCTTGATTTGTTTGCATGTTGATATCTCTATGATTTTTGCATTATATCTGGAGAATGATTCCTACATTATGTTGAAATTCGAGATTTATAAATTTCTGCGTAACATATTGTGTGAATTTTAATTTATCAGACATTTCTTTTTCAAACCCATTCTTTAGAAAATGATAAGAATATATCTCACAATAAAACTAAACATAATTTTGGTATTCTGATACTCTTGTTCTCAAGCAGAACTCTATGTGCCAGTTATCAGTACCAGGAGAAGACTTCAACAGCATGGAAAATACCAAAGATCATCAAAATGCCAGGCACCAGAACAAATTAGAAATTCTAACATATATCTTGGTATCTGAGTTTCTAAAGAGAATATAGCACAGTCAGGCACTGGATAGAACAATGCCCTTACCTATGTAGAGAAGAGAGAGAGTAAGAATCACTCCAACAGTGTGCACTGAGAACCAGTGAGGCACACAATTAAGCAAGAAGGAACATTAATTTGGTATAGAACAGAGAAAGATATTCTTACACAGGCTAATAAGCATGGCAAGGGCTATGTGGGCTCTTTATTTCTTCTCATAAAGAAGTGTTCAGGCCTAAGACTCATTCTTATGTAGCCAAGCAGGGGTCAAATGAGCATGGCATGTCTTGCCCAACACATATGTATAGATAGGTAAATCAACCAGAGTGGAAAGATAAGTGATTTGTTTTCATTAAGTATGGAAAGGCTATGGATGTTATACTTGAGGGATTCCTTCATATCTACTGTACCCTGTTAAGGATTCCTGCCATGTTTAACAGAGAGTCTTCTTTCAAATTAAAAAAAAATAAAAGGCACTGGATTTTGGTAGCACATTGCAGACCTTTCTTTTTTTGCGGGGGGGAGTTCATGCCTTTAAGATGATAATTTATATAATCATAATCTGTTATATCAACTAATAATATAGTTATGTGTAAATGACAATCTAACTTCAATTTTATTTTAGCGACGGTCAAAGTTTTCTCTCTTTGGTATATCAGCTTTCCTTCTGTAATTGAATATCTGTTTTCTAACTACATTGTGAGATCTTTGAGACTATAAACAAATATCTTCTACTTTGACATACCTCATCACATGCTAACACATTGCAATTTGGACAAGAAGTAGGCAATAAAATCACTTGGATTAATGAAATAGTTTCAGATGCAGGTGCAAACAACTTGTCAACATTATATTCTATTTCTTTCTTTCTTTTTTTTTTTAAGATTTTACTCATTTGTCAGAGACAGAGAGTGGGAGAGAGATTGAGAGCTCAAGCAGGGGGAGTAGAGGACAGAGGGAGAAGTCGACTCCCTACTGAGCAAGAAGCCCAAAGGCGGCCTCAATCCCAGGACCCTGGGATCATGACCTGAGTTGAAGGCAGACACCCAACTGACAAGCCACCCAGTCATCCTGCATTATATTCTATTTCTCTATAACTCTTTTTATCTTATACCGTGAAGTGTGATATATTTAAAATAACACTTACTGTCATGGGTATATTCATTTTATATCAGTATACACCCAATTACAACAAACTTAGTGGCTAAAAACTACTCTCACAATTTCTGTGGGTGAGAATCCTGAGCATGACTTTGCTGAGTGCTCTGCTCGGAGTCCACAAGGCTACATCAAGAGGTTGGCCGGGTGGCATGATCATCTGGCTGCTTCATGTGGGAAGAACCTGCTCCTAAGCTCAGTCACGCTGCCAACAGCACCCATCTCCTTATGGCTGTGGGATTCAGGATTCTATTTTCTTGATGATTGTTAGTTACACCGACAGGCTCTCTACAATTTTTGCCACATGGCCTCCTCCTAACATGGCAACTCCCTTAATCAGAGCCAGGTAGAGAATCTCTCCAGTCTCTTAATATGGTTGCATTTATAACATAATATGATCATAGGGATGAAATCCTAGCACCTTTGTAATATAACATCACTTAAACAAGGAAGCGACATTTCACCATTTTGCCATGTTTTATTGGTCTAAAACCAAATCACAGGTCCTTCTCATACTCAAGGGGAGAAGGTTATATATGGATGTGTCCACAACAATAGGTGTTCTTTGTCATAAAGGAAAGATTAAAAAACGTTTGCCTATAAAGTTTATTACATTCTTAGTGAATATTTTAGTCCAATTTATTTAAATATATAAATAATTATAGTCATACATATGTGTGTTTATTATATATATGTGCATATATATCTATATCTATATCTATATTTAACAACCACAGAAAAGGACTATTAATTAGTAAGAGTTTTACTAATCCAAGTGTTTATTTTTTTCCATGATATTGACCTTTTAAAATGAAGGCCTTAAGTTGAGAAGTTTTAAAAAGATCAGCCAAATAGTTATAGTCTTTTTCAAGACTATATTTTTACCCATTTTCACTTATGCATTCTATTTATGTATATCTTAATTAGTCAAGGAATGAGATGCCAAAAAAAGTGCAGCATTTTAAGATTTTAAGAAAACAAAATAGTAGTATGTCTGACTAGGAAATCTGTTTTTCATCAGAGATTGTCTGCTCACCAGGTAAATTCCTTACTATCTATCTATCATGGGCTTCAATTTTCCAACAGAATAGCCTGATTCATCACTGTTATGCTCTATCTGTCGTTGCCTAGTGATTCCCCTGGGGAAACTTTAATATTTCAGGCTCATATAGAAGACATTAAGTTTGATATCACAAAATATCTTTCACCTAGAAAATACTAGAATGGGGGATATGCATTGACTTTGACTATTCATACCGGAATTTTAGATACTTTAAATTTAAAAGAATCACAAAAAGTTGAATGTCAAAATTTCATTTAATCCATGATAAATGAGACCCAAAGAAAAAATGTGATATAGCTTTGACCACCAAACAAATTAGTAAAAAGATTTCAATCGACATTTTCTAACTTTATTATTTTTTTAAATTTACTTATTTGACAGACAGAGACCACAAGTAGGCAGAGAGGCAGGTAGAGAGAGAGGAAGGGAAGCAGGCTCCCCGCTGAGCAGAGAGCCAGATGCGGGGCTCGATCCCAGGACCCTGCGATCATCCTGAGCCGAAAGCAGAAGCTTTAACCCACTGAGCCACCCAGGCGCCCCCATTTTCAAACTTTAAAGTGGTGTATGAACCATCTATTAAACATTTTATGTATGATTGGCCCTTAAACAACATGACTTTGAACTGTGTGGGACTACTTATACACAGATTTTTTTCAATAGACTACAGTACTATAAATGTGTTTTCTCTTTCTTAAGACTTTCTTACTTTCTCAATATTTTTTCTCTGGCTTACTTTATTATGAGAATGCAGCAGATAATAGATATAACATACACAGTATCTGTTAATTGACAGTTTAATTTATTTGTCAGGTTTCTAGTCAACATCAGGCTACTAGTAGTTAGATTTTTGGGGAGTCAAAGTTATACCTGGATTTTTGACTGTGCAGGTAGATTGACACCCTAACCCCCAGGTTGTTCAAGGGTCAAATGCAGACCTGGCAAGCCAGGCCACACAAGGCAAATTATAGTCCTAGTGTTACAATGGCAAAATAACCCTATTATGTGATGCTCATACCCATTTCTCTTGCCCTTCACATTTTGCTCACACTTCCTCTTTAGCTCCTTCCAGATCTCTTCATCCCCTTTAATCTTCCTCCTCCTCCCAGTATTTGTTCTAATCACTAATAAAACACAAATGCATTAAATTATTGTATCGTTTTCTGCCAAAGAAAGTTTTACTCAAAGAGGGAACAATTCAGTTTCTACCATTGTCTCTGGGCTTATTTTCACTCCAAATAATACACTTTTTAAACTACTCATAACCTTAAGTCATTAACTATTATTGTCTACTGCTATACTCTCTGGCTTCTGCTTCTCTGGTTTCAAAAACTGGTCTCTTGAGCTTTTGGACTTTAACATGATGATCAATCCTGACATCTGATCTTTGGAGATGCCACTTATGATAGAAAAGCGTTCTGGTAAAGAAAGAGATGTGAACAATCAGAGTTATACTATTTACAGTTTCATTTATTTTGGGGGCAAGGATCTCAATGGTTTCAGAGAGTGTACAAAAATTACCTATAGGAAGTAAGTACAGCAGGGAAAATTCAGGAATTCTCCTGCCCTAACAAAATTTATATTCTAGTTAGGGAGGTAAATAAATAAATGGAAATTTGAATGGACATAAATGCAAAGTTAAGTACCAAAAATACTATGAAGAAAAAGCAGGGAAAGGAAATATAGAGTAATGTTGATTGACAACATAGTTTAGATATTCAGGGAAGTTTTGCTAAAGAATGAGTCTGGGCAAAGACCTGAATAAAAAGACCTTTCAAATGACTATGAATGGTGATTGGAGTGAGAATAGCAATATAAAGATCCTGGTGAGGGAATAGGTACTTTATTTGCGAAAATAAAGAAAGAAAGAAAGAAAGAAAGAAAGAAAGAAAGAAAGAAAGCCAAAGTGGTGGGACATGCAGCATCATGGTTCATATGGACAGGCTACTGATGCTTTACATTAAGGGCAACTCACATTACTATAATGTTCAGCAAACAAATCATATTAGATACTTCATCAATGCCCCAGTTAGGGGTGCTAATCCCCCACAGTTGAAAATTCACTTATAACTTCAAGTCCCCCCAAACCTTTAATTAGCTTACTAATTAGTAGTGCAGAAGCCTACTGATAACATAAACAACAAATTAACACATTTTATGTTATAGGTATTATATAATATATTTTTTATTTTATTTTTCAGTGTTCCAAGATTCATTGTTTATGCTATATTCTCACAATAAAGTAAGCTTCCTTTCATAAGGAAGAAAAAATACATTTATAGTACTGTATTTTATTTATTTTAAAAAAATAACCTGCCTGTAATTGGGCCTGCACAATTCAAAGTCATGTTGTTCAAGGGTTAATTGGTCTGTAATTTCATATATATGAAGTCAAAAACTGTCAAAGTTTATGTAAGGTGTTAGAATAATTACTGTGGGAAGAAAGAGCAAACTTGATAACCTCTTCTGAAGAATTTATAGTATTTCATTTTTTGGTCATGGTATATTCTCTTTATAAAATTTTGTGTGTTGTACACTCATAATGCCCTCCTCTGTAACAATTGAGCTACAATAGACATATTTTAACAATCAAAATGCCAGTGGAAGGACATAAATAAATACTGGGGAAAACAAAAGAAAATATCAGCATTAGAGAAGCCGATCAATCTAGAACCTAGAGAGGAAAGACCAGAGCAGATTGTGGTAGTTTAAGAGAGTGTCATTAACAGGTATTTAGTATAGTTCTTTTCGAAAACCAATACTACCCAGGTTCTAACTAAGAAGATCATTCAATAGAGTTTGAGAGACAGACCAGGCAATTGAAATAAATTTTATAAATAACAGAGTATTCTAAATTAGTGGTGTTCATATTGTTCTGTGGAATATACTATAAAGTTATTATTCAATAAAAAACAAAGTACACTTAAAGCAAGTGAATGTTTCATTAGGAGTTTTATGAACACAATTATTCATGAACTAACATGTTACTACATTACTTAAGTTCTCTGGCTTATTTCTCTGTATCCTTGGATAATGTCTCATTCTTTATGATGGCTTCTTCCTTTCTTTCCTTCCTGTTTCATCTCTGAGTGACCCATGTATCTTGAACATGCCTTGGATTCTCTTATCATCACAGCTTGTGCATATTGCTATGTTTTATTTTATATTTATAGGTATTTGCTCAAATTATCAACTGGCTAACTCCTGCTTACCATTTAGATATCTCTTTCTCAGTTGCATATTCTCTGAACACCAAACATTGACTTCTGTTACTTGTTTGAACCCTTAACACTAGGCACTAGAATAGCATCCATAACTTTGTATTATTTATGGGCTTCTCACCAATTGCCATTTCTGACTAAACTGTAATCTGGAGGTGGAGAGCTGCTGTGTCTTGCCATAGCTATATACATGGCATCAAGTACTTGATTCATTTTTCTTTTTTTCCTGAATGTATGAATGACTATAAAGAAAGGAAGGAAAGGGGGAAAACAATAGAAAAGTAAGATTACATGTGGAAAGACGGAAGAACAGGGCTAGGAATCAGGTCTTTATACTTCTGGTCCAGGGTTTTTTCTTTAAGAGTTACCCACTCAAATGGATCTTAGGGACAAGTAAGAAATAAAAATTACCAAAATGATTCCAAAGGGAGTTTGAGGACTCAGATGAACACGAATATGACCCTCTGTAATGGCAAAATGTTTACCCAGTTCCAGTTTACTTTTGTCTTCTGGGAATGCAGGACTCTGATAACTCTGATTTTTTTTTTAAGATAATACATAGATCTGGATTTTGAAATGGTGGCTAGTAATTTGATCATCTTTACAATTTATCTGTAAATGCTGTACTTACCAACAGTGTAGGATATCTCCACCTTGGATTTCCAAACTCTGTTCTTTGCTGATCTCCTAGCGTAGTCTATTCTAGCTAGGCATTTCATTTTTAGAATGAGGATTCTCTCTTCAATTTTTCTTAAAGCACTTCTTAAACTTCTGATGTTTTATTTGAAGCATTCTCATGTGTCATAAGAAAGTCGATAGTGGTCAGTCTCCTCAATATGATAGAAAGTGTGTTCTTGATCTGACCTGATATTTAAGAAAAGTGATCTCATAAATTTGAAGGTTTGGGGGATTTTCTTTAGTTCTTATTTTTCCCAATTTTGAAGATAATGATATATGCTGTCAAGTCTTCTAATGATTCACTCTATGTTTAGTTATTATTTAGCTATATCACTAGGAAAAAAATTCTGAGTTGGATCTGAGTTCACAACTTTTTAAATTTTATTTTATTTTTCAGCATTCCAAGATTCATTGTTTATGCACCACACCCAGTGTACCATGCAGTACATGCCCATCATGTACCAATATCCACCACCAGCCTCACCCATCCCCCCCACCCCTCTCTCTTCCAAAATCCTGAGTTTGTTTTCTCAGAGTCCACAGTCTCTCAAGGTTCATCTCTTTCTCTGATTTCCCCCAATTCACTTTTCCTTTCATTCTCCTAATGTCTTCCACATTATTCCTTAAGCTCCACAAGTAAGTGAAACTGTATGGCATTTGACTTTCTCTCCTTATTTCACTCAGCATGACCTCCTCCAGTCCTATCCATGTTGATGGAGGCATAATTGTATACATAAACTATTTCTTCTTTATCCATTCTTCAGTTGAAGGACATCATGGTTATTTCCACAGTTTGATGGTTGTGGCCATTGGTGCTATGAACAGAGAGGTACATATGGCCCTTCTTTTCACTACATCTGTATCTTTGGGGTAAATACACAGTAGTGCAATTGCAGGGTCATGGGACAGCTCTAGTTTTAATTTCTTAAGGAATCTCCACAGTGTCTTCACAGTGGCTGTACCAACTTAATTTCCCACCAACAGTGTAAGAGGTTCCCCTTTCTCCGTATCCTCTATAACACTTGTTTCTTGTCTTGTTAATTTTGGCCATTCTAACTTGTGTAAGGTGGTATCTCAGTGTGTTTTTGATTTGAATTTCCCTGCTGGCTAAAGATGAATGAACATTTTGCCACATGTCTGTTAGCCATTTGTGTGTCTGTTCACGTCTTCTGCTCGTTTTTTGATGTAATTATGTTTTTTGGGTATTGAGCTTGAGGAGTTCTTTATAGATCTTGGCTATCAGCCCTTTGTCTGTAGTGTCATTTGCTAATATCTTCTCCCATTCCATGGTTGTCTCTTTGTTTTGTTGACTGTTTCATTTACTGTGCAGAAACTTTTAATCTTGATGAAGTCCCAAACTTTATTTTTGCTTTTGTTCCTTTGCCTTTGGAGACACGTCTTGAGAGAAGTTGCTGTGGTCAATGTAGAAGAGGTTACGGTCTAGGATTTTGATAGATTCCTGCCTCACATTGAGGTCCTTTATCCATTTTGAGTTTATCTTTGTGTATGGTTTAAGAGAATAATCAAGTTTCATTCTTCTATACATAGCTGTCCAGTTTTCCCAGAACCACTTACTGAAGAGACTTTTTCCACTGGATATTTTTTCCTGCTTTGTTGGAGATTATTTGACTGTAGGATTGTGGGTCCATATCTGGGCTCTCTACTCCGCTCCACTCGTCTATGTGTCTGTTTTTGTGCCAGTACCATGCTGTATTGGTGACCACAGCTTTGTAGCAAAGCTTGAAATTAGGCAACGTAATGCCCCACCTTTGCTTTTCGTTTTCAACATTTCCTTAGTGATATGTGGTCTTTCCTGGTTGCAAAAAAAATTTTAGGATTGTTTCTTCTAGCACTTTGAAAAAGGCCAATGGAATTTTGATCAGTATGGCATCGAAGATATAGATTACTCTGGGCACTATAGACATATTAAGAATGTTTATTCTTCCAATCTATGGGCATGGAATGCCTTTCCATTTTTTTGTGTCTTCTTCAATTTCTGTCACGAGTGTTCTGAAGTTTCTTGAGTACAAATCCTTTACCTCTTTGGTTAGGTTTATTCCAAGGTATGTTATGGTTCTTGGTGCTATAGTAAATGGATTCGATTCTTTAATTTCCCTTTCCATATTTTCATTGTTAATGTGTAATAAAACAACTGATTTCTGTGCACTGATTTTGTATCCTGTCACATTACTCAATTGCTGTATAAGTTCTAGTAGTTTGGGGATGGAATCTTTTGGGTTTTCCATATAAATTATCATGTAATCTGTGAAGAGAGAGAGTTTGACTTCTTCTTTGCCAATTTGAATACATTTTATTTCTATTTGTTGTCTGATTGCTGTTGCTAGGACTTCGAGTACTATTTTGATCAACAGTGGTGAGAGTCCACATCCTTGTTGTGTTTGTGATCTCAAAGGGAAGACTGTTAGCTTTTTACCACTAAGAATGATATTCGCTGTGGGTTTTTCATGGGTGGATTTTATGAAGTTGAGGAATATTCCCCCCTTCCCTACACTTTGAAGAGCTTTAATCAGGAATGGATTCTGTATTTTGCCAAATGCTTTTTCTGCATCAGTTGAGAGGATCATGTGGTTCTTCTCTCTTCTCTTATTGATTTGTTCTATCACATTGATAGATTTGTGAATGTTGAACCATTCTTGCATCCAAAGGATAAATTCCACCTAGTCATGGAGGATAATCTTTTTAATGTACTCTTAGATCCTATTAGCTAGGATCTTGTTGAGAATGTTGGCATTCATATTCATCACGGATATTGGTCTGAAATTCTCCTTTTTGGTGGGGTCCTTGTCCAGGGTAATCCTGGCTCAGGGGAAAGGCTTTGGGATTAGGGTAATGTTGGCTTCATAGAAAGAGTCTGGAAGTTTTCCTTCTGTTTCTATTTTTTGAAACAGCTTCAGGAGAATAGTTATTATTTCTTCTTTGAATGTTTGGTAGAATTCCCCAGGGAATGGTTTAAGAGAATAATCAAGTTTCATTCTTCTATACATAGCTGTCCAGTTTTCCCAGAACCACTTATTGAAGAGACTTTTTTCCACTGGATATTTTTTCCTGCTTTGTTGGAGATTATTTGACTGTAGGATTGTGGGTCCATATCTGGGCTCTCTACTCCGCTCCACTCGTCTATGTGTCTGTTTTTGTGCCAGTACCATGGGCTCTTGTGTTTTGGGAGGTTTTTGATGACTGCTTCAATCTTGTTACTAGATATTGGTCTATTTAGATTTTCAATTTCTTCCTGTTTCAGTCTCGGAAGTTTGTAGGTTTCCAGGTATGCATCCATTTCTTCTAGTTTACTTAAGTTATTGGCATATAACTGTTGATAGTAATTTCTGATGATTGTTTCTATTTCCTTGGTGTTAGTTGTGATGTCTCCCTTTTCATTCATAATTTTATTAATTTGGGTCCTCTGTCTTTTCTTTTGGATTAGTTTGGTCAGTGGTTTATCGATCTTACTGATTCTTTCAATGAACCAGCTTCCAGGTGTTGATGTGTTCTACTGTTACTCTAGTTTCAAACTCATTGATCTCTGTTCTAATCTTAACTATTTCCCTTCTTGTGTATGGGGTTAGCTTAATTTGTTGTTGATTTTCCAGTTCTTTAAGGTGTAAAGAGAGTTGGTGTAAAATTTGGGACTTTTCAATTTGTTTGAGTGAGGTTTGGATGGCTTTTTTTTCCCCTTAGGACTGCCTTTGCCATATCCCATAGGTTTTGGACTAATGGGTCTTCATTCTTATTTGTTTCCATGAATTGTTTAAGCTCTTCTTTGATTTCCTGGTTGATCCAAACATTCTTGAACAGGATGGTCTTCAGCTTCCAAATGTTTGAATTTCTTGCAAATTTTTTCATGTGGTTGAGTTCCAGTTTCAAAACTTTGTGGTCTGAGAATATGCAGGGAATAATCTCAATCTTCTGGTATCAGTTGAGCCCTGATTTGTGACCCAATATGTGGTCTACTCTGGAGAAAGTTCCATATGAGCTCAAGAAGAATGAGTATTCTGTTGTTTTAGGGTGGAATGTTCTGTATATATCTATGAGGTCATAGATATGACCTAATGTGTCATTAAAGCTTTTGTTTCCTTAATTGATTTTCTGCTTAGATGATCTATTATTGAAAGTGGAGTGTTAAGATCCCCTCCACTTAATGCATTCATATCAGTATGACTCTTTATTTTGATTAACAGTTGGCTTATGTAGTTGGCTGCTCCCATACTGGGGCATAAATATTTACAATTGTTAGATCTTGGTGGATAGACCCTTTACGCTGATGTAGTGTCCTTCTGTATCTCTGACTACAGTCTTTACCTTAAAATCTAATTTATCTGATATGTAAATTCTTACCCCAACTTTCTTTTGAGTCCCATTGGCATGAAAGACGGTTCTCCATCCCTTCACTTTCAGTTTGGATGTATCTATCTGTAGGTTCCAAATGTGTCTCTTCTAGACAGCATATGGACAGATGCTGTCATTTTATCCAGTATGCAACCCAGTGTCATTTTATCCAAGCATTTAGGCTGTTCACATGGAGCATGATTATTGAAATATAAGGTTTAATTGATATCATGTTGCCTGGGAATTCCTTGTTTCTATAGATTGTCTCTGTAAATTTCTGTTCTATGTCACTCTTAGGTTCTTTCTTCTTTTACAGAACCCTCCTTAATATTTCTTGTAGTGCTGGCATAGTGTTCATATACTCTTTTAAACCTTGCTGGTCTTGGAAGCTCTTTATCTCTCCATCCATTTTGAGTGTCAGGCTTGCTGGATAAAGCATTCTTGGCTGCATGTACTTCTCATTTAGTGCCCTGAATATGTCTTGCCAGCCTTTTCTGGCTTGCCAGTTTCTGTGGACAGGTCTGACGTTATTCTGGTGGTCCTTCCTCTGTATGTAAGGAAACTCTTACCCCTAGATGCCCTTAAGACCTCCTGTTTGAAATTATGATTTGTAAATTTCACAATTACGTGTCTGGAGGTCTTTCTAGACTTACTGATCTTGGGGGGTATCCTTTCTTCCTCTAGGACATGAACACTTGTTCCATTCCCTAGATTAAGGAAACTTTCCTCCAGAATTTGTTCAACTATATCTTCTAGTCTTCTCTCTTTCTCCCCCCAACCAAGGTTCCCAATAATTCTGACATTGGAACATTTCATGACATCATTTATTTCCTTAATTTTGTTTTCATGGCTTCTAAGCTGTTTGTTCCAGGCGTCCTCCTGATCCTTTTTCTTTATCATTTTGTCCTCTAGATCACTAATTCGATCTTCTACCTTGGTTAATCTAGCTGTTGGAGTATTTAGATTAGATTGATAGTATTCTTTAGTAACTGCCCTATCATCCTCACTTCCACCCTCACAGATTCTATGTTGTCACTAACTGTCTTTTCCATCCTAGCCATTTCCTGGATAATTGTTACTCTGAATTCCCTTTCTGACATACTGTTTATGTCCATATTCTATAGTTCTGTGGCAGAGGGCACAGTCTTTGAATTTTTCCTCTGCTGGGTATTCCTTCTCCTACCCATTTTGCTGAAAGGTAGTTGAGGGGAGGTATAGCTGAATATATCAACCATGATCCAGATAAGGTGCACCCTGGAAAGTTTCAGAGCAATCAGAACTCACCACACACACACACACACACACACACACAAAAGAAAAAAAAAAAAAAAAAACAAACAGAGAAAGAAAGAAAGAAAGCAAGAAAGAAAACCCAGCCAAAATTGTACCCACAAGTAAGATTTGGGGCACCTGTGTGGCTCAGTGGGTTAAGGCCTCTGCCTTCGGCTCAGGTCATGATCCCAAGGTCCTGGGATTGAGCTCTGCATCAGGCTCTCTGCTCAGCGGGGAGCCTGCTTCCCCCCTCCCGCCCCCCTCCTGCTTCTCTGCCTACTTGTGATCTCTGTCAAATAAATAAATAAAATCTTTTTAAAAAGTAAGATTTGGGGCGCCTGGGTGGCTGAGTGGATTAAGCCGCTGCCTTCGGCTCAGGTCATGATCTCAGTGTCCTGGGATCGAGCCCCACATTGGGCTCTCTGCTCAACAGGGAGCCTGCTTCCCCCTCTGTCTCTGTCTGCCTCTCTGCCTACTTGTGATCTCTCTCTCTGTCAATAAAATAAATAAAATCTTTTAAAAAAAAAAGTAAGATTTATAACGTACATAAAACAAAAATGAACAAAAAGACTGATAAAAGTAAAAAAAAAAAAAGAAAGAAAAACCAAGCCAAAATGAACCCCAAGGATAAGATTTATATAGTACAAAAACAAAAACAAATATACAGAAACACTGACAGAAGAATAAGATGAAAGGGTGGTTATAAACCCTCAATGTAGATGATGAAGGTTATTTTGGTTCTTCTTGAGAGTATCTTGTTATCTTTGTTAAAGGACTCACTCAACTCTCCAGAGATATGGGGACATTAAAACTGGTTTATATATAGGGGCAGTATTGAATAGGGAAAAAAAAGATTACCTTAAAGCTGACATCTACATGTGTATTTAAAAAAAAAAATAAAGAAACACAGGTATTTGTGTGAAAAAAATTCTATTTGTGTGAAAAAAAATTGTGTGGAAAAAAAACTTAGTTAAAAGTTATTATGGAATATATTGTACTAAACCTCTAGTTATAATGGTGAATAGGTTAAAAAAATTAAAAGAACAAAAATCATGAAAATGAATTAAGAAAGAAAGAAAGAAAAGTTGTATCTGTGAAATATACAGGTTTTAGGACAATATTGGGAGCTTAATATATTGTTTTCCTCTGATGTTGGGGTTTTACACTTTTATGGGGACCCTGTGGTGGTTGTCCTCCTGTTCTTTTGGCTTGTCTTCTGGAGGAGAGGCCTGCCACACTGTTTTCCAGTCAACCTTGCTTTGGCTGAGTTGCCCTGCCCCCTATAAAGGGGGTTGGCTCTTTGGAAACCTGTTTTTCAGGCTTTTGTTCTCTGGAGGTTTTTGTTCTCTGGCAGCTTTTGGCCGCTTTTTTGGAGGGTTAGTGGAAAGTAAACTGTCTGCACCCAGACTTCTGCCTCAGACAGAAGCCTCAATCTGCTACCCTCTGGGTGGTCCAGAAAACATAGACTCCACCTCTGAAACTCCGCTGAACAGCGCACCCTCCCACAGGTGGTGCACGCCCCTAGCCACTGTCTCAGTGGCCACCTGAGGCCCCCGCTTGTCTCTGTACCCCTGTGCCACTAAAACCAAGAGCAATATTGGTCCAGGCAAACCCAAACCCAGATGGCTTCTGTTGCTTGGATTGCTAACTGGGACAGCCTACACCCACGCGGGGTGCATTCACACCTGGCTGTGGCAGCACAGATCACAGAAGACTGTGGGCCAAGGAACCCTAACCAGAGTCCTCTCTGGATTCTCTCAGGTGTAGTTTGGATGTGCTCAGACACTGTGGCTGCACAGTTTGCAGAAAGGCTGCGGGCCTAGAGACCATTGGTTGGCACCCACACCAGGCTCGCTCAGGTGTGGGCTGGAGTGTGCCCAGCCTGAGCCATGGTTCAAGCAGCAGAAGGCTGCAGGCTCAGAGACCAAGGACTGGAGTCTCTGCCAGGCTCTCTCTGGCATGAGTGGTCACCAACAGTGACCATTCTGGGACTGTGGGCTTAGACCAGTGCCTGTGATCACCCAATTCTACCAGTTGCCCTTTTTGAATGCTTTTGCATTCAAAAGATCTTTTGCTCTTTTTGAATGCTTTTAACCAGACCCCAAGTTAGTACTGGTCCCTAATCACAGGGCACTTTCATATTGGGGTATTACTTTCCAATGGGTTGCTTCTGGTGGCTCTCTCCCCTTTCTGTTTTCCTCTGATACCAATCTGAGCATTACCCTCCGCTTTACCTCACCACTGATGATCGAGAAGTGTATAATTTTACATCTCAGGCTGATTTCTTGGGTGTTCAGAGTGTTCCAGTATATATTTAGATCACTTCAAGGAACTGGTTGAAACAGGGTCTCCTACTTCTCTGCCATCTTCTGCTATATCCTTAAGGTGTTTCTGCACAATTTCTTGGTTTATCTTTCAATATTTTTTGGAATAAGTTTTGAATAAAAACATCTACAAATATAATGACAGAACTTCCTTCAGTGTAAACTTAACTTTAAAAAGTAATCTTTTGATTTTTACTTATTGGTCTACAGGTAGATATCTTCCTTGTAAGTTAGAATTACAGTTAAAACTTGTTTATAATAATGGATTGTCTACAAAAATGTATCAACTTGGTTTATTCTAACTCTGTTTTTATTATTCTAAGCATTTAACAGAATATTAACAGTTATAATTAAGCTAACAAAAGTTCTATTAAAAAATATTAGGTTCATAACCTTGAAATGTTACATCAGTTTGAAAGCTGAGAATAAAGGTGTATTTTCAGGTGGAGTAACAGACATTAGAAAATGAACTTTTTCAGAAACAGACCCATAAATATAGAGAACAAATTGATGGTTGCCAGAAGGGAGGGGGGAGAGGTGATGGGCAAAATAGGTGAATGGGAGTGGAGCATACAAGTTTCCAGTTATGGGATGAGTGAATTACAGGATGAATGGTACAACACAGGAAATATAGTAAATGGTATTGCAATTGTGTTGTAGGGTCACTGATGGTAGCTACCCTGCAGTAAGCATAGCATTGCATATAGAGTATCACAATGTCATACACCTGACACTAATATAGCATTGTGTGCCAACAACACTTCAATATAAAGAAAATGAAAAAAAATATAAAAAGTGAACTTCAGGTCAAAGAAAAAAACTATGCAGACTCAGATAAGAAATAGATTGTATTTTAAAGGCATTGTAAGCTTCAAAAATTATATTATTTGACATTTCCCAGAATTTTTTATAATCCTAATTTATCTTTGTTAATTTATACTGAGATTGGCTTGTAAATCACATAATATGTAACTTTTTTTTCACAATTTCTGTCTTTATTTTTAGTCCCTGTAGATTTGTTTTTGTGAAGCTTAATGGGCAAAACTGGACATGGTAGGTAGGTAGAGTCTTTAGCATGAGGATCTCTCATATATTAGCCTTAGCAAACCTTATTAAACTTATATTTGCAATTCAGTCTCACTGCATTCAATTATCTACAGTAATCTAATAAAAAGACACAGATAAGCTAAAAATTATTGATTTTCATTTCCTTTCCATTAGAGTAGGTAAATGATTAGCTACTGTCTCTTGATAGAAAGCCAATAGCTACTATTTTATAGAATATTTTTTCTTTTCTGAAATAGTTTTGCAATTAATTAACCAATATTTGTATTGATCACTTACATTTTTAATTTACTATCCTAAGCTGAAACTTGAAAGACATATGAGAAGCAAGGAGCTTAATGGGGACAAGAGCTAGATATGCAAATGAGTGACTTGAATCTTTTGAAGTGACCTACAGATTGTGCTAGAAAGACTGTTACTATGGTTACATTCAGAGAGATGTTCAAGGTTAAAAGAAAAACAAAAAATAGGTTAGCTATTCATCTTTTCTCTTACTATTAACTATGTTAATTATTTGTGGTTTTGCTATGATTGAGGGAAAAGAAAATACTCAAGAAAGGAATATTTGTCTCCTTAAAAGAAGAGCAAGAGGAGAGAATTAATATCTCTGTATGAACATTTGAGAGTGTATTATTTGTGGGAGGATGTTGCCCTACTTCACAGATACAGCAATGATCCAGCTAACTCAACAACAGACCTTCCAACTCTGCAATCTTAACATGTCTACTTTGTGTATCAGAGTGCTTTATACCAAAAAATCAACACAATTTAGCAGTCCAAAAACAATCTAGTTAATTTTTTATTGCTACATAATGGGTTACCAGAAATTTAACAACTTAAAACAACACAATTTATAATATTATTATTTCCTGTGTCAGGAGTCTAGCATGTTCTATCTCTCCTCCAGGCTTCATTAGGCTGAATTGAGGTGTTGGCTTGCTGTGTGCCCAACTGTAAGCTTGACTTTGGAAAGATCCACTTTCAAAATCCCTCAAGTTGTTGCCAGAATTCATTTTCTTGTAATTGTAGACCTGAGGTCCCCTTGTCTGAGTAGATACTGGCTGCTTACTGCTCTCTTTGTAGAAGTTGCTCTCATGTCTTTGTCATGCAGCATCTTCAGACTCAGCCACGAAGAAGTTCCCCTAAGTTGTAATCCTCTCATGCTTTCAATCTTCTAGAATGCTCTTCTGAAAGTAGTCAGAGAAAACTTTTACAGTTTCATGTGTTTGGGTCACATGATGATCTCTCTATCTGAGGGTCAACCGTGCTATATAATATAACCTAATTATAGAAGGAAAATCCATTAAATTCACAATCTCAGGGATAATGGAGTATGTGTATATCACACAGGTGAGAAATCCTGCATACTACAACTATAAATCTCACAAACCTGCTGTGCTAGGCTCAGTGGAGTGGTTTTTCTGCTATGGGATATTATTGGTTGGTCTCAGTGGGGTCATTTATGGCTATAATCAGCTGGATATTAGCCTTGGCCTGGGTGTTCTATGATGGCCTTGTGTGGAAGAGTTATATGGAGAGGCCAAAAGGAACCTCTCTCTACCTTTCCCACCCTTCAGCAGGGTAGTTTAGTATTTCTTTTTTGCCCTGTGTCCAGATTTCCAAAAGAGAGTGTGCAAAGACTCTCGAAGCTGACACTATAAATGCATACATGATCCTTTTTGCCACGTTTTATCCAAAGTAAGTCACAAGTCCTGCCCAGATTAAAGGGTGGGGGTAATAGACTCCACATCACTAAGAGATGGGAAGAATATATGATCATTTCTGTCTATCACATTTATTTCTTGATAAGATTAATTAGTACCAAGAAGAAAAAAAAATGTTAAGGGGGAATATGTCATCACAAATATATAATTGACTAACATTTATATCATTTATTTTAATAATTTAAACTTATTTTTATCCCCAGGGGTACAGGTCTGTGAATCACCAGGTTTACACACTTCACAGCACTCACCAAAGCACATACCCTCCCCAATGTCCATAATACCACCCCCTTCTCCCAAACCCCCTCTCCCCAGCAACCCTCAGTTTGTTTTGTGAGATTAAGAGTCACTTATGGTTTGTCTCCCTCCCAATCCCATCTTCTTTCATTTATTCTTCTCGTACCCAAAAAGAGTTTTTATAGCTATCTCGATATAGAGGATAGGTAAGAGGAGGACTGGAAGTAAAAGAGAGGTGACATTTTTAGCTGAAACTAAATTTACTTTTTTTCCACTTCTACTTTGCTTTGACCAGAATTTAATATATTAAAAGGTGGAATAAAAATATTTGGCGCTTCTTTCACATTTTTTTTTTTTAATCTGGGAGCTATTCATACACAATATAAATAAAAGCCACTAAACATCCTTTCTCTATAAACACTGTTTTAGCTTTTATAAATTTTTTTTCTGCTTATTATAGAGGTTTGAAAGAAATTTGCAAAAATTAAGTAGCCTTCTTTATCTATTCAGGATTTATTATGTGTCAACTTTCTTCCTATTTTGCACAATCACATAGGAAGATAATGGATAAATGAATTAATGAGACACATCTATTTATTCTTAGGTCTCTTATAGTCTGTCTTAGACAATGATGTTCAATTTACAGCATGATCTAAAAAGGGGGAAACCAGGGGTTCCTTGGTGGCTCAGTTGACTAAGCATTTGCCTTCTGCTTAGGTCATGATCCCAGGGTCTGGGATCAAGCCCCACTTCGGGCTAAGCAGGGAGCCTGCTTCTCCCTCTACCCTTCTTGTGTGCTCTCTCTCTCTCTCTAATAAATGAATAAAATTTTTAAAAAAATAAAAAGGAGGAAACTGAACATTTACTCTCTGTAATTGATGTTGATCTATTTACACTATGAAAAAATACATATAAGTTGGTTGTTTTAAAGAAAACAATGGTAGACTATTCTTCTAGTGACAACAGATTTCTCTGGACGATAGGCCAGGGAAGTTGGTTTCAATGCTTAGAATTCATCAGGTCTATTAATATTGAAGGTTTGAGAGAAATCAACTTTCCAAATTCCGTGGTTTTGGTGGGCCCAAGATTCAAATTTGTATCCCCTTCAAGGATGCCTATCAACTAGATCATCTGCCTCCTCAGAAATCTCTTTAATTTATTTTACTTATTGTACTGGTATGGTATCTAGGAGAGTAGATGGTGTCTGCTTTGTTCAAATATGCAGATATCCAGAAAATTTATAAACTCAGAATTTTTATAAAAATCCATCATTTGACGTGCCTCAAAGTGTATGATATTGAAATTCTAAGTAGTTTTTTTACCCCCTCTGAAAAAAATTTAGCATAAAGAGGAATCAAGAAGTCATAGAATTCTGTTACTGAATGGATAAAATTTTCTGAGAATCTTTCTATACTCCTGTTACATAAACCATATAATTTGATATCTCATATCTCCTGAAAATATCCAGCATAATGAATGCCCATTACGAGGAGATGAGGTTTGAGAATCTAAAGATATGGATTCTAACTCTGATTTTATTCATTCAGCTGACAATTTGGAAGAATCTAAGAAATAGTTGGAATTGTTCTAGAGATTGATGATAGAGTAGTAACCAAAATAATGTCTTTCTTCTCAATGTGTTTATGTTTTATTTGAGAAAGGAGAAAAATAAATAATATATTACATCAAACAGTGATAAAGAAGGATATAATATGATTTTTCAGAATCCCCTCACATATCAGTACTTACTTGCTCCTTGCACATGGATCCAAACTCTTTCTACTGTGAGCATATAGGATTGAAGTGTTTTCTGGCCGCCTAAGTACACTGAATCTACAAATGGGAAAGATAAAAAGCTGAAGACATAATGGCCCAAGAGCAATTCTTCTCAATGGAAATGGTGACTGAATACCCAATCTTCATCTCCTCTCAGGTGGGACACCTTTACTATTTATTATGTGAACTTTCCTGAGTTCTGATGTTTCCTACAATATTAGCCTCCTCATTAGTACACCTTGTGTTGACTGTCATCTCTCCTCTGTTTTGCTCCCAAGTGCTCAATCATGTTCTTCTTCAACTTACATCCACATCTTTGTCTCAGGGTCTTCTCTGGAGGAATCTAATACAAGACAGAGATTAAGGGTAAATAAATGATACTGATACCTACATAGAGTGGCCACAGAAGACTTCTTTTATGAGGAGGCATTTGTTCAGATACTTGAATTAAGAGGACAGTCATATGGACAAGAGCAAAAGAAGCATTCAGACAAGGGAACAACAGTGTAAAATCCTTAGTGAGTTGAAGAAAGAGCAAAGCTCTGGTTAAATGGGTGAGGAAAGAGAATATAGGTAGGAGAGGATGCCTTTGTTTGTTCAGGCCACTATAACAAAATTATCATAGACTGGGTGGCTTATAAACAACACACATTTATTTCTTACAGTTCTGGAGTCCAGGAATTCCAAGAGAAAGGCACTGGCAATTAAGGTTCACTTCCTGGTTCACAGATAACCATCTTCACACTGTATCCTTACTTAGCAGAAGAAATAGAGGTCTCTAAAGTCTCTTTAATAAGGGCAGTAATCCCAATCATTAGGCCTTAACACTCATGACTTACTGACTTCCCAAAGGTGCCACTTTCTATTATCATCTCTGTGTGGTTAGGATTTCAACATATGGATTTTGGTGGGACATGAACATTCAGACCATGGCAGAAGATGTTAAAAGAACTTAAAAAAAAAAAAAATCTTAGACAATTGAAGAACTTTGGAGATTCCTGTGAGTGATATAGAAAATAGCTGGACAATTTTAAGCAGAGAAGTTAGATGATTTGATTTATATTAAAAAGAAAATTTGCTCAGGCTGCTTAGTGGGGATTAGGTTGTGAATACAAGGTTGAAACAGAGAGAAGTAAGGGTCAATATTGATAAGGTTAATGTATGATAAAGGTGACCGATAATGCTGGCTTGGACCAGTGTGGGTAGTGTTGGGGTGGAGAGTGGGAATCACATTCTCAGGAATCTCAAAATAAGAGTTGATAGGGTATGATGATGGATTTCACCTGAGGTATGAGAGAAAGTCAAAATCCAGGGCTTTTGTGTTGAGCAACTAGAAGAACTGAGGTTTCTTTTATTGAAAAAAGGAAAATTATAAGAACACAGTTTGTCAGGAAGGATCAAAATCTGGTTTTGAAGAATAAGTTGTCAATGCCTATCAGACATCCAAGGCTTTGTCACCAGATAACTGCACAATGACAGACAAGATGTGCAACCAAGGAAAATCTTTACTAGCTTGGGTGACATGGGAGGAATCCAGCCTGCCGCCCGAAAGACCTCTGTATGTTTTCCAGGTCTGACCAAGGGCAACTATAAAGGTTTTCTATGGCAAGTGTCATGGGGTAAAACTGCCCTCTCCACATCAGGCTAGATATAGAGATGGTGCACTGCCATCTCTAGGGAGTTGAAGTCAAGGAATCAGACTCCTCTGGCTGGTCATACACTTCACAGAGGAATGACTTTGGCTCGTGACTTCACTCAGGTTTTTATTCAAGACTGCTTTCTTTCCCTCCTCAAGGCAGCTTAACCAATACCTCCTTGTGGGGCAAGGGAGATGAAAACATCAACTCCTAGTTCTACCCCATAAAAGATCTATAAAACTGGGCAAGCTTTAATTAGGAATTCCCTCCTCAGAAAGACAACCACCAGGTCTGTCAGAATCCACTTGACCATCAACAAGTGCAGCACTGTCCTACCAGAAGAAGAAAAGAAACAGGGTAGTTGGTGCTTACTTCCGTTTTAGCCTCTTGTTGATAGTATTGTAGGAAGTGATGAAAGGCTTGACTGTGACTTTCCTTTTTGCTTGATTTTAAGCAGCTACTCTGACACCTGTGAGCTCAGCTCTCTCCAGTTCAGCTAAGCACCTGACAAATGTTACTGGAGAAGCTCAAGCATGCTTATCCATTCCAACAGCATCTCCAGAATTTCCATGAACAGCATTGATATGCATGCCGGTCCTTGAGGATGAGGAAGGAAGAAGGGTGGTTATGAAGCAAATCTTGGAATTGTATTGATATAGAAAGGACAGTGTTTTTAACATATATTTATGCTTTATGTTACAAATCAATACAAATCATAAATTATCCTCAAGATTCCTTTTCATATTTTTATGAGCCCTTCACCACTACTTCTCTACTACACCTCAGTTGTGCCAATAAATCATATATCAATTTAGCAAATATTCATTAAAAACTTATCCGATGCCAGGAACACAGTGGTTAGTAATAAGCAGACTCCCTGTGAGGGGTTGTACTGGCCTGGTGAGGTGGACATTAAACAAATAATAACAAAAATCAGTATATAATACATAATATTAAAGGACAGTATGGAGTGTAATGAAAGGGTATTACAAAAAAAGATGAAATTTAGATTTACAGGGAGGTGTGGGAACCACATGTGAGGAAGTGGCATAATTTAATCTGAGACCTAGAGAGATAGTGGGAGGGGTCAGCTAGGCAAAAGGATGAGGACTGTTTCAGCTTTGAGTGCACAGAACTGGGGCAAGGTGGAGTTCAGAGAGAGATATGGTAAAAAATAAATAAATAATTTTAAAAGGCTTGAAAAACTGAAATAGTATCTGTGTCCATAATTATTATTGATCATTACAATAATGATGTCTAAATGTCAAGAAAATTTGTCTAAGGCCTAAAGGTAAGTGGTAGAGAAACTCATAATGCAACCACGTGACTACCATAAGCCACTCAACATCCTATTTCAGAATACACTTGTTCACCACAAGGAGCCAAAACAAAACAAAACAAAACAAAACAACAAACAAACAAAAGTAGCAAAGATGCCAAGATCTGGAAAAAGCAGGGAATATGGGGTAAGAGGCAGATGCTGATGCTAGAAAGATGGCCATTCCAGTGATCAAAGCTGCTATTCAGAGTGCTAGATACCAGGGTTTCAGCCACACAGTTGAACGTGGTTGCAGGAACCCTAGGACTACAGATCCAGAAAGCAATCAAGTGGCATGGAAACTGCTTATCAACTTGTTATGGGGGAGGGGAATTCACTCATTGCACATGCTTTCTGCTCATGTCTTGGTGTCACCCATTCAGACTTCTAGGAACTGATTCCCAAACCATCCCATGATTCTGTCTTTTACTTAAGAAACTGACATTTCCTGATCTTTCTCATTAATTTCCACCCTATATATAAAGGCTTACAGTTCTTTAGGGCCAAGTTCCTACTATATCTTCAGTGTTACTTCCTTCCACTCCCCTACCTGTAATGCAGGATTTTCTGTCAAACTCAGCTTCTTTCTACTCCCAAATGTACTGTATTTTGTCTGAAGCTGAAACATTGCACATTCTCTTCCTGCTGCCAATAATATTCTCTTCGCTTTTTTCCCCCTTTCCTTTTAAAACTTCTACTTGACTTCTGTGTGTCAACCTATGTACTTCCTTTAGAAAGCCCTTTCTGGTCCCATGTCTGGATGAAAAATACTTGTTTTGTGTGTCCAAAACACTTCAGGATCAGGAATAATAATAATAGGCAAGCATGAAACAGAGGGATACTTTTAAAACATGCCTGCAAATTCTTTGATAACCTCATTAAGATGTAGTTTCAATATTCTGTTCCTTTGACCATTTTGGGTTGACCCTAGTGACTCACTTTTAGCCAGTGGAATGTGTTATGCATAAGGCTTCATGAGCACTAGCTCTGTGTCAGAAAAGGTGATGAAGTTTCCACATTGCCCACCACAGCAGTATTCTAAACTAGTCCCCCAAGATTCCCTGCCCTAACCCTGAGGAGATCAAATCTACCCTTGACTATGTTCTGTTATGTGGGAAGGGAAATTTTCCAGATGTAATTAAGGGTACTTTACCATTTGACTTTGTGTTAATTACAAGGGAGATTGTCTGGGTGAGTCTGTACTAATCATGTGAAACCTTTCAAGTATAGAGATTTCTCTGACTACCCGCAAAGTATGAAATTAAAGGAGTTTGAAATATGGTGGAAGTTTGAATTGAGGGGACCTTACGCTAATTGCTTTGTCTGTTGGAAGGCCTGAGGGAAGATCTAGGGCAGGGAACTGCAGGTGGCCTCCAGGAAATGAGGGCAGTTCCACATCAGAAATAGGGTTCTCAGTCCTACAACTGCAAGGGAGTGAATTCTGCTAAAAAAATGAGCTGAAGGTAGATTCCTTTTCAGAATCTCAAATGAGCAAGTAGTTGGCCCATAAGTTGAATGTTAGACCCTAAGTAGAGAACCCACCTGAGGCTGCCCAGACATAGTGATATAGTGTCAGAAATCTGAATATTCTGAGACCACTGTGTTCTGAGGATTCTTGGGACACTTCAAGAGGCCACATGTAAGTGCTCTAGGTGACAGCCTCAGCTGAGGTCCCAAGTGACAGCCAGAACCATCACCAGACAAATGAGTGAAGACATCTAATGGTTCCAATATCTGACACAGAGTGACATGGAGTCATTAAATCTTCCCAGCAGAGGATCAAGATATTGTGCAGCAGAATCAAGCCATCCCTGATGTTTTTCCCTTGATGGATTCCAGACTCATGGAAGTCATGAGCAAAATAACATGGTCATTTTTAAGCTAAGTTCTGGGGTAATTTGGTGTGCAGCATTAAAGGCTAAATTCTACCAACAAATGGGTATTAAGTAATCTACAGGACCTCTTCCAGAATGGACAAAGAACTTAATTAAATTTGAATTATCAGGAATGTGCAGATAAGAAAGATTCACAATTATGCCATGGGACTGCTCTGGTGGGAACCCTACATTTATATTCCTTCAGCTCTGCCTCTGCGAGGCTAGAGAGTAAAAATGAGACACTTTCTTGGGACTATTCCAGAAGATGCAAAAGCCTTTCCCCTACTGTGATGTCTTTTGTGGTCTCTCATTACATTTTGCTCACAAAGACCTACAAGTCCACTAAGGCAGAACCTTGATCATATATGGACCATTTAAGGCCAGGACATCAGGAAACTGTGTTATTTTAGCTGCCCTTTCTCTATATTATAGGAAGAGAAAGTACTAGTAAGAGTAGATGTTAAGTGAGCCACAACATATATAATACCTGCCATAATATTTCCATTTATCCATCTCTTCACGGGAACTAAGTGCTAGAGAAAGAGGAAATGTTCTTGTTCATTTCTATCTGTTCAACATCCAGTAGAGTGGCTGGCACAAAGGCAGTGCTTGATAAATATGTATAAATAAGAAGAGGGATTATTCTTCTCTTGAACAATAGTTTCCTGCCTGGTTTGGTGAAGCTCACTGAAACAACTTTAGTTAGCCATGCTGATGTAAAGAGCATGAGTACAATGACAATATCTATGGCTGAAATACATATGTCTACATATGTCAGTGTCTGACATACAGAATGGACATATTTCATCCTTTTAACCTCCACTTCAATTATCTTCCATCAGCTCTGCCTTCGGAGTTGAATGCCCTTTTAATTAAACTCTTTTGGATTAACTTTCCTGCCTTACTACTATGTGTTTTATGTTATTTCCTGCCTAGGAAAAATATGCTTGGGTCATTATAAAATAACTGAATTCTTTTGAGGCATCTCTGAAAATCACCTTCCCACTGCCCACCCACCTGGCTATGAACTCTATTTCCTTTGTCCATGGCATTTTTCAAAGAGGCAGGAAAGTGTGAGCAACAAATGCAACACAAGAAGGCAAGTAGAAATGGAGATATGCAAATCCAAGCAGAAAATGGGAAAATATGTCTCATGGTTAAAGAGAAATGAAGTTATTAAAACTGAAAGACAAAATAAGAAACAGAATAAAAGCCAAAGTGACTTGAAGCAGGAACCCAGAGTAGGAGATTAAGGATCCAGAAACTCTCCTGGCAAAATTTAAGAACAGTCAAATGGACCACACTTGGGGGATAGATTGTTTAACTAGAGGAGTAGAAGCTGTCTGAATCACTTGAGTCTTGGGTTTGCAGAGGTAAAAACAAATGTTTGAATTCTAATATCCTAATGTTCTGCTACCCAGCCTCTCTTCCTAGAGGACTAGGAGAATGACATGGCCCTAGCCACAGAGAGAAAGAAAAAGATTGCAGAGGCCAATGAGCAGTCAGTCTTTTAAAACAAGAATGAGAAAAGGATTGGAGAGAATCTTCTAGTAGTTCTCTTAGACATAGCATTCATTATGTCCTTTACTGTTGAGAGAGAATAAAGTGTTTTAAAATATTTAATTCCTAGAGATTGAAATTAAATATGTCACAGATGATTTTAGGAGAAACTCTATGTAATTCCTGTTTTAAAATTTAAAAATTCAATTACACTTGTAAAAAATTAATTCATATGCATGCACATGTATACAAAAAGCCTTCATTTTGTAGAGAATGCCACTAACCCCAAATGCAATTTTAAATATAAAATTATAAAGTAAATCTGATTCTTTTACTCGTAGATACTGTAGAGGGACTTTAGTGAACTGATGAAATATGTTCTTTCAAAAAAATAAATTTCTGAGAAAAATACTTTGAAAAAATTTTATAATCCCATATATAGGGGCAGCATGCAACAATTAATATAAAATTTTATTTAACCATAATGTTATAGCATATGTGGTTCGTTAATATTATACATTACTAAAAGAAAATATGTATTGTTTCTTTAAAAACGTCTGTATTTATATTTCCAACATTGTTCAACACAATGGAAAACAATTGTTCTAAGCAATCTGGTTTTGTGCTTGACTAAAGAACATTTGCAATTAAGTGACTCCCTACCAAGGCTTAGAATACTCCTTAGCATAGTGTCAGAAGTTGTATATCTTTTCTATTACTGTTGTATTTTGTTATTAGTCATCACTCAGTGGAATTTTTGTAGGGACTAGTCGCCCAAACCTGTGCTCCTACTGAAACATAAGTCACTGATCACACTCCATTGTGTGGAAGTAAAATTATCACAAGTAAATGTGTCAGAAGTAAATTTGAGCAAATTTGTTGTAACTTATCTATCAGGGTCCTGAAAATTCTAGAGAATAAATGCATAAAATTGGACAAAGTTATATTTCAATTAGGAAATAGGAAATTATCAGTAAAGTTTGAGTTCAGAAATAAAAACAAAGCTAAAATGGCACGTATTGAAACAGATCCAGAGTTAAGCATTTGGCTTTATAAATTGCCAGTAGGCTGATAATGTTTAGAATTGTGGATTATCATAATCTGAGTCATCCTTTTAGAAATAACTCTGCAATTGATGTGTATGGTAAATTGAAGAACACTAGAATAGTGAAGTTAATTGGAGAATTTGGCAAAGTTTATTCAGAGTCATGAAAAGTTGAACTTCTTTGGGAGGGGGGGGGCAAAAGGAGAGAGAATCTTTAATCAGACTCTGAGCTCAGCACAGAATCTTAATCACAAGACCCCGAGATCAAGACCTCTGAGATCATAACTTGAGCCAAAATCAAGAGTCAGATTAACTGACTGAGCCATCCAGGCACCCCAGAAAGCTGAACTTCTGATAGCACTAGGAATAGAAGGTTTCATCTCAGAGTAGGAAGATGAAAATGGAATTGGGGAGTTGGAGTTTAGGGGTATGGATAAGGGAACAGCTTTTTCATTCATAAACAGAATAAATAAAAACATTTCTCCATCTTCTCCAATGATTATAATTTTCCTGTGCCATGAAAACCAAATGGAACAGTGATTATTCTGTTACTTAGTAAACAACTCTAAGGTATCTCCTAATTTGTATGATTGACTTATTAGTAGAGCTTATCAAAATTTTACTGTTGATTACTATGAATGAATGCTGACTGATTAAATGAGACAATGAAGTGATGTATCAAAGGAGCACAATTTGTTTCCTCATACATATCAGTAAATTATTTAATATTATTTACATAGCCTTAATATTTTATTTATTTTATTAAGTATTAATTAATATTTAAATTAATAACATTTAATTTATAGTTGCTCCAAATTGTAGAGATTTAAAGTGATTCTGGATCATTGCTGGATATGATACAAGTCAACAAAAAGCCTCAGAAACCTTGAAAAATCTTCTGTCATTCCTAGTAAGATCAGTCATCTTTTAACAATGTTCATAGAGGCTTTGCTATTACTAGACTAGCTCTTACTATGACTTGGGAATACAATGAAATGGAAACTAAACATCATAGAATGGGACTAGTCTACATTCTGCTCACTAAAATGGGAGTAGCCGTATTATCTCTAGTCTCTCTGACCAAAGGTAGAGAATTCAGCCCACTGGAAAACCAAGGAAAAAACCTCATGTAAGATGAATTTATTCTCAGTGATCATATTCAAATCAAATGTAGCTGTGTAACTGTCCCACCTTTAAGTGTTTGGAAAATCACATTACTTTAAGAGTTAAAGTTATATCCAATAATAAGGACCATTTCAGTCCTTATTATTATACAAATATAACTTCTGTAAAAATAAAATGTTCATGAGTATCAATAGGTAGTGGGTAATAAACCCCTAAATCTATCTATAGAAACATGAAGGTAAACATAAAACAACAACAACAGCAACAACAACAACAACAAAAACCCAGCTTTCAGTAGCTTATAACATACTCCATAAATACCTTTCACTTTACGGATGTGTGCTCATTCTATTTTTAGATGGGTCAACTAGCCTCTAGAATACATTATTTAAAAACACACAAACAGAAAAAAAAAAAAAAAACAGAACAAAACAACAACAAAAAAACTTGTGGCCTCTTGCATAGTTTGTGCCCTGTAATGAGAAAAGCATTAAATGGTAGTGTCAAGTTGACTCCAGGTACAGACCAGAGCCTTCTGGAGTGTTGTCTACAATACAAAGTTTAATAGACTAAGCATACTTCTCTAAAAACAGTTAGCAAGCTAAATGTATGACTTGAAATTCAGATTCAGCCTTGCAAGAAATCTCATGCTAGCTTTAAATCATAGAACCATAAATCCCAGGACATGGCTGTATTAGCCCAGGAATGGCTTCAAGATTGGAAAGATATTTTACTTGGGATTTTTTAACTAGACCTAAAAAAAAAAGCTGGTGATTCACTTCTGGTGGCTGTGCTATGAAATTTTTGTTTCCTGAGCACTCGTTTCCACATTTCTTCCATGCAGAGAAAGTTAAAATGAAGCAGAGGAATAAAAGCTAGCACAGAAAACTTCTTAAAAATAACTTATGATAGAAGAATGTTGGTCCACATTCAGGTCCATGGTTTAATTTGCCATCCTATCCAGCCACAGGACTGTTGTTTCTCTATTAATCTTTGATAAACCAAGATTCTTCCAATAAACTTCCTGTTTGGCCACAGCTTGCACAGGTTAGATTCCTTCATTTTCAAGCCATAGATCCATAGATTCTCCTTCATTTAATTAATTACAAAGCTATTTTTATATTCAACAATATTTAATATGTACCAGTTACATAGAGGACCCTATGACATACTGTGGATACAGACTTGAAAAAAAAAAAACAAAACACTCTTGATAGCTTCATAGAATGTACATCCCAGAGAAGAGTAAGATGCTAAATAATGAGCTAATTATTACATCACGATGTTGTTGGTTGCTGTGAAAGAAAAAACAGTGGTTTCTGAGGATGCATGTGAACCACTTTTGGAGAACCTTGAGCTAGTGATGTTTAAACAGAGTTTGACTTTATTCAATGGAACAGTGAAACTCTTTAGACCAATTTGGTTTATTGTACTTTAGAATACTGACTGCGAAGAGTTTAAGAAAAAGTCTCTATTCTTCAATATCACTTACTTTGGAATTTGGGAAAAGTCACCTCTAGCTTCATTAGATACATTTCTCAGTCTGGAAAGTAAGGAAAATCCAATCTTCCATCTGCTGATAAAATCTGATTACAGTTTCCAGTGTGCTATTGAAATCAATAGAGATATTCAGAGTAAAATAATTAATAATTTTTATGACATTATGAGTCATTTTAGAGAAAGGATGGGTGTTTTCTTCATAATATCTCCAAAGTGATGCACATGGCTCGCATTTAACTTGTTTGAGAAGAGGCCATATTCAAGGTCTTGTAGGCATGAATGAAAGCCTGATATTAAATAAGAATATGCTGCATTTATTATCCTAGTTTAAAGTTTTCTTCTAGAGGTGCCTGGGTGGCTCAGTGGGTTAAAGCCTTTGCTTTTGGCTTAGGTCATGGTATCTGGGTCCTGGGATTGAGCCCCGCATCAGGCTCTCTGTTCAGCCAGGAGCCTGTTTCTCCCTCTGCCTGACTCTCTGCCAACTTGTGGATTCTCTTTCTCCATTGAATAAATAAATAAAATCTTTAAAAAAAAAATAAAAATAATGTTTTCTTCTAAGACATACAAGGAAGAACTCTATGTATTTTTCAATAATTTCTACTTACATATTCTATTGTTTACAAAGATGAAGTAAAATAATTTAACAATGATTGCTCAAAGTTCTTGTTATTATTTGCATTGCAGGATCCCAGACCACCACCATCTAGGCCTGTATAATACCTTTCTCATTATAGTGAAGTCTTGTTTAATTTGATCTCTTTTTCCATACTTTCTCTCCCTCATTCCTTTTTTCCGTTGATTTTCTTCTTTCCTACTCATACTCTTTTTTCCTTTCACTTTTCTTCCTTCTTTAAACAAATAATATTGAGTGCCTACTGTTTCTAAGAACAAAGTACTAATTATTTTACAAACAAAGCCCAAAGAGTTAGGGATTTTGGTCCATTAGAGGAGATAGATATTAATAAATTATTGCAAACATAGATATTTAATTGTTTATGAATTTAAAATTCAGGACCATGGTGTTATGGACTGAATGAATCTTTCAACATAAAATTCATATGTTGAAGCTCTAGCCTCCGGTGTAATGGTATTTGGAGGGGTGACTTTGGGAGGTAATTAAAATTAGATGAAGTCATGAGTGTGGGGCCCCCAATGATAGCATTAGTATTCTTACACTAAAAAGGGGAAAGAGAGAACAGAGCTCACTCTATTTCCCCAATGTGAGGACACAGTGAAAAGTCTGACATAAGAAACCAGGAAGAAGACTCTCAATCAGGAGCAAAAATTTGTACTTGGACTTTCTAGACTTCAAAACTATAAGAAAGAAATGTCTTTTCTTTAAGCAACCTAGTCTATGGTGTGATGTTGTAGCAGCCCAAGCTGACTAATTCATATGATATTAAAAATAAATTTATTTCTTTATAATTAGACTATTATCTGGTTTGCAAGGTTCTTTATGTATGGTAGCAGAAATTATAGTGCTGCCAATCTACAATTGCTGGTCAGTCCTGGCTCTTTCAACTCATAATTGTCTTTTTTTTTTTAACCTTCTCTTTTCTCTCTTTTTCCAGAGAAAATTCCGCATCATCCTGCCTCATTTGAAAATAGGTCTGTTTCATGGGAAGCGATCCATGTAGGAGCCTGGAAAATGTGCAAATTTTGCCTTCTTCATTCTTGTGCTGAAATATCTATAGTCCTATCTTCTTCTCTGGTCCATGGGATACCTTTGCAACTGCTCTTAAAATTTCAGGCAACCTCTGTACCTTTCTTAGAAGAGAGACCCTAAAGTATTTCTTTACATTCAATTGCTTGGAACAGCATATATTTGAGAGGTCGAAGTAGAAAGAGAATAGTAAGCCATTTCACTTCCTCAGTTCTTAGATCTTCTCTGAGCCATTTCTCTTTTACTTTGATCATCCCATTCAAAGAATTCCATGATATTGCTTTACCCCAAAGGTGAAAATAAAAATGTGATTGTGTTTCTTCTGGTTTTTGATTTTTAAACTTAAAGGTTATTCTTTCATCATTATTGTACTCCTAATTGCTCATTCTACAATTTTTGGCCCTGAAAAGAGCCAATGTATACGCCTTCATCAGTGATCCACACAAATGATTTCACAGTCCCACCATCCCCAATCCACTCTAAAATATATTTAGAGTAGAATACTAATCTTCTATCAATTGTCTTTCTTTCTAATATTATTGCTTCTTTTGTTTGAGGGTTTTTTTTTTAATACAGGTATTTAATGCTTATTATTAAAAAGACAAACTTTGAAATGCAAGTCCTTTTGTTGTTCAAAAATGTACAGCACTCGCAATTCAAACTGTGTGACATTCAACATCTGTTTTATACTGTGAGTGTTAAGTGACTAATATAAAACTAAAAGAAATAATTTGGACAGAGAAAGATAAAAACCATATATTTTCACTTAAATGTGGAATCTAAAAAAAAAAAGAAAGAAAGAAACTAACCAACAAAAGAACAGGAAACACGCTCATAAGTACAGAGAACAAACTGGGTTGAACAAACTTGGTTGTTAGGGAAGAGGAAGATGTAGGGATGGTAAAGTGGGTGAAGGGGGTGGAAGTTCTGGCTTCCAGCTATGGAATGGATCAATCATGGTGATGAATGGTATAGCAGAGAGAATACAGTCAGTGGTATTGTAACAGAATTATATGGTGACAGATGAAATTTACACTTGTGAGCATAGTGTAAGGTATAAAACTCTCCAATCACTGTGTTGTACACCTGAAATCAATGTAATATTGTGTGTCATCAGCTAGCTATACTTTAAAAAAAAATAAAACTAAAACAAAAAAAAATAATAAACTTTCTTTTTTAAGTTATACACACTTTTAACACTGAGAACATAGCATATGGAAAGGTTTCTGCTGATGGAAAGATGAGATTGAGATGAAATGGTAAAGGGACAAGGTACAAAGTAAATTTCAGGAAACACCTGCCACAATTTTTTCTGATAATGCTGTGAAAAGGTAGCTATAGTGGGCTGGGCAATTGCATCCTTTCAGGACAGTAAATGAGTTACCTCTTACCTGCCTCTCTGAAAGAGTAGTATTTATGGCTAAACCCGAAATGAGGAGTAGAAATTAACTATAATAACCAGAGAGGTAAAGTTTTGGGAAGGCAAAATATTAGACAATATCAGATAAGATATGGTAAGAATGAAAGATTTTTATTTTCAAGGATCCAGAAAAAAGTATGGTAAGAAATCAAGAAGTGAGAAGTTAGCATCTATAGATGAGACCCCCAAGCTTGGAATCAGATAAAATGCTAAATGATTTAGATTTAATCCCAAAGACAATAGATTTAATCCTAAAGACAATGGGAATCCAGGGAATATTTTCTGATGGATACAAATGATGTAGTTTAAATTATAAAATCATGTGACCATAACTATGAAGTTGTACCCCTAGAATCATGGTAGGATGGGTTACTTTCTTTATGTGCATGTGCCGCTAAGGTGATACGCTTTAATTTCATGATCTTATCTACCTTCAGAGCACTGATTTCTTTAAAATGCTGGTGAGATAGAGCAAGTCCCCATGTCAGCTGATCACTTTAAAATTAACAATATTTGGGACACATCTTTTGAGACAATACTTTATTACGCAGGTGTGATGGAAAAATCGAGCCACTCTTTGAATACTTTGTATGTGGGTACTCCTTCCTGAGGTTCCCAATCTTTACACAATGCATACTTTGGCTACTTCCACTTGTGGTTTCATCTCCTATATGCTGCATTTGCTTAAAGAGAACATCCTCATTTAATTGTACATATGTATGTGTGTGCTTGTGTACAGGTAGGTCTTTTTTTTAGAAAGGTTTACAGAAGCTTCGAAGGGAAAAAACTTGGAATGGTATTTTAGGCAGCCATAAACGATAAAATGCTGTCATGTCACCTTTTCTGACTGGCCTTACAGGGGGAAAAAAAAAAAAAAAAGAATTCAAGTCTGGATAATCTAAGAGGTAGAGAACTGATACAGTGCCTTATGAATCAGAATATATACTTTCTACAGCATAGAAACATAGGCATTTTTTTATTTTTTCATGAGATGAATTTCAGAGAAATTCTACTGTCTAGCTAAATTAGTTTTTATGATCATAAAACAGCCTAACATATTTAAAGGGATTACTGCCCATTGGCATTAATAAATTATAAACTAAAATTAAATGTCCATTGGGGAGACATTTAGAACTTGGATGCTAAACTTTAACTTATGGTATGGAAAAAGTCAAATGATACATTAATTAAATTAATATCTGGCCCTACACTAGCAAGAAGGAGAAGAGAAGAAATTAAAGATATTAATATAAATGTTAGAGTTGAAGCTCAGCATGAAAAGATGTGATCTGCCAAATTAAAAAGAATTACCTGATTAAGGTAGAGGCAATAGCATAACAAAATACATAATCAAAGTTTAACTTCAAGGGCTAAAGTTCTTTAATTTTAATTTTGTTTTATTTCTTTCATATAATATAAACTTTAAACAATTCAACAATAAAACTAATATTTGAAAAAATAATTTAGGAGTATGAAATGGAAGTGTTTATTTTATTTTTTAAAATTTTTTGAAGTTTTACTTATAATCTTAGAAAAAGAAAAAGTGTGTGTGAATGCAGGGGAAGGGCAGAAGGAGGAAATCTTCAAGCTGACTCTCTGCTGAGCAAGGATCCAGACAGGACACAGGGGTTTTGATCTCAAGACACATGGGATGATGACCTGAGCCAAAACGAAGGATCAGACACTCAACTGATTGAGTCACCCAAGTGTCCCAGAAGTGTTTATTTTAAAGTTTTGGTAAATTATATGTACATTTAAGTAAAAGTTAGTTTTATTAATCATACAAACTTATCTGAATTTTTTCCACTTTATAAAAAGACTAGTCTAACATATACATAGTGTATCCTCTGGATGTCTGCCCTGATCTTAGCTATACTCCAGATAACACTAAACTATATTTATATTTATTTTTTAAGTGCAAAGCAAGGATATGAAATTAACTTTTTATAGTGAAGTGAAATTAACATGTAGCGGGATGATTTCCCAAAGACAAACTTGGTCAATCTTACATTGTGCTCAGAGATGGCTTTTTAAAAATAAGAATCTTTTCCCCAAACAATTCCTCCATTCCAGATCAATGTGCCAAAGGTTTGAGAAGTCTACTGGCACCATTTAAAAACTTGATAATTCTCAAAATGGATATTATTACAAGCTAAGGTATACATTTTGTAATAAAATAATCAAAACCATAGTTCAGCACATTTTTCTTCTTCAAAAATATTGTTAATTCTTTAAACAAGTTAAAAGGACACGACAAAACTCAAAACAGCAAAAGAAGAAAACAAAGAGTTCTGAATATTTGGATGTGGGCATCAGGACTCATTCTTTACATTAAATGATTGCAAATTATCTTTCTGAGTATTCTAATAGTCTAATTTCAATGTATCTGCATTATTTTTAATATTAAAAAAACTTACTTTATTCAATTTAATTAAGCAATTATCTTATTTTTGTTATTATTTTAATAATGTGTATAAATAAATTTAAGCTGGCTGAAAAGCACAGTACAGTGGGATCTGCTTTCAAATAGACTTTACTCAATAAACATTTTTAATAACATTGAATTTTTTTAGAACAAATAAAACATTTAAGACTAATTAAAGACATTAATCTGATCTAATATGATCTAAATATGATAGTATTTATATCTGTGTCAACTTAACCTTCCACATTATGGAAATAATTCTCAAATGAGAATGCTGATAGATTATATTTGGAAATGTGTAACTAAATTGTTTAGCCTCTGTGTGTGTATAAACATGTATTTTAAATGTTATTATTATTTTATAGAATTTTGTATGTTTTATATTGACTATATTTATGGTGATCCTTGAGTTTTGAAAATAAAAATGTCTGTAAAATAATGTCGGGTATTTACTGTGTTCTTATAACCACACAGGAAATTTAAACACCTTTGAAATTATTCAAAACTTTGACTTTTAAGGAGCTTACAAATATAAAATAACTGATTTCTCTTCAACTCAACATCTAGTATACATTTACAAATGCTGTAAAGAACGGGTTGTTTATTATCATATAGATTCAGTTTTAGTACATTTTAGGAAAACATAAATAGAGAGGATATTTTAAGAATGTTTCTATATTGCAATATTCTTCAACATAAAATATATTAAAGGAAAGTAGAATCATTGTGATAGATATAGGTATTTTGTTCAAATATTGCAATGTGAAAAATATGTCAAATAGTTATATTTAAATTGACAATATTAGCATTTAATAGAAAGGAACATTTTAAAGTACATCATATTTTCTTTTAATTTATATTTTCTGTATATAGAATAATACCAGTGATATGTGAGTATGTTATTTTTTGTTACAAAACAAATTATCACAAAATTTAGTGGCTTAAAACAAGAAATAATTGAATCTTATATATAAAGTATATATCTTATATATAAAATATATAATATATAAATTATATCTTATATATAATAATAAATAGCTCATAGTTTTGAGAATTAGTAATCTGGGCATGATTTAGCTCCGTCTTCTGGTTCTGTATCTCTCACAAGGTTACTGCCAAATCTTTGACTGATGATATAGACATCTTCAGGCTCCCACTGGAGAAAATTTACTTCCAAGCTCATTCATATGGTTGTTGGCATGATTCATTCACTTCCTTCTGGACTTTTGAATTATAAGACAAAGTTGTTGGCTGGTTTCTATGTTGAAGCAGCCCTAAATTTTCTCCATAAGTCACTCCATAACATGATAACTGACTTCATCAAATCAATCAAGTGACAGAAGGTAAGAGAGAGACAATGAGATGACATCATGGGGTGCCTGGGTGGCTCAGTCAGTTAAGCATCTGCCTTCAACTCAGGTCATAATCCCAGGGTCCTGAGATTGAGCCCCACATCAGGTTCCCTGATCAGCAGAGGGCCTGCTTCTCCTCTCCCTCTGCCCCTTCCCCCCAATCATGTTCTTTCTCTCTCTCTCTCTTTGTCAAAAATAAATTAATAAATAAATAAATCTTAAATAAATAAAATCTTAAAAAAAAAAAAGACATCTCACTGGTGGGAGACAGATAAAATGGCAGAATAGTAGGAGAACCCTAGGCTTGCCTCATTCCTTGAGTACAGTGATAAATATCAAATCAGTCTGAACACCCAAGAAATCAACCTGAGGCCTGATGAAACAAACTGCACAAGTAGAAAGAGAGAATAGACCACATCATGGAAAGTAAGAAGTGTGGAGACATGATTTGGGTGAGTAAAAAGGATCATGCAGTAAAAAGGTGCTGCAGAAGGGAGACAGTCCTGATCATGAAGAGAGGGGAGTAGGGGAGACAGAAAGGGGTGCACAGGGGATTGCACAAGAAAAACACTTCCCCAAAGCCATTGACTTAATGAGTTTTTACAATCACCAGAGCTCAAAGACTGGAGTTTTAGAGCTGTGTGCTGTGGCCAGTGTGGAGCCTGGAGAGCTCTGCAGGGTTTGTATGGAGAATGAGAGGAGATAGCCCAGGGCACATGGTTCTATCTGGGGGTCTGTTAGGATACATCGGGAAAGATGGTTCAGCATTCTTGGAGCACATCTGCGTTAGGGTGCATTGTCTCTCTGAGGATGAAATAGTCATTCGGTAGGGTGTCTGTTTAGCTCAGTCAATAGAGCATATGACTTTTGATCACAGGGTGATGAGGTCAATCTCCATATGAACATGGGGCCTACTAAAAAAAAAAAGAGAGAGAGAGAGAGAGAGAAGGAGAGAACCATTTTCTGGGTGCCATTATATTCTCCTGCCCCTTAATATATGGGCACAGACACCTGCTGAAAGGGGTTAACCTGAACATGGGTTTTCTGCTCTCTTCTACTTCAAGCTCCAAGCTCCTGTGTGTTGGTACAACTGCCTTTCTGGGACAAACCTGCACCAGCCCTAATACGGTGAGATACCCTTCCCCAAAGAGGACCAATGTAGGTCGATGCCATCCAGTCCTTCAAGTTTAGAGTTTTAAGATTTTTTTTTTAATTTATTTAGTCAGAGAGAGAGAGCGAGAGCGAGCACAGGCAGACAGAGTGACAGGCAGAGTCAGAGGGAGAAGCAGGCTCCCCATGGAGCAAGGAGCCCGATGTGGGACTCGATCCCAGGACGCCGGGATCATGACCTGAGCCGAAGGCAGCTGCTTAACCAACTGAGCCACCCAGGCGTCCCCAAGTTTAGAGTTTTAAAACTCAGCCAGCCTGCCTAGGATAAAACACAGGTGCACTGTGCTGCAGGGTGGGCAGATGGCCCAGATGTAGACAGGGTGAAAGCAGAGATCTGAGGAAAACCTGGGTCACACCAAGGGAAATTGTTTGCTCTTCTGTGAAGACTTCCTTCACAGTGGTGAGTGCAAGCTCCTTTTTCTGGGAAGGAAGGAGAGGACTGCTGTTATTTCCCTCCCTAACCCTCAGCATAAAATAACTTTAGTAATAGCACAGTGCCAACAGTGGTGGCCTAAACTGCTTACACCAAGCCCTGCCCCTAGCCCTACCCTCCACACACACACTCTGCAGGTATTTCTTTACTAGGGCAAGTTTCTGAGAATCACTGCAGTGGGTGGCTTCCCCAGAATACCAACACAAACCCCTCACATGAACCAACACTACTGACAATAGAGTGCTGCAAAGTTTCTGCTCTAGGGGAAATAGCATTAGGTCAGAACACACCTAGTTAAAACTCACCACACTCTGGCCAAAGCCCAAGCACTAGACACACCAGAAAAGGAGAAATTCCACAGAGGACTGATCTGAGAAAAAGAGGAGCCAAAACACAACAACAAAGTACACACAGCATACACCAGAAACACTTCCTGAAGCACCAGGCACTAAACAGCGTATGAACTCTTCTTAATAAAGCCATTACACTCAGGAGTAGGAAACGTAACAGGCTTTCTTAACACAGAAGAAGACAGAGACCAGAACAAAATGCCAAGGTGGAAGAATTCATCCCAAAAGAAAGAACAAGAAGAGGTCATGACCAAGGATCAAATTGAAACAAATATAAATAATATGCCTAATTCAGAATTAAAAACAAAATAACAACAACAAAAATAATCATGGGGCACCTGGGTGGCTCAGTGGGTTAACGCCTCTGCCTTCGGCTCAGGTCATGATCCCAGGGTCCTGGGATCGAGCCCCACATCAAACTCTCTGCTCAGCAGGGAACCCACTTCTGCCCCTCTCCCTCTGCCTGCCTCTCTGCTTACTTGTGATCTCTGTCTGTCAAGTAAATAAAATCTTTAAAAAAATAAATAAAATAAATAAAACAACAATTATAAAGATGCTAGCTGGGCTCCCAAAAAGTATATAAAACACCAGGAAATCCCTTACTACAGAGATAAAAGACTTAAAAACTAGTCTGACCAAAATAAAACAAAAGGTTATAATGTCCATAAGGATGGAAGAATCAGAGAAATGAATAAGTAATACAGAAGATAAAATTATGGAAAATAGTGAAGCTCAAAATAAGAGGGAAAGAAAAGTATTGGATCACAAATGTAGACTTAGAGAACTCAGAGGCTCCATAAAGCATAATATCATTTGTATCATAGGAGTATCAGAAAAAGAAGAGAGGGAAAAAAGGCAGATTTATTTAGGGAAATTATAGCTGAAAACTTCCTCAATTTGGAGAAAGAAACAGATATCCATACCCAGGAGACACAGAGAACTTCCATCAAATCCAACAAAAGCAGGCCAACAACAAGACAGATCATACTAAAATTTGCAAGCTATAGAGATAACAAAAAACATTCCTAAGAGCAGCAAGAAAAAATAAATCTCTAATTTACAAGGGAAGGCAAGTAAGGTTAGCAGCAGACCTCTCTACAGAAAATTGACAGGCCACAAAACGTGACATGATATATTCAATGCTCTGAATAGGAAAAATATGTAGCCAAGAATACTCTATCTAACAAGGCTATAATTCAGAATAGAAAGAGAAATAGAGTTTCCTAGACAAGACTAAGGGAGTTCATGACCACAAAGCCATCACTGGAAGAAATATTAAAGAGTACTGAGTGGGAAAGTAAGAGGCAAAGCAACAAAGACTAGAAAGGAATGGAGAAAATCTCCAGAAACAACAACTTAACAAGTGATACAGTGACAATAAATTCATACCCACAAATAATCACTCTGAATATAAATAGTCTAAATACTCCTATCAAAAAGCATCGGGTCAGAATGGATTTTAAAAAAATAAATCATAAAACCATCTATACGCTGTACACAAGATACTCATTTTAGACCTAAAAACACCTGCAGATTGAAAATGATGAGATAGAGAACAATCTATCATCCTAAGGACTTCAAAATAAAGCCAGAGTAGCCAAACTTAAGACAAACTAGATTGTAAGCCAAAGGTTATAACAAGAGGTAAAGAAAGGCCCTATATAGTAATAAAGGAGTCTATCCAATAAGAAGTTCTAAAAATTATAAATATTTATGCCTGCAACTTGGAAATATCCAAATACATAAAACAATTAATAACAAACATAAAGGAACTCATTGACAACAGTACAATAACCATAGTAGACTTTAACATCCCACTCAGCAATGGACAGATCATTTAAGTAGAAAATCAATAAGCAAACAGTGACTTTGAATGAAACACTGTCTCAGATGGACTTAACAGATATAGTAAGAGCAATTTATCCTAAAGTAACAGAATACATATTCTTTTTGAGTGCACATGGGGCATTTCCCAGAATAGATCACATATGGGTCACAATCAGGCCTCAAGGAGTGCAGAAAGACTGAGATGCATATTTTCTGACCAGAATACTATGAAAATTGTAGTCAACCAGAAGAAAAAAAAATGAAAAGATCATAAATACATGGAAGTTAAAGAACATCCTACTAAAAAGTAATAGGCTTAACCAGAAATTAAAGAAGAAATAAAATAAAAACACATGGAAACAAATTAAAATAGAAACACAACTATCTAAAACCTTTAGTTGCAACAAAAGCAGTCATAAGAGGAGAGTAATACAGGCCTACCTCAAGAAGCAAGAAAAACTTCAAATTCACAACCAATCTTACATCTAAATGAGCTAGAAAAGGAGGAACAAATGAAGTCTAAAGCCAGCAGAAGAAAGGAAATAATAAAGACTAGAGCAGAAATAAATGATATAGGAAGAAACACACACACACACACACACACACACAGTAGAACAGATCAATAAAATTAGGAGGTGGTTCTTTGAAAGAATCAATAAAATGAACAGACTTATCAAAATAAAGAGAAAGTACCCAAATAAGTAAAATCATAAATTAGAGAGGAAAGATCACAACCGACACCACAGAAATACAATTATAAGAGAACATTAGGAAAAATGTTATGCCAAAGAATTAGGCTTTATGGAAAAAAATGGATGAATTCCTAGAAACATGTAAACTACTAAAACTAAAACTGGAAGAAATAGAAAATTTGAATAGACCCATAACCAGCAAAGAAATTTAATCAGTAATTGAAAATATCCCAACAAACAAAATCCCAGGGCCAGATGGCATCCCAGGTGATTTCTACCAAACATTTGTAGAAGAGTTGATACCTATTCTTCTCAAAATGTTAAATAAAAAAAAAAAAAAAAAAGAACTAGAAAGAAAACTGCCAAACTCATTCTATGAGGCCAGCACTACCTTGAATCCAAAACCAGAAAAAGATCCCACCAAAAAAAAAAAAAAAAAAAAAAAAAGGAAAAAGGAAAAAACAAAATCTCAGGTCAATATGCCAATATCCCCAATGAACATGGAGTAAAATTCTCAACAAAATACTAGCCAATCAAATCCAAAAATGCATTAAAAGAATCAATCACCATGATCAAGAGTTATTCCTGGGCTCCAAGGGTGCTTCAATATTTGCAAATCAATCAACATGATACACTACATGAATAAAAGAAAATATAAGAACTATATGATCCTCTCAATTGATGCAGGAAAAAGCATTTGTGATGTATAGTACCCCATTCTTGATAAAAACGTTCAACAATGTAGGGATAGAGGGAATATACTTAACATCATAAAGACCATATATGAAAGGCCCATCCTAAAGGCAATAAATGAAAGACAAACTGAAAACTGTTCTTCTGTGGTCAGAAAAATAACAGTGATATCTACCCTCACTATTGTTATTTTACATAGTACTGGAAGTCTTAGCCTTAGCAATCAGACAACAAAAAAGAACTAAAAAGCATCCAAATTGGCAAAGAAGTCACACTTTGACTATCCACAGACAACATGATACTCTATGTAGAAAACCTGAATGATTCCACCAAAAAACTGCTAGAACTAATTCAAGAATTCAGTAAAGTCATAGGACACAAAATCAATATACAGAAATCTGTTGCATTTCTGTACACTAATAATGAAGCAGTAGAAAGAGAAACCAAGGAATTGATCCCATTTATAATTGAACCCCAAACCATAAAATACCTAGGAATAAATTTTAAAAAAAATAAATAAAAGAGGTGAAAGATCTGTACTCTGAAAACTATAGAACACTTATGAAAGAAATTGAAGGTAACACAAAGAAATGAAAAAAAAAAAATTCCATGCTCATGAATTGGAAGAACAAATATCATTAAAATGTTTATACTACCTCATCCAGTCTATGCATTCATTGCAATCCCTATCAAAATACTACTAATATTTTTCACAGAGTCAGGACAAATAATCCTAAAATTTGTATGGAATGACAAAAGGCCCCCCAAAACAAAAGCAATCTTGAAAAAGAAAAATAAAGCTGACATATCAGCCAGAATTCAAGTTATAATTTAGAACTGTAGTCATCAAGACAGTATGGTATTGGCTCAAAAACAGACTTAAATCAATGGAACAGAATAGAAAACACAGAAATGAACTCACAACTAAATGGTCAACTAATCATGGACAATGCACGGAAGAATACCCAGTGGAAAAAAGGCAGTCTCTTCAATAAATTGTGTTGGGGAAAACTGGACAGCAATGCGAAAAAGGATGAAACTGGACCACTTTCTTATACCATACATAAAAATAAATGCAAAATGTTTGAAAGACCTGAATGAGACAGGAAACCATTAACATCCTAGAGAAGAATACAGGCAGCAACCTCTTTGACGTTGGCCAAATCAAACTAAAAAATGAACTATTGGGACTTCATCAAGATAGAAAGTTTCTGCACAGCAAAAGAACCAATAAACAAAACTAAAAGGCAGCTTATTGAATGGGAGAAGATATTTGCAAATGACATATCTAATAAAGGGTTAGTATCCAAAATCTATAAATAACTTATTAAACTCAAGGCCCCCAAACCAAATAATCCAGTTAAGAAATTGGCAGAAGACATAAATAAACATTTTTCCAAAGATGACATTCAGATGGCTAACAGATACATGAAAAGATTCTAAACATCACTCATCAGGGAAATACAAATCAAAACCACAATTAGATATCTCTTTACACCTGTCTGACTGGCTAAAATAAATGACATAGGATGCAACAAGTGTTGACGAGGATGCAGAGAAAGGAAAACCATCATGTACTTTTGGTGGGAATGCATACTGATACAGCCACTCTGGAAAACAGTATAGAGTTTCCTCAGAAAGCTAAAAATAGTACTACCCTACAATCAGTAATTATACTAGAAGGTATTTATTTACCCAAGACATATAAGAATACTAACTCAAAATATGTATACATCCTGATGTTTAAGCAGCATTATTTACAGCTGCCAGGTTATGGAAACAGCCCAAGTGTTCATCAACTGATGAACAGATAATGAAGATGTGGTATATTTGCACAATGGAATTATTCAGCCATAAAAAATGAAGTTTTGCTGTTTGCAACAACATGGGTGGAGCTAAAGAATATTATGCTAAACAAAATAAGTCAGAGAAAGACAAATACCATATGATTTTGTTCATATGTGGAATTAAAAAAAACAACAACAAAAGAGCAAAAGGAAAAAGAAAAAAAAAAAAACAAGAAACACACTCGTAACTATAGAGAACAAACTAAGGGTTGATGGAGGGATCGGGGAGCGGATGGGCTAGATGGGTGATGGGTATGAAGTTAATGTGATGAGCACGGAGTATTTTATGTCAGTGATAAATCACTAAATTCTACTCCTGAAACCAAAATTACACTGTATTTTAACTAAGTAGAATTTAAATAAAACCTTGAAAAAAAAAGATGATATCTCACCATACCTTAGTCATAGTTTCAGTGTAAAAAGCAAATTATCGGGTTTGGCAAACAATTAAAGAGAAGAAATTTTACAAAGTTCCTGATACCAAGAAGCAGGAATCTTTGAGAGCTACCCTCAAAATATGCCATCCACATATGTGTAAATATAATCTTGCTCCAAAAATGTTCAACTTTCTGTGAGAAATCTTGATCTCCATGAGACATCTGGGAAACTCTCACAGTATCAAATACCAGCTTTACTCTTTGGTCAAACAACTGTCACATATCATCCTTCAGCAAAGAATATGTTGATTTGTCTATTAAATGGAACTCAGGATTGAAACCTAAAAAAAAATAAAAGAATGCTACAATGGTAGTTGTTTCTAAACTGATCTTATTCAATATTATGGAGTGCTAAAAATCAAGTTCTGTCCTATTAATTAAACACAAATTACATTTCTCAGCTGCATTTTACTTTGCTTCCTTTTATCTGGCTTGTACACATAGTGCAGCTGAGAAGGAGAAAATAAAATATATCACTGTTAATTATCCACATTCAAAGAAAACACAATAATGAAAATCCATATTTCTCATATGGAGAAACTATCTTAAAAATCCAATGCATCTAATAGTACCTTGAACACTAATGCATACAGGCAAGCCAGGTCAAAAATAAGAATGTCTATTTAAAGAAGATCCTTTTATACTTGCCCAACTACTGTTCAATGAATTCCTAGAAAGTGAAGAAAGATATGGAACATTATTCTTCCTATGCTGAGTGATTCATTAATGTTCAACTACCTTGGGTGATAATGGAACTATCCAAGCACATTATTGGAAAAATGTAGCACTGGAGAGTTGAACAAATGTAATTCAGAGGATAATGTGTCCCAGGAGGGAGTGTATGACCTACTCACTATATTAACTTTGTATTGTCTTTGCTTCTATGATTGGTTAAGAAAACCTATAAAAAATGGTTATTAATATTTTAGAAAAGTGTTGGAAAAGCTATTGCTCTGCATTTATAAAATAAACAAAGCAAACTACTAAAGAATACATTCAAAGATCATTCTACACTGGGATATTTACACAATATACATTCTTTGGATTTGGAGTATAATCACACTTGAATAAAAACTATTATTTAAAAGAAGATAACTATTGTTTAAGAGACATTTTTCTGCTTTAGTTGTGATAGTAAATCAAATAGAGAAGTAAATTATTATTGAGTGTTTTCTATATTCCAAGTATAATTGGGTAGCACAAAGAAAACTTTCTACAAAGAGGTTAGAATTGCTTCAACATAGATTTGTACATTATTTTAACATATATAAATCAATTTCATCTATGAAAAGGATGGTTATCTTCTTCATACTCATTTTAAGTAATAAATCTAAGACTATGCAATTTATAACATGACAACTGAAAAAAAAATTGAGTTCATTGTTTTATTCATTTAAGCATATTTTTACTAAAGTATATTCTCTATCTCATTTGAGTATAAGATAATGTTTCTCTGCATGTCACCCATGGATTACTTTATTGGAATCCCCTGGATAATGTGTTAAACATTCATGTTCTGATCACAAAATTTACCATTCTGTATCAAATTCTTCAAGAGACTCCCAGAAGAATATTCATTTTAATCGAGTCTCTATGTGATTATTATGCACAGTAAAGCATGGGAACTACTTTCCCTAGTTGTGCTGGTCCATACATTTTAAGCTGGAGATGAACTTTCATTTGTGAAACTAATAATGAGGGTTTGAAAGAGATGGAAGTTAAATAATAGAAAACTGGAAAATAGCAAATTGTGCTTAAATGTACTGGATTTTGTTATTAATGACAATTACTGAAAATTTACTCTGTGGCAGACCATGTACCAAGCATTTTACATGCAGTATCTAACTTAAATCTTTAAAACATTCTCCTATGAAAGAGGAAATTTGAATTTACAATTTACAAATGAAGAAATTGAGACCAGGAAAATGTATTGAGCTAAGATCACAGTTATTATAGGAGAGAATAAAGAACAAGTCAGTCTCATTAAATTCTCAACTTCTATGCTACCTTGGAGATAATGTGGTCTGCAGTGGTTAAAGAAAGCTTCTCTGGGAAATCAACTCATTTCAGAATTGGTATACAGAGAATAGGGACTTATAATGATCTCTGAGTAATGACTAGAGTTTAAATAAGCATGATAAAAAATAGAAAGCATTCCTTGTTTGACCCAATGATTTAAGTAAATCTTAAAGTTGGATATAAATAAAATGTATGTGACACCAAATAGTGAAGTATAAAGTAGTAGGCAGAGTTCCCTCCTTGAAGAGAGTGATTATTTCTTGTGTAGTTCAAAAGGGAAAATTCATACCTCTAACAACGTGAGGAAGGGAACATTTTATTAATCTGGCAGGATTGGAGTACATTTTTCCTTCTGCACATAGTTATTGTCATATCTGAAGCATTTGAAGCAGATATTGTTATATTTGAAGACTTTGTCCACTCTTTTCTGAAACTCTCTTCACTTTGGGATTGAGAGATCTTGTTCAGTCCGATTTTCTTTCATTGATCTATAGTTTATCAATCTATTTGTTTCATTTCTTCTTCTGGATGATTATTCAAATGTAGGTTTTGTTCAGCATACTGTCCAATATGGACTCTAATGGTTTTAATGAAAATTTCTGGCAGGGGTTTCTTAAACTAGTATACACAATATTGAATCCTTATGAGATTTAACAGTAACACTTTGATGCCAATTCAATCTTGATCATTATTTCTTCTTTTGTTTTTGTCTGTCAGTGTCTCAGTTGTATTTAAATTTTAGCAAAGCTTTATATGGATCTTCCTAACTCCTCAATGAAAAGTCAATTCCTTTTCTAATAGATTGATTTAAGAATGGATACGTGAAGCAATCCTAACAATTAAACATGAGATGAAGCTCTCTGGAGAAGAAGAGTAGTTCTTAGGAAAATTTTCTTCCCTGATAAAAGAGATACACCCAGAAAAAATCACCCTTGTTCTTTCACTGGGTCTTTTGTTGGGTCTGGATGCTATTCTGGGAACCAATGCATCCATTTTGTATCCAAGAGTAAGACTAGTTCAAGTGAAAATTGACATGCCAAGGATGGCAGGGAAGAAAGACAAAAAGGATTAATGTCCATAGTGATAGTTTGAGTGACTATATCACCAAACTTGGAACTTAATGTTAAGTACGATGATGATTTTTTTTAATTTAAATTATTTTAATTTGGTCTTTTCTCTTGTTGTCAAAGGCATCCTCACCAATTCTAGTGAAAAAAGAGATTGATACAAACTTGAAATTGTGAGATTTAATGCATGTTTCTGAAAATACAGTTTGTAGGCTTCATGAAATATTAAAAATATAAATAATAATCAATTCTTAAAATGTACTCATTGGCATACTGAAGACTTGCAAATATTCAGCTTCACCCTTATACCTCACTAATACAATCATTTCTTTGTGATCAAAGTCTTAATTTCTAAATGAAATCTGATTATGTTATTTCACTGCTTAAATCTCCATCCCAATATCCTAAGGCATTTGCTTTTAGGAGAGTAAAAAATGTCATATTGCCTACAATTTTAATTCTTCTATTTCTTTATAACAAGTTTATTAAATTACTCTAATCCTTCAAAAAATCAATAGAAAATGAATGCAAAGCTTCTTGAGGATGAACTTGTCATGAATAAGGAAATAAAAAAATAGAGTAGAAAGGTGACCTGTCTGCATCACATCAGCTTTTCAGCTTCTGCAGATGGAGCAGTATTCCATTGAGAAGTGTCCAGGAAGACCAAATGATGGTCACAACAGGAGCCCCTGTCAAAACTGGGAGGGTGGAGGAGAAGCAGAAGATACTGAATTAGCAACTGAGAAGATCAAGAAGCAGTGTATAAAGAAAGGCAGCACTGGAATGGCAGGGAAAAGGACAAGAAAAACAAACACATTATATTTTGAAATTCATATGATGAGCTGATTTAAATCTCATTTCCTCATTGCTCAAATTCCTCAGAACAGTAACTGAGTGAATAAAAAGGGAAAAACTATCTTTGATCTGCCTAAGGCTCCCCCTGTCCCCACTTTCTTCAAGATTTGGTGCTTTTATTGTATTACTGTGGGAAGGAGAGAATCCTCTTTCTTCAAGGGACAGCATCTGCAATGTGTTATGGTAGAGAGGAAAAACAAAGAAAAGGGGAAAGTGTGATAATTTATAGGCAATTCCTGTGGTCCTCTTTCTGCTGGTTGACACCATCTGAATGATGCTGTCCAGATGCTAATGCTCTGACTATGGAAGGTGTTAGAACACTGTTGATTTATGGGATGCTTTTTTTCTCTCCACTTCTCCATTGGAGATTGAGTAGATTTACCTTGTCTGTAAAAGATATTTCCAGATTCTTACAACTGGAGCCCTTGGCCCTGCAGACATTCCTCTTAGCTAGAAAGAGAGGTGCCTGGGGAGCAGCCCCTATCTTGTGAGAGAATTCCCAACTCCTCTAATGTTTTCTGCCCATTATTTTGTCCAGAAATTATGACACTGCGCACCTTTGTGTTCTTAAGTCCATAGTATAAACTTTAATCTGAGAAACAGAAAAATAAAATCCCTCAAGAATTTTTTTTAAATATAATTTTTTATTTTTTATAAACATATATTTTTATCCCCAGGGGTACAGGTCTGTGAATCACCAGGTTTACACACTTCACAGCACTCACCAAAACACATACCCTCCCCAATGTCCATAATACCACCCCCTTCTCCCAAACCCCCTCCCCCCAGCAACCCTCAGTTTGTTTTGTGAGATTAAGAGTCACTTATGGTTTGTCTCCCTCCCAATCCCATCTTCTTTCATTTATTCTTCTCCTACCCACTTAAGCGCCCATGTTGCATCACCACTTCTGGAGGTTCCTCATAATGTTGAAAATAGAACTGCCCTATGACCCAGCAATTGCACTATTGGGTATTTATCCCTCAAGAATTTTTAAAAACTGTTTTATTTAGCAAAAACAAGACAAAAGGAACAGTATTAATGTTTTCCAGTTAGAGTTCATGTACTGTCATCTGTGAAAATAAAATTTCATGGGTTTATTAAATTCTTTCTCTATTTTTATTGTCTTTTTTTCATAGAGAACTGTAATATAAAGAAAGGTAAAACATAAAAGTATACTTTTAAGTATTTTGAAATTTATTCCATGGAAAAAATACCTGAAACACTGGCTATGAACAAAACTATTCATACCAAAAGTTGTTTCTTTGGACAAGACTTATCCTAGGAGCTTAAGCTGTGCACTGCATTCAAAAGTGAATGAAAATTTGCCCACAATTCTACTGAGGAAGGGAATAAGGAGTTTTGTGTTATTGAATTCATCCAAAATGAAGAGGGTTAGGAAAATACAGGTAACCTTATAATAAAATCCTATCCATTGGATAAGATGGCTAATTCTTGTATTTGTCCTTTTTGTCTTCTCCTTTCCTCTTCATTTTTATCCAGAATTTTCCATTAGCACTTCATATTTTTAAATTCTTTATGTACAATTTTTTTCATGCAAAATGATTCTGTTTTCTCCTTGCTCTTGCATACAAAAATAATTAACAAATAATCTTTCAATTAATACTGCTCCCTACCTTGGAAGGCCATCTATGTGTTTGTATGGGAAGTCTTTTATAAATTCTTCCTCTGCAGTCATGACCTTATGTTTTGAGTCATGAAGAGTGAAGAGACACAAGTTTGTTGGAGGAGGTACAATATTGGCTAAAAACTAAATGTCACTTTGAATAATAAACATAGAATATCAGTGGCATAAATATTATGGTTCCTACATAATATATAACACAGAACATTGATCAAAACCTTTTCTCATAGCCTATCTTCAGGAGATGCTAAGGAGTTAGTTCACTCATGGTTCCTACTGGTGGGATTAACAAGAAGTTAATTTTAGCATCAGATCTCTCCATAGGGAGCCTGAGAAAAAGAAGATAAAGTAACACCATTCATGTTGTAGACAAAGGACCTGTCCTTGAAACATGGGAGAAAAATTCTGTGAACTCCACTGACAACCCAGAAGCACATGGGAGGGGGGCAGCAGATTTTTCAGAACAAGGGGTTACCTATTACGAATACTATCCTGATTGAACACCTGGGGGGAGAAATTCTTGAAAATTCATGGCCTATTCAATCATATATAGATAGCATATATATGTTTGGAGAATTTGGGAACTAGAAAGAACTCCCAGAGATCCATCACTCTTCATGTCCTACCTATGGTTTCTGCTTCTCCGTTACATAAGCTTTCAAACTTTGTGTACATTCTTACAAAAAACCAGTTTTATCATTAAAATATTTTCCATGCTTTCTAAGTAATCTTGTTAGTTATTATGCATATGTAACTCAAACATATTTAATGGTTTATTTATTTTCTATAAAATAAAGTATCTTTTTAGAAAAAGATCTTTTTGCAATCTACGAAGATTTCATTGTCTTTTAGTCTCAATGTTTTTTTTTTTCTATGTTTTCTGACATGTATTCTTTATTTTTTATGGATTTAATATAATTAGATTTTGAAAGGAAAATAATCCCATAAATGACAAGAATGCAAACCCTAAAAGCTATTTCGTAACACAGCAAAACTAAACTATGTAGATAAAAGTATTAAGAATTTCTGAAACAAATTATGGAGCTGAAATTCTATTCGATCAGATAGAAATAGAGTTTAATATAAAAACATGATTCTTTCTCCTTAGGCTATATTAACAGTTATGAATTAAAAATATGAATAGATTTTTATTAAGGGGGTATCTTGCATGCTAGTCATAGTTCTATCTGTTCTTACTTTTCATTTACTCTAATTACCTTGAACCTATAAATAATGAAAATTGCCAGTGAATGAAACTTGCCATTGTATACATGAATTTTATAGTGATGCAGGCTGAATGAAACATCCAGCTCTTTTATCTAATGCTATTCTAAATTTAGACAAATTACTTAAACTGCTGAAGCCACTGTCTCTTATGCATATAATGGGGATATATCAACTTGTATGTTTGAGAAAAGGATTAAGTGAGAATTTATTTAGTAGAGTACTTGGCATTCAGTAGTTGCTCAATGCATATTAATTCCCACTCTTACTCTACAAGGAGATGGAACATTCCATTTTCAGGATAGACCCATATTAGATGCTGAAACTAATTATATTAATAGCTAACCATTGAATAAGTGCTTACCATGTACTAGTGCTTAGCACTTCACATGTATCATTTCATTTATATATCAGAATAATACCATAATGTAAGAAATATTATTATCCCCACTTAACAGATAATGAGTCTGGGGTTTAGGGAAGTACCTTGCTAATGAGAACACTGTTGCTATGATAAATTGAGATTCAGGTCAATGAGTCTGATGTCAGAGCTCCTGCTTGTATACTTACTTTTTTGGATTTAACTCTGTAAGTATGTCTATGGGTGTTTGAGTGTCTATTTTCCTTTTATTTGAGGAAGATTTTGAGCGAATTTTCTTTAACAAGAAACTATAAACTATATGATTATCAGTGAACATTTACAGACTGTCTGCTTCCCATGTTTCTCAAAATCATATTTATCTACTACTTAAGAAGAATGCTTTTCAGAATTAAGAATGTTAAGAATGTTAAGTAAACACTAACCTTCATAATTAGTGTTTTGGACCTGAATTTCCTGGTTTAGATTTTGGATTTTTATAACATAAAGTTAGATATAAAGATATATAATTTTAGAAAAAAATTAAACTTTTTATTTTGGAATAATTTTAGATTTAAAGAAAAGTTCAGGAGAGTAGAGACAGTTCCACTTACCCTTCAACAAGTTTCCCCTAATGTCAACATTTTACATAATCATCATGCAATTTTCAAAACTAAGAAAACATTAGTTTATTAACATTAATTAAGCTATAAACTCTGTTCAGATCTGACCAGTTTTCCCACCAATGTCCTTTTCCTGTTCCTGGATTCAAATCATTATACCACAGTACATTTCATTTTTACATCTCCTTGTTCTCCTCCAATCTGTAACAGTTTAACAGTCTTTACACATGTTTTGTGACCTTGAGAATTTTGAAGAACACTATTTACTTTGAAGAATGCCCCTCAATTTCTCATAATTCGATTGGCATTATAGGTTCAAAGGGCAAAAAATCAGAAGTAAGGTGCTTGTTTACCACATTGCAACAGGGATGTATAATATTAACATGACGAAACACTGGTGATGTGAACCTGAGTACTCTGTTATAGTAGTGCCTTTTGGGTTTTGCACTATAAAGTTCCTATGTTTTCCCTTTGTATAATATATTCTTTGGCAGCAAGTACTTAGGTAGAACTCATACTCAAGAAGGAAATTTAATTCCACCTCCCAGAAGGCAGGAAATACCTATTATTTAGAAATAGTCGGGGGACGCTGGGTGCCTCAGTGGGTTAAGCCTCTGCCTTCGGCTCAGGTCATGATCTCAGGGTCCTGGGATCCAGCCCTGCATCAGGCTCTCTGCTCAGCAGGGAGCCTGCTTCCTCCTCTCTCTCTCTCCCTCTCTCTCTCTCTCTGTCTGCCTCTCTTCCTACTTGTGATCTCTGTCAAATAAATAAATAAAATATTAAAAAAGAAAGAAAGAAAGAAAGAAAGAAAGAAAGAAAGAAAGAAAGAAAGAAAGAAAGAGAAAAAGAAAAGAAATAGTTTGTAAAGAAAATTTGTTCCGGGATGCCTAGGTGGCTCAGTCAGTTAAGCTGATACTTTTGGCTCAGGTTATGATCTCAGGGTCCTGGGATCGAGTCTCACATTGGGCACCTTGCTTGGTGGGGATCCTGCTTCTTTCTCTGACTCTCTGACTCTCTGACTCTGCCTGCTGTTCTGCCTACTTGTGCAATTGCTCTCTCTCTCTCTCTCTCTCTGACAAATAAATAAATAAATAAAATCTTTGAAAAATATATATAAAAAAATTTTCCCTTCTCCTTATTCATTCATTAATTCATTCCAGCATTTGTTTAAATCAATTTGGGCTCATGTATATTTGCTTTATACTTCAAGGTAGAATCTAATGTTGGATTATTTGTTTTGCTCCTTTTATTTTCCAGCTTTGAACACCAGGAGCTTTTCAAATGGATAATTAAAAAAAAAAAAAAGAAAAAGTCTTTTCTCTAATTTATAGGTATCTACACATATCTACAAAATTTCTTCCCTGATAACTTTAGCCTATACAGATTATCTGACTTCTCTTACCAATTCTGTTTTTTATTCCATAATTAACAACTTATAAACCATTTTATTTACTAATTATCCTGATCTATGATCTTCACTTTGTTAAATACCACCTTGCTCAGTGATCCACTGAACAACAAATCTTGAGAGAATTCTCCTTGTTGGATAATGATAATGTTGGATGCTGTGGAAACTGAGGGGAAAAATATACATTATCTGTCTTCAAAGAACATACAGTCCATTTAAAAGAAGAAAAATAGCACTATTGTACTAGTTACATAAGACCTCAGTAAACGAAGAGCTAAGATTATGGGACTGAGGAAAAGGGCAGCAAGGCAAAGCTTTATAAGGATTAAAATGTGATTTATCCAATAAATACAATGTGTTAAGGTTAAGAATAAAGTGGTGAGCAGAAGATTAAGAAGTCATGTCAAGAGCCTGATAGTTTTAAGATCAAATGCACAGAATACTATGATATAACTTCATAGGATCTGAGTCTAATAATGGGTTTCAAGAGGAGCTCTGGAAGTGACTTTTATATAAGACCTGGATGATTAAGTAGAAAAAACACTTTAGGACTTGTGTGCAATCTTGGAAAGAACTCTCAGAGTAGGAAATCACAAAGATGATTGTACATAATGTAGTATTTTCTTACATTCTCTAATTAACTGTAAAATATCTGTGGGTAGGAGTTTCTATGCAATATTAGTTAATACAAAATTGATTGACAATAATAATTCTCATGGCATTTTCATATGTATGCATGTACAGGTTTATGTGTGCAAGTGCATATGTATTTGTGTATCTGCCTATATTCTTTCCCTGTCTGATTTCTTTCTACCTGGCCATACACATATTCTCTTATTATTCATTCATTTATTCTTCCGACAAAAAATCTCGAAGTACTTTGTAATAAACAAGATACTAAAATCATCCCCAAAGACTCTCTATCTTAAATAACCTCACTCCCTTGAGTATAGCTGGAAACTGTGAATGTGATGAAGTATAACTCCTACAGTTATGTTACATTCTATGGCAATAGGGATTTTGTAGATGGAGTTAACAATACAAATCAGTTGACTTTGAGTTAATTAAAAAGATTATTCACGTGGGGTTGAATTGATCACAAAGGTCCTTTAAATCTGCATCTAAAGGTCAGATAAAAGGAAATTCAGAGATTTAAAGTACAAGAAACATTTGATGCATTATTGCTGATTTAAAGATGGAGGGGCTAAATGGATAAGGATGTAGTCCCCTTTTGGTGCTGTGAATGATCCTAACAGTTAGCAAGACATAGGAACCTTAGTACTGTAACCATAAGAAACTTCATTCTTCCAACAGAATAAACTTTCAATTTAATTTTTCCTAGACTTTCCAAATGACAACTCAACCTGGTAAACACCTTGAATCTAGCCATATGATACCCTGGGCAGAGAACCCATCCAATCCATACTGAACTTCTGAACTGCTGACTGTGATCTAATGAATGAATGTTGTTTCAAGCTATCAAGTTTATAGCCATCAAGTTTATGGAAATGCAGCAATAGAAAACCAACACACACTTATGTGTATCAAACACTATTTTAGACCCTTGTAATGATCATCAGGATATGCTATCTTATCTTATGAGAAAAAATAAAAACAACAGCAAATTTCAAAATTTTTGAGCCTTAACACTACAAAATTTTAGTTCTCACTTATGCAAATCTCCCAGGCAACTATCTAGTGTGTAATGAGTAAACCTTTTATTCAGGCTTTGTAACTTCACCAACTTGAAATCTTGTAAACTTGTAACTTTGCCAACTCAATACCAGTCTGTATCTATGATTTTTTTGAAATAGTGTAAAGAAAAACTGGTGGATGGGGTTCCTGGATGGCTCCAGTGGGTTAAGCCTCTGCGTTTGGCTCAGGTCATAATCTCAGGGTCCTGGGATTGAGCCCTGCATTGGGCTCTCTGCTTAGCGGAGATCCTGCTTCCCCCTCTCTGTTTGCCTATCTGCCTACTTGTGATTTCTCTCTCTCTCTCTCTCTCTCTGTGTCAAATAAATAAATAAAATCTTAAAAAAAAAAAAAAAGAAGAAGAAGAAGAAAAAGAAAAACTCGTGGTGTATAGCCAAAAAATATTTTTCCTTTGAAATGGATATACATCACATTCCTCTACAGCAATTGACTTGAACTACCATGAAGCCATGTCTGGGGGGTATATGTAAGCAGTAGACGTCTTTACTATACTTGAGTGACCAAGAAGACTTTTAAACCAGTGACAAAGATGAAAATCCTGTCTTCATGATATTATGTCTTAGTTCTTCAAGGGACTCATCTACCTCTGGGGACAGATGATTATTATTAGAACATTTAACAGGAATATATCAGAAGGTGAATGTATAAGTTTGACTTCCAAATTAACAAAATAATATTATCAAAATATCAGCCAGTCATATCAGATAAAGGGTTAGTATCCAAAATCTTTAAAGAACTTAAGCAACTCAACAACCAAAAAAGAAACTAAACCAAAAAATCCAATAAAGAAATGGGCAGAAGAAACGAATACACCTTTCCCCAAAGAAGATATATAAAACTCTAACAGACACATTAAAAAATGCTCAACATCATTTGTCACCCAGGAAATACAAATCAAAACCACAACGAGATACCACCTCACACCAGTCAGATGGCTAAAATTAACAACTCAGAAAACAGCTGGTGTTGGCGAGGATTTGGAGAAAGGGGGAACCCTCTTACACTGTTGGTTTAATGCAAACTAGTGCAGCCACTCTGAAAAACGTTAATGAAATGACTCAAAAAGGTAAAAATAGAACTATTTTATAACCCAGCAATTTTACTACTAGATATTTTTCCAAAGGATACAAACATAGTGATTTGAAGGGGCACATACACCCCAATGTTTATATCAGCCATGTCCACAAGAGCCAAAATATGGAAAGAGCCCAAATTTCCATTGACAGATGAATGGATGAAGAAGGTGTGGTACATATATACCATGGAATATTACTCAGCCATCAAAAAGAATGAAATCTTGCCATCTGCAACAATGTAGACAGAACCAGAAGGTATTATGCTCAGCAAAATAATTCAGTCAGAGAAAGAAAAATACCATATGATTTCACTCACATGTGGAATTTAAGAGACAAAACAGATTAACACAAGGGAAGGTAAGAAAAAATAAAATAAGATGGAAACAGAGAGTGTGGAAACCATAAAAAAGACTTAAGTCTAGGAAACAAAATGAGGGTTGCTGGAGGGGAGATAAGTGGAGGGCATGGGGTAATTGGGTGATGGACATTAAGGAGGGCACTTGATATAATGAGCACTGCATGTTATATGCAACTGATGAATCACTAAACTCTACTCCTGAAACAAAAACAAATAGATAAACAAAAATCAGCCAGTCTATCTTAAGGCCCTACTAACTTATTCAGGCCAAGATGGAAGCAGAGAGGAGGGGGAATCATTTTTGCTCCTGTGGAACTGAGAGGAGTCTGGAGCCAACAAGAGGTCAGAAGGCAATGCTTTCATATTTATCCCATTCTTGGTTTGAACATTCAAGAAATTGCAAACATATCTCTACATCCACACTCAGGGGAATGAAGCAAGTGTACTGAGGTCAAGTCCTTCAGAATAAGAATATGTTTTAAGACAAATCCTTGGGGCTCCTGGGTGGCTCAGTTGTTATGCATCTGCCTTTGGCTCAGGTCACGACCCCAGGATCCTGGTATCAAGCCCTGCTTCCGGTCCCTGCTCAAGGGGGATCCTGCTTCTTCCTCTCCCACTTCATTTGTCTGTGTTCCCCTTTCTCACTGTCTGTCAAATAAAGAAATAAATTCTTAAAAAAACAAACAAACAAAAAAACAAGACAAATCCTTCACCCTATCTCACACACATTTTTTAAGTCTGCATCAAACAAATCCATGAACAAATAACTTGATGGCATTAGACAAATTATCCCAGTTAAAATAATAATAATAATAATTAATAATAATAATAATAAACAAATAGACAATATATGTAGATAAAATGTGAGGAGAAAGCAATTTTTAGGATGCTGTTCTCATTCAAAAGAGATAGTGGCTAGACCGTCCAAAAATTTTACTTTAGAAAAAAAAAAAAATTACTTTGGTTTTCTGCAGTTACTCAGCTTCTACATTTTCAGAGATGACTGCGGACTAAGTTTAAGGAGTTGCTTTTACTGGCAATTTCTGTGTTCCTCTTTAACTGTCAGTGCAAAAAAAAAAAAAAAAAAACGTCAATGGATGTATTCAGATATCTAATACTACAATATAAGACACCATAATTGTTAGAAATTTGATTTCCCTTGCTATTGTTAGGCAGCTTGTCAAAAAACAGATTCCTATGTGTATGAATTACTGTGATGCAGACACTTTGAATCAATTGTTTTAATACATTCTACATAGTTAAGCCTAAGTTCTAAATTAGTTTTAATTTTGTAAGTCCTAAAGAAATAATTCTTCATTTTTTATTGTTCTATCACCTCCTAATTCAAAGGAAATATCACTTTTTGTCATATTATAATACAAAATTAATTATACTGCTTTAACAAAGGCTAGTTGTTCATACTTTATCTTAAATAATTAAGGATTTGAAGTTCAGTAGAGATGCTTTTATTTGCTATGGATTACACTAGACATGCAAATGCCAATATATTATTAATAAAATTTACATAAAATATAGAAGCAATAAATTATAAAAAGGACAATTTCTATGCATTTAAAGTTTTACAAATTTGTATTATGAACCAACATCAGGGCGCTACACCAGTTTCCATGAGGAAATATATGCAAAACTCCAGGTCTCTAAGGAAGTTGGAATAAAAAAGGAAGATAGCAGATAACAGGGGGAAAAATAGCTATAGTATGAATTAGAATAAATTGTTAAGTATATGTGAACAAGACATACAATACTCTAACAGAAAATAATTCAATTCTTCAATCGTGTATTGATGCGTATTACATGACAGACTCCTTGATAAAGTTTGGGGGTCAAGTGTGAAAGAAAGCTGGCCTAAATCCCACTTCTGAAATGTATAGCCTTAGGGTGTAGTTGTGTCACATTTCCATCCAATAATCCTGCAAAGAAATGTGAAGTGACAATTTAGTTAAGTTGTCCAAGGAGATTATTGTTTAATTAGGGAGGACAAGGAAAGTTTCCTTCAGGAAGTAATGCTTGAATTCAGAAGAAAAAGAATAAGGAACAAAGATTAGTCAATGAAAGAAGAGAACATTTCAGGGAGAGGGAATATCATATCCATGAATCCTGTGGTGAAATGGGTGTAGTAGTATCAGGAACTAAAAGAAGAACTTTGTTGTAAGTAAATACAGTAGAGTAAGAAAATATTTAAAATAAGTTGATATCTGTGGAAACTCATCTGATTCTATCAGATTCTGCCAAAAGAAACTCTCATCCAAAGTCAAGTATATACTAGGAATAAAAGATTTAGTTATTATTTATGAAGATATTAAGAGTATTTTCTTACTATAGTTGTTGATCTTAAGGGTATTTACTTCCTATAGTTGTATAGGATTGTATAGTTGTATAGGATTGGGGAATCCCAAAAATACCTTGAGCTAGCCAGCTTCCTTCCTTCTAAGTTCTCTAAGAAAGATACAGAAAGAATAATGATAAAAAGATAGCAATATTCTATCTTTAAGTTTTACTCATGCTTAATATGTTAAAACTTAAATGAAAAGATTTCTGATAAACAAAAACAGATCACCGATTTATATGTGAACTCTTCCCACCAAAATTTAACCATCTGCTCTCTAATCATTTTGGTCAGGAGATAAGCCAGTAAAAGATTATAAATAAAGAGTATTAGAAAAGGAGATAATTAGTTTGCTGGACTTAGTGCCATATGTGAATGCGGCCGTGGTTTCTATTTAGAGCATTTGTTAATCTAGACATGTTTGGAAAAAAAGCAGGATAGGACACAGCTGGGATTGTCTTTTAAACTTTCCACTTATATTTCTTAACATAAATGTCATAAAGAAGCAAGACAGAGTGTCACAACCCTGTGTGAAACAATAAGCAAAAAGCCTACTCTTCAACAAACATGGCCCAAGTTGAGTCCAGAATACAATGAACTGGATGAATCTTCTCTTTCATAGGGAATAATAAAAAGAGGGCATGAGAACTTTATCACCTTGAATATGTGCCAGTGGAACTTTGCGATTCTCAGTGTCACTAGCAAACATTGTAGATAGAATAAATAGAATATTAACTAACAAAAATTTAAAAGTGGTTAGGTGCACACAAAATGTTTTCACAGACAGTTATTAAATAAATTGTTAAAATATAGGAGCATATGTAAGGAATGAATGCATATAGTCAAAATAATTAAATAATTAAATAAGGAAGTCTTTAGACTGAGTTAGCTTCGATACCTTGGTAGCCTGCAAAAGCAAATCAAAACCCAAGCCAGAATAAATACACTTGAATCCAAAAGAGTGAAACTTCAGAACAACCAATCACAAATGGCCAATAAAGCTTTCCCAAACAAGACAACAGCTTAAGATATAGCCAATCAAAAATTTTCATTACTTTGCTTCCATGTCTTCTCTATTATAAACCTCTAGCCCGGTTCTTCTCACTGAAGCACTCCCAAGCACTTTGGATTTGACATTGCCTGATTCAGATCTATATATACACAAACGATTCTTTAAAATGTCGATTTGCCCAGTTGATCTTTAAACAAAACTAATTATTGATTAATGGAAAAGATGCTCACAGAGGTTACTTCATGATGATCTCAAATTTCAACTATATAAGGGGAATACAAACAAAATAATGAATGAAATACATGACCAAATGTATTGTTACATATCACATTTTTTTTCTTTTTCTGCCATTATTTTCCCTTATCTCTTCTACCCAGTTAGCAGTTAGCAAACATAAGCTTCCTTTGTCCAGGAGATACTTTGTTTTACAAATCTGAACTATTGGTTGAGATTACACTGGATGATTCCTAGGGAAATTCGTGGAATATACTAGAGAATTTTTTTTTTGGTTTTGTTTTTTTTTTAATGAAGAGATAAGATTTTCCTCCAGGCCTAAAGATTCTGTTAGAAGAGAGAAAGGAAAAGATAAAAGTTATGTGTGGCACTGTGAGCATAAGGAACATGAGGCTTGTTTCCTGGATCTCAGGAATTATGCACAGTATGAGAAAGTAAACAACTGTGGCATGAAGTTTTCTGACCAATTAACTTGACAAAAGAGAGACATGTAATGTCAAAACTGCAAGAAATGAAGGATTACACAAATAAGAACTACGAATATGTCTATCTCTACTCAGAACCAATCTGTGTGGACAGCCCCATAGAGAAGTCAGTGCCCTCATCACCTCTGCCCATCTGGACTTTGGCACTAGGATTGTGAAACTGTGGCACAACACAGTTATAGATGATAACAGGAAGGACTGAGATCAAGCATTCTTGCAGAAAATCAAAAGGGAAGCACGGGTAGGGGGTTAACTTACATACTTGAATATTGTTATCATGGTTTATCCCTGCTACTACACATAAAAATAGCATTTGGGAAACTAAAATTCAGAATAGACCAAAGACTGTGAATTTGCTGCAAATAAGAATGGCATCACTTTTATTTGTGTGCAGAACTTGAAGAAACAAAGAGGACATTGATTGCACAGTGGAAAGAATAGAGTATATTCATTGCTATGTAGCTGTGACTGTGCGCCTGTTAGCAGGTAGGAATGCAAAGGTATGAAACAAGATAAAAATCTCGTTCCCTTCAAAAGCATCCTGTTATGAACTGAGATACAAGTATATAGTTATAAATTCACTCTACTGGGAGAGTGGCATAGAAAGACTTGCCTGTTTGCCCTAGGGAATCTTGAAGAATGAAGGATTCTTACCCCTTCATTTTAAACAGATTGTATTTCCTATGCAAATTAATTAAGCAATTTATTATTTCCTGGGTTTGTGATATTGTACCACATATAGATACATCTACTTATCTTTATTGTGATGTTATCCCTTAGCTACAATATGATTTCCAAATCCCTTTTGCTATAATACTCCATTGGAAGTTCAAGCATGCTAACCTTTAGCATTAATGCTATACCTAAGTGTCACTGTCTTCTCAGTCTTGTTGAATCCAAGCCTTCTAAATGAAATACTCAAAGACTTGCAGTTGTTCATAAAATGGCTTCTTCTTAAAGGTTAGCTATGGACTTATCCTCTTGATCTAATAATAGCTCAAAAGACTTTAGTAGTTAGGTAAAACAAATCAGTATTGAAGGAAATCAATATGTGAAAATTAATAAAGGAAAACCCCACTAAAATGGAGTGGGGAGGTCAGTAGGAGAAGCTTTCACACCCTACCACTTGTTAGTTGGAAATTCAAGAGGAAGAGAAAGACCTTACTTTCTCTTGGGCTCACAACTTTACTATCCCACCAGTGGGAAGGAAGTTTCCTTTGTCTCCTGGCAACAGCCCAAACAAGGATTTACTGTCAAACTCAATCATTGAGAAGGCACTACACATTGAATTCCTGGTTTACTCTAACAGCCCCTCTTTTTGTTTATAACAGCCCCTCTCAACTCCCCACTTTCCTCTATAAAGGGGCATTCCTCTCTTATTTTTCTGTAGACTTCTTGGATTGTGATTCTCTGCTATTCTGGAATAAACCCATTCTTTGCTAGTAAAATAGCTGGGAGTTTTTATTTTTATGGTTAACAAATATTAAAAAAGAAAAAATCCAGAAAATTATTGCTACTTTGCCTACCTTAAAAAAATTAATTGTTGCTCAAAAGCTCCATTCCCACCTCTTTTCCAAAATAATTTGTCACAGGATGTCAAAAATGTGAAAAGTACCCATGATTTATTCTCTCTTCTAAACTAAGTAATTCAAAGCTTTATACTCTTTAAGTTCATACATATAATTTTCCATTTTAATTAAATTGATGAGTTTAAAATACTAATAATTTGACACTTGTCATGAAGTCCATTAACATCCATCCTTACAATGTATTATTTTCTTAGTCACCTTTGAACTAAGGTTGTATAATCACCAACAAAACATTTCTATGTATCACCCAAACCGAATCACATACGTAATAGCATAGTTTCTGATATTGCATTCAATTCTCATTCTTGCTTTTGGGTTTGGAAGCTTGGGAAGGTCTTCGATCCTTTCTCATTTGATAAACTTCCCAATCTTTAGGAAGACTCTTATTAGGAGACTTGATTGAGATGACCATATGGAGGATAAACTAAGGCTAGTAGAAATCAACTTGACCACATTTTTGTCTATCATCTACTTGATAGGAAGCTAAATGTCACACACAGAGTCCCAGCATTTGAGGATTTATCTGAACAGCAACTAAAAGCATCATTCCTACATTTACAAATTGCCTTAATGTCTGGAAATTTTCAGTGAGTAACATTCATCCATGCAAAATCAAACTTATAATTCAAACCAAACTTGTAACTCAAACACATTTTTGGAAAACGGCAAAGCAGCCTTTATTTACTTGCATATTCTTACATAATTCTTTTTATTGTTTTCTGTGCTGTGATAAATTTGCAATAGTCTGTAATCATGATACTCAACATAAGATCTGAGTATCATAACTACTGGTATCAACTGGATTTGATTAAAATGCAGAATTTCAAGTGCCAGTCAAAATCTATTGAATAAGAATCTCCTTTAAAAAAAAATAAAAAAATAAAAAGAAATATATATATATATATATATATTTCTATGTTTTTTTGTTTGTTTAGAAAGCATGTGTGAGTGAGGGAAGGGTTGGATGGAGAGGGAAACAGAGAACCTCAATCAGATTCCATGCTAAGCCCAGAGGCCATTGCAGGGCTCAATCTCAGGATCCTGAGATCATGGCCTGAGCTGAAATAAAAAGTCCAGCGCTTAGGGGCACCTGGGTGGCTCAGTGGATTAAGGCCTCTGCCTTCGGTTCGGGTCCTGATCCCAGGCTCCTGGGATCAAGCCCCATGTAGGGCTCTCTGCTTGGGTGGGGAGACTGCTTCCTCCTCCTCTCTCTTTCTGCCTGCCTTTCAGCCTACTTGTGATCTCTATCTGTCAAATAAAGAAAAAAAAAGTCCGGCACTTAGCCAACTGAGCCATCCCAGGTTCCCTAAGAGTTTTCATTTTTAACAAGATGTCCAAATGTTTTGTGAGCATGTTGAAATTTGAAACAACAACAACAAAAACAACAAAACACACTTGTTTGTAAGATACTCTTGGTATATCAATGTAAACCATAGCTTCTAGGTCTTAAAACCAACTTTCAATTTGTCTGATGGTGTGGTTTTTGGTTATCAATGTTTATTCCTTAGGTAATATCCCTGGGTAACTATCATAAGAAAGCATCTTTTGAGGTCCTGCTAATTCAGCAGTGATATAGAAAAAGTCGTTTGCTCTTATGAACTTATATTCTATAGTAGAGGAGAGTTATTAAACACACAAAATAAGATATTTAGAATGTTAGAGAGTAACAAAAATATGCAGTAAAATAATTCATAGAAAAGGGAGGAGGGAGATGGTATGGTCAATATGAGATACTACGGCTTAGGAAATTCTTACTATAAGGATAACATTTTAATACATTCCTATAGAAATTAAAGCAGCAAGCTAAGAGCATATTTAGAAAAGAAGAAGTAGACAAATTATGTGATGAGATGTTTCTATGTTAATCCTGTAGTGCATTGTTAGTTCCACTAACAAGGTTAGAAAAAATATAACTCTTAGGGGAAATTGCTATTCTTTGAGTGACTATTAGTTGCAGCTAATGTGTTAACTCATTTATATATATTACCTTATTTAGTTCCCATGATAACTGTATGGGATAAACATTATTATTAGCTTGAGGAAATAGGAGTCTCAGAAAATCTGAATAACCTGCAAATTTCAAACATTTTGAAATAGATGAGTTTAAGGTTTAAGTGCCAAATGAGTTTGTCTCAAAAGACCATACTATTTTCTCTATTGTCCTAGTAAGTTGAAAAGGAGCACTATCAAACTGAGTCAAGAAAAGTTACTATTGACTTCAGTTATTTCCAAAGCATATGGAGGCAGGTGTATAAACAGCCTAAATGTAATACTGACCATATCATTACTTAGACCAAATTTTTATTAAGTAATCTCTATGCCCAACATGGGGCTCAAACTCAAGACTCCAAGATCAAGAATCTCATGTTCTACCCACTGAGCCAGTCAGGTGCCCTGACCATATTATCAGTTTTAATAAGTAATTTTAGCTTTGGGGTGAAAGAAGGATCAGCAGTGGGATTAAGTTTATTTATTTTTTTTTTATAAAACCTTCTTTTGCTTCACCAACCCCAGTATTTTATAACCAAAATCCCCATAAGCAGTTTTGTTACATGATAATATCTAGCGATCATTGGGGTAAACTTTTAAAGAACCTGACCAATATTATCCAAAAGCAATTTGACTTTAGGGGAAATTAATTTATGCAAGATTGGTTGGAATTATTATTATTTTTTTAAAAGATTTTTATTTATTTGACAGAGATCACAAGTAGGCAGAGAGACAGGCAGAGAGAGAGGAAGGGAAGCAGGCTCTCCGCCAAGCAGAGAGCCTGAAGTAGGGCTCCATCCCAGGCCCCTGGGATCATGACCTGAACCAAAAGGCAGAGGCTTTAACCCACTGAGCCACCCAGGCGCCCCAAGATTAGTTGGAATTCTAACTCACATTCTTTTCTTTTAAGGACAATACAGCTGCCAATAAATAAGCTAAATTACCTTTGTAAACTCTTTATCAATTTTTACCCAGGTAGTGTGCAATTTCCTTTGCAGCGTGTTTCCAGATAGTCCGTGCTGATTGGACAGTATCAATCTTACAAATTGCATTCACCACTTATTATTTGAAAAGTTATGTGATGTGACCAAGAGATAAGTAGAACGAGTCTGCACATTGGAAATAGAATATTCCAAACTCTACTTGGTAAAGTTTAAATGTATTAGGTATATATTTATTCTATTCAATTTCCTCAAGTATTTACCTATCTTAATTTTAAAATTCCATATGACTCAACTTAGATTTTGTGGACCCTTCTGTAACTTGGATTGTATTTGAACTTTTAACTCAAAGTTCCTGAAGAAATCTGCTTTAATGTAAATTTACCTTATGACTGACAGCTTGACAAGAAATATCAGAATTGTGAAAATTTGAGGATATTGTCACAAGACTATCTTTGAAACTAGACAAACAATAGTGATATTATAAAGAAGGTCACTTACTGTGATTTTTGGAATTAAAACTTATCCAAGAGTATACAGTTCCACCATGTATAGTGAAAGCAATTTATTGCTGCTTTTCAGTATTGGAAAAGAAAAAGTTCATGCTGTCATTGATTGACCTTTAAAAAGAAAAATGTAGCTAGCTTATGGGTAATAAGAAAGCAATATTTTTTTTGTTACCTTTACTAGTAGACTTTCTTCATTTAGGTCTGTTGCATAGTTTTTCCACACATTCATTATAATCTGATGGATAAACAAATTATTGCCAAGTCATATTATCATAATGGATATGCAACTTCCTTTTTGTAATATTTTTAAACAGTAAATCTTGAAAAATATTAAATATTAGAAAAACTTGTTTTTCTTTTAATGTAAGCCATTATAATTTCCTCATTTGATAAATGCCATAACACAGAAAAAAAGTAATAATTTTTATTATTTGTTCTTATAAGAAAATAAAACCTCATTTTAAAAGGGTAATAACATTGTTGAATATCTTTGTGGTTGTAATTGTCAATTTCTCCACCTTGAAAGAAAATATGATTATGTAGCATAAAAACAGTGACTGATAAAAAAGTTTACATGATAAATGATCACAGTCATGGTCACTTTTTGCAATTGAATAAGGAATGATTGTCTTGGAACTATGACATTTTCTTATTCAAAATTATGTTCATATATCTTCCCTCTTTTATCTTCATTTTCAGATACTCACAGCTTTTTGTTGTACCTTATATTTTGTGAAATACTAAATAAGAAAAAAAAAAATACTTGGTCCTGTCATGCTATCTCACATTATTATTGAAATCAAGGTTTAGCTTTATTTGTATCTGGTTTTATAAGATTAACATAATTATTATGTCCATATTCTTTAAATTACCTATTTTCACAAAAAGGATGTCAAATAAACTAATTTCTTGAACACCAATTTTACTTGCAAAATTTAGTTTTTCTCCTGGGTCTTCTGATTCAATTTGATTTTCTAAATTTAGGGTACGTGGGTGTTAGTAAGCTCTTACCATTAAGAATATGACATTTTAGGGGCACCTGAGTGGCTCGGTCAGTTAAACATCTGCCTTTGGCTCAGGTCATGATCTTAGGATTGTGGGATCAAGCCACATGTGGGCTTCTTGCTTAGCAGGTGTTGGGGGTCTGCATCTCCCTCTGCTCTGCCCCTACCCCATCCCCACTTGAGCTCTCTTTCTCTTTCTCTATCAAATAAATAAGAAAAATCTTTAAAAAAGAAAAAAAAATATGATGATGACATTTTAAAATGTAAGTATAGTTGTGTACCTGGATGGCTCAGTTGGTTAAGCCTTGGACTCTTGGTTTTGATGCAAGTCATGATCTCAGAGTTGTGAGACTGAGTCAGGCTGTGGGCTCTGTGTTGGGCATAGAGCCTGCTTAAGATTCTTTCTTTCCCTTTCCCTCTCTCCCTTCTTCCTCCATCTCTAAAAAATAAATAAATAAAAATAAAAAGAAATAAGCCTAGTAAAAATGTAAACCTAGATTCTGACACATTTATATTGGTTATTATTAGATAGATGTTTTGAGTTTTTAAATTCATTACACTTCATTTCATTTTTAAAATTAAGATTTAGCAATGTTATCTTCCAAATTTTAATCTATGCCAACTGGTACAAAATCTAATTGTAGACCCTTTATCAAAAGTTCTTCTTGCTTCAAGTTGAACTGAGTTAAACTTGAGTTAATTCTCTTGAAATCATTGCCTTTTCATTCTTTCAAAACAGAAGGTAAGCATCTTCTTACAAGGCATCAGGGATTTTATATTTTATACTATATAATATTTATATTTTAATGCTTTTTTTAAAGTTTTTTGAAATTCTTATTGTCAGCAACAGATCCAGCTTCTACTATAGCCAGCATTCAATGAACTTGATATTCCAAAACCCAAAGACCTCAAAAGATCATTTCAGTCAAGGTAGGCTTCTATGCTATGAAATAATTCCTGCTCAGTTTATTCATACTTCATTATAGAGATGAAGGCCTAATTGTTCAGAGCATTCTCAAAACCACATTAAAAAAAGGAAACACCTAACAGTTCATCTTTTGATTTGTCTAAGTGATTATGCATGATGTTTTCTGCTTGTTACTCCAGGAAATAAGTCATTTAGGCATCATTTTCTCCATATTTTTCTTCCATTTCCCTTCTATCTTGTTAAAAGAAGAGTGGTAGAAATGAGCTCATATGGGCATATTCAATTTGTTGTCCAATCTTTCTGTAGGCTATCTATGGGACATAATAGGAGTCTATTTGGGCACTAAGGAATCTGGAATTTGAAAATTTAGGCAGATTTTCAAAGATATATGTTGTGTACATATTCTACTGGAACTAAATTGAAGCACATCTTTATCAGAGAATGGAAAAATCATAATATTTTAGTAACATAAAAAATTCCAATAATTCTCTGACTTATCACAATAAAAACATATTTCTCATTTTATACACCATGCAATATGCATAGGATGAACATGCACTCAGGGTGCCATGCCAAGTTTTTCCCATCTTGTGTCATCACATTCCAAAATATGTTGGTCTCCTCCCCATTCAGTCAACAGATGGAGAAAGAGAGCCATAGTTCTGGAAGAACGCGCTTATTAGTCAACTGTGAAAATGATAACTATTAGATTCACTCATACATTCTATTGATCATTGACAAAAATGTATTCACATGGCCACAGCTAGAAAGTTAGAGATGTGATACATTTCGGTCACACACTCAGTTTAGCAGTAAGGACTGTTCCTGTTGGATACTGGCAATTTCTGTTATAGTTCTATGCATGTATTTTCTAATTGTCATACATATCTATATATTTAAATATGGTCTTCTCTCTGATCTTATTCAGCATCAACTAGATCTCATGTGACCTGCCAAAGAAACACATTTAAACACTATAATCTACTTTGCCTTCCACTAAGCCATCAGTATTATTTGGAAATTTTACAGATTAGTAACAATTTTAACTATAAAAGTTAATACTTTAATACTTTTGGGGTGCTGAGTGGCTTAGTCATTAAATATCTGCCTTCAGCTTAGGTCATGATCCCAGCATCCTGCTCAGTGGGAAACTGCTTCTCCCTCTGCTTGCTGATCCCCCTACTGTGTTCCCTCTCTCACCATCTCTTTCTGTCATAAATAAATAAAATCTTAAAAAATAAATAAAATAAAATAGAATAAAATTTATCACTTTAATTTAGAAAACTCTTTAAGATATGCTGAGGTTTTTCTCCTTCCATTATTCCCTTTATTTCCTATGAGATGAGTTATAAAAGAAAAAGAAGGGGCACCTAGGTGGCTCAGTCAGTTAAGCATCTACCTTTGGCTCAGGTCATGATCCCGAGGTGCTGGAATGGAGCCATGTGTCCAACTCCCTGCTCAATGGGAAGTCTGCTTCTCCTTCTCCCTCTGTCCCTCCACCACCCTGTGGTGTGGTGCTCCCTCTCTCTCAAATAAATAAATAAATAAATAAAATCTTAAAAAAACAAAACAAAACAAAACAAAAAAAAAAGAAGAAGCAGAATAAGGTCTGTTTCCACTTAAAAAATTCTTAATGAAAATTGGCACAAATGAGGTACAGTTTTCTACATGGATTTTATAGTTTCTTAGAAGACATAAAGAATTATTTTTGCCTTAAACACTAATTTTAGTTAATAATCTCATTAGCCATATTTAGATACAAATTCTAGTCTTTAGTGATGGGTCTGCATCAGTTGTAAAAATAAATAAAAGAAAAGAAAACTTTATCACTATGTAATTATTCAATAACCATAATAATCCATTGCAATTTTTAAGGTTCTGTGCATTCACAAATGTTTAATATCATCTTTTATGTCCTCATAAAATTACTGGTGTAACAAGGCAAAGAAACTGGTTGTAGAAAAATAACCTGATTACTTGTTTCAACATACTGAGTATTGTTTACCAGATGAAATAGGTTACTTAAAACTTGAGTGGCAAGAGATATTCAACAAATATTTAATGAAGTAAATTAAGCTTTACATCTCTCACTTTTGATGTGTCAAGCATTTTTGAAATACTCAGTCCTTCCAATGTACCCCAAAAAATCTCTATTTAAAAGAATACTATAGCAGTGAAAACTGCTCTAAGTGTTATTTTTGTTAAATATACAAGATTATTAATAGCAAAATAACTTTATTTTGCTTTAGTATTTAATATCCAATATGAAATCTTAAGTGATTTAGTCAAGGTCCCATAGTTTGCCATCAAAGTGTGACTAAAATATGACCATGTGCTTCTTCATCCAATAGACTTTCCAAAACTATTCAAAGTCATCTGACATTCTCTTTCATGAAACACCCCCTTATTGATCCTTATATGGCTCTCAAAACAGAAGTTAAAATGGACAGAATCAGAAAAGGTGGTCTGTAAAATGGAACTTTCAAGGCTATTATGTATTAAACTTATGGGAAAAATAAAAGCATTATCTTATTCTGTTATTCTATTAAAAAACTCATCAAAATTACCTCACTTATTTTCAGAAGACCTCTCTTATTCTTGTTTGTTCACTTAGAAACAGCTGCAATTTACAGAGTGGGGAAAAACAAGTCAGAATTGACTTCTTGTATAGAAGAATGATATTTGACCACTCTCTTAAACCATACACACAGATAAACTCAGAATGGATAAAAGACCTTAATGTGAAGCAGAAATCTATTGGAATCCTAGAGGATAATATAGGCAGTGACCTCTTCAACATTGGCCACAGCAACTTCTTTCAAGACATGTCTCCAAAGTCAAAGGAAACAAAACCAAAAATGAACTTTTGGGACTTCATCATTTTCCTTTGCACAGCAAAGGAAACATTCAACAAAACAAAGAGGCAACCCATGGAATAGGAGAAGATATTTGCAATTGATACTACAGACAAAGGGCTGATAGCCAAGATCTATAAAGAACTCCTCAAACTCAACACTCAAAAAACAGATAATCACATTAAAAAATGAGCAGAAGACATACAAATGGCTAACAGACACATGAAAAAAAAATGTTCATCATCATTAGCCATCAGGGAAATTAAAGTAAAAAATACATTGAGATAACACCTTACACCAGTTAGAATGGCCATAAATAACAAGACAAGAAATAACAAGTGTTGGGGAAGATGTGGGAAAAGGGAAACACTCTTACACTATTGGTGGGAATGCAAGTTCGTGCAGCCACTTTGGAAAACAGTGTGGAGATTCCTTAAAAAATTAAAAATAGAGCTATCCTAGGACTCTGCAATTGCATTACTGGGTATTTACCTCAAAGATACAGATGCATTGAAACAAGGGCGATCTATTCTCCAATATTCATAGCAGCAATGGCCACAGTCACCAAACTGTGGAAAAAACCAAGATGCCCTTCAACAGACAAATAGATAAGATATGGTTCATATATGCAATGAAATATTACAACTCAATCGGAGAGGATAAAGACTCAAATTTTGTATCAACATGGATGGGTCTGGAAGAGATTATGTTGAGTGAACTAAGTCAAGCAGAGAAAGTAAAATATCATATGGTTTCACTTACCTGTGGTGCATAAGGAATAATATGGAGGACATCAGGAGAAGGAAAGGAAAAGTGAATTGGGGAAAATTGGAAGGGGAGATGAACCATGAGAGACAGTGGACTCTGAGAAACAAACTGAGGGTTTTGGAAGGGAGGGGGTGAGGGGATGAGTGAGCCTGATTGTGGGTATGAAGAATAAAATTAAATTAAAAATTATTATATTTGTACCAAACCTTCTACCAAAAATATCTCACAAAGGATTTTCACATTTAGTCAAATAAAAGAAAACACAATGAGTTTTTATTTCCTATTACATGTCCATGTATCTCTTTTGTGCTTGACCTTCTTGTTGATTTCAAAGATTGCTTAGTAGTGCTAAAGGCAGAGAAGTTAGAAATTTATTAAAATAATATTCTATATTTTTAAGTTGTTAATTCAATACCCAAAAGGGAAATAGAAGAAAGACAGAAGAATCTGTGTGATTATTCTGCATTGATTTTAAATGCATCTAAATGCTAGTTTTTTGTAATTATCTTTACGATCTTATACTTCAGTGGATTTTCCTGGAAAAGAAAAATTAACTCTTTTTTTTTTTTTAATTTATATGCACCAAATGCTTTAAATTCAGATTCTCTTTTCCTTATTTATTTTTTCAATATAAATTTTCTTCATCTTTCTTCTCTTCTTCTCCTCATTCAAAAGAATACACACACACACAGACACACACACACACACATACACACACACACATATATATAATTGAGTTATAAGTAGGCAAATATTTCTTCTTTTTACAGCAATTACATGAGAAAATAATACATCCTAATGCTGTGAACTTAAATGTTGCATGACTAATGATGGATAATGCATGACTAATGATGGATAATGGAGACATTTGCCTTTTGACAAGATATCTTTATAACTGTGTAATATATAGTTTAATCCTATTGCATGATATTTATTAATTGTTTTATTTCCTTAACATGGCAGAGGTAGAAAAAGAATTTCTGCTAAAAAATTACCTATAGACTCACATTTGTAGAGCACTGGATGTTATATAAGAGTGATGAGTCATAGACCTGTACCTCTGAAACCAATAATACATTATATGTAAATTAACTGAACTAAAATAATTTTTAAAAATTCCATTAATAAAACCTTATAATGTCAAAATGAAAGCTTTCAGTATTTCTCTGGGAATTTATAGGAGTTATAAACTTAATTATACTAATAAGAAACTTGAGAAAAAAACAAATTTACTGGGTTGGAGAATTCTGGTCATTTATAAAATTCCTTTTACATTTGAAATAGAATCTTACATAAATTATTTCTTAGTGCCAATGATTACCTTTAAGTACTGCTTATTTTATATAATAATCTTACACAATGAAATGGGCTCCATTGTAGTATTTGGAGTTACTGATCCCTGCGATGTTTTAAGATGAGGCTAGATTGTCACTTGTCAGAAACCATAGATATTTCAATAGAGAGAAATTATAAACTCAAACATAAATACTTAATTCTAAAATACAGTCAGTTTATGTTACTTCCTGCCTTAAAATCCTTTGGAGCACTTTTTCATGTGTCTGTTGGCCATCTGGATGTCTTCTTTGCAGAAATGTCTGTTCCAAATAGAATTTAAAACAGCTTAAATTATCTTATACATCTATGTACAATTAGACTCATACTGATTTCTTTAGCTTTATAAAATATTTTTTTAAATTTTTTATATATTTTTTAAAATTTTTATTAGCATAAAATATGTTATTAACTCCAGACGTACAGGTCTGTGAATCACCAGGTTTACACACTCCATAGCACATACCTTCCCCAATGTCCATAACCTCACCACCCTCTCCCTAACGCCCTCCCCTCGGCAACCCTCTGTTTTGAGAAATTAAGAGTCTTTTATGGTTTTTCTCTCTCCAGGTCCCATCTTACTTCATTTATTCTGTTCCTTCTCCCCAAACCCCACACATTGCCTCTTAACTTCCTCATATCAGGGAGATCATAGGATATTGACTTTCTCTGATTGACATATTTCACTAAGCATAATACCCTCTAGTCCATCCATGTTGTTGCAAATAGCAGGACTTTATTTTTTTGATGGCTGCTTAGAATTCCATTGTATATAAACACCACTTCTTCTTTAACCATGCATCTGTTGATGGACATCTATGTTCTTTCCATAGTTTGGCTATTGTAGAAATTGCTGCTATAAACATTATTTGGCTGCATGTGCTCCTTCAGATCACCACATTTGTATCTTTAGGTTAAATACCCAGTAGTGTGATTGCTGGGTCATAGGGTAGCTCTATTTTCAACTTTTTGAGGAATCTCCATGCTGTTTTCCAGAGTGGTTGCACCAGCTTGCATTCCCACCAACAGTGTAGGAGGGTTCCCCTTTCTCTGCATCCTCGCCAGCATCTGTCATTTCCTGACTTGTTAATTTTAGCCATTCTGACTGGTTTGAGGTGGTATCTCATTGTGGTTTTGATTTGTATTTCCCTGATGCTGAGTGATGTGGAGCACTTTTTCATGTGTCTGTTGGCCATCTGGATGTCTTCTTTGCAGAAATGTCTGTTCATGTTCTCTGCCCATTTCTTTCTTTTTTTTTTTTTTTAATTTATTTGAAAGGCAGAGAGTAGGCAAAAAGGCAGGCAGAGACAGAGGAAGGGAGCAGGTTCCCTGCTGAGCAGAAAGCCCGATGTGGGGCTCAATCCCAGGACCCTGGGATCATGACGTGAACAGAAGGTAGAGGCTTTAACCCACTGAGCCACCCAGGAACCCCACTCTGCCCATTTCTTGATGGGACTACTTGTTCTTTGGGTGTTGAGTTTGATAAGTTCTTTATAGATTTTGGATACCAACCCTTTATCAATATGTCCTTTGCAAATATCTTCTCCCATTATGTCCATTGTCTTTTGCTTTTGATGACTGTTTCCTTTGCTGTGCAGAAGCTCTTGATCTTGGTGAAGTCCCAATAGTTCATTTTTGCCCTTGCTTCCCCTGCCTTTGGTGATGTTCCTAGGAAGAAGTTACTGCGGCTGAGGTTGAAGAGGTTGCTGCCTTGTTCTCCTCAAGGATTTTGATGGTTTCCTTTCTCACATTGAGGTCCCTCAGCCATTTTGAGTCTATTGTCATGTGTGGTGTAAGGAAACGGTCCAGTTTCATTTTTTGCATGTGGCTGTCCAATTTTTCAACACCATTTGTTGAAGAGACTGTCTTTTTTCCATTAGACATACTTTCCTGCTTTGTTGAAGATTAGTTGACCATAGAGTTGAGGGTCTATTTCTGGGCTCTTTATTCTGTTCCATTGATCTATGTGTCCGTTTTTGTGCCAGTACTATACTGTCTTGATAATGACAGCTTTGTAATAGAGCTTGAATTCTGGAATTGTGATGCCACCAATTTTAGCTTTCTTTTTCAATATTCCTCTGGCTATTTGAGTTTTTTTTCTGGTTCCATATACATTTTAGGATTATTTGTTCCATTTAAAAAAAAAATGGATGGGATTCTGATATGGATTGCATTAAACGTGTATATTGCTTTAGGTAGCATAGACATTTTCACAATATTTGTTCTTCCAATCCAGGAGCATGGAACATTTTTCCATTTCTTTGTGTCTTCCTCAATTTCTTTCATGAGTACTTTATAGTTTTCTGAGTACAGATTCTTTACCTCAAAAAGCTAAAGAAATCAGGAGAAGTCAAGATGGCAGAGAAGTAGCAGACTGAGATGACATCATGTAGCATCATGCAGCTATATAGTTTATCAAAACACTCCAAACACAATTCCAACAGGAGATCAAAGAGAAGAAGAGCAGCAATTCTAGAAACAGAAAAGCAAACATTTTCTGAAAGGTAGGACCTGCGAGTAGTGAATCCAAAAGACAGGAAGATAGACCACGTGGGGGAAGGGCCAGCCCCCACAAGTGGTGGAAAAATGGAGCACAAAATCAGAACTTTTAAATGTCTGCTCCACTGAGGGACATCACTCCAGAGGTTAGCCTGGGTAAAGCCCACACTGCGCCAGCATGGTCTCATATCCTGCAGAGTGACAGAAGGACCAGGGGTGTCTGAATGTCACAGAGCTCCCAGATTTAGATCAGGGAAGCTGGCTACAGAGATGGAGCTGAGGAGTGAGCTCTCAATTCAGACCTACCTTAAATGGTGATCCATTACACAGTCAGGCCCCTGCTTGTGACCAGAGAGATCTGTGAAGATTCCCCTGGAAGAACACAGGGATATGCTGGGTTAGGAGATTCCAGGCAGAGCAGAGACAACTGGTCACAGGCTGGGTGAGCTAGGAGCATAGCCAGAAGCTAGGGAGACAGGAGTGATTGAGCACTTTTCTCTGAGGGCGCACTGAGGAGTGGGGCCCTGTGCTGTCAGCAACTCCGGGCTGGAGATTGGGAGGCTTCCACTTTTATTCCAATCCTCCAGAGCTCTACAGAAAGCATCCAGGGAAAAAAAGCTCCTGAAAACTAACCCAAGTGGATTACTTAGCCTTTGGTTAAGTAATTCACAGCCCCTAGAAAGGGTGGTGCAATTGCGCCTCAGGCAAAGACAATTGAGAATCACTACAACAGACCCCTCCCCCAGAAGATCAGCAAGAAATCCAGCCAAGATCAAGTTCACTTACCAAAGAGAACAGCAGAATCCAGAGGAGAAAGCAAAACATGGAATTCATGGCTTTCTCCCCATAATTCTTTAGTCTTACAAAGATAATTAATTTTTTTAATTTTATTTTTTTCTTATGCTAAATTTTTTTTAACTTTCACTCTTTTCTCTTTTAATGCTTTTAAACTAGTTTATCTTAACAATACCTTTTATTAAAAAATATTTTTTGAACCTTCATTATTATAGTCATATTTTATCCTTTATTTTATCAACTTTATTTTTTGTACACACATAGCGTTTTCTCTTCTAAAAAAAATTGGGATACAACTTCTTCTAATAGATCAAAATATACCCTAAGTCTACCATAGGGCTTTGTTCTAGTCTCCAGCCTGAGCAAATTCTCTCCACTTTCTTTTTCCTTATTCTCCCAATCAACTTATCTTAACACTTTTTTTAGAAATTAAAAAAAAATTATCTTTATAGTCATATTTCATATATATATGTTATTTTTCATTCTTTAAAATTTTGGGGAGTAGTTTTTTCTAAGGGATCAAAATACTCCCCAAATTAAGTGGGTGACTCTGTTCTATTCACCAGTCTAATATATATATATTGTCTTTTTTATATTTTTTCTTTATTTCTTTTCTTTTTTAATTTTTTTTTCTGAACTTTTTTTTTTACCCCCTTTCTTCCCCCCACAATTTGGGGTCTCTTTTGATTTGGTTAAAGCACATTTTCCTGGGGTATTTGTCACCCTTTTAGTATTTTATTCACTCCTTCATATATTCTTATCTGGATAAAATGACAAGTTGGAAAAACTCACCACAAGAAAAAATGAACAAGGGGAAGTACCAAAGGCTAGGGACCTAATCAATAAAGACATTGGTAATATGTCAGATCTAGAGTTCAGAATAATGATTCTCAAGGTGCTGGCTGGGCTCAAAAAAGGCATGGAAGATATTAGAGAAACACTGTCTGGAGAAATAAAAGCCCTTTCTGGAGAAATAAAAGAACTAAACTCTAACCAAGTTGAAATAAAAAAAAAAAGCTATTAATGAGGTGCAATAAATAATGGAGGCTCTTACTGCTAGGATAAATGAGGCAGAAGAGAATCAGTGATATAGAAGACCAAATGACAGAGAATAAAGAAGCTGAGCAAAATAGAGACAAATAACTACTGGACCATGAGAAGAGTATTCGAGAGATAAGGGATACCATAAGACGAAACATTAGAATAATTGGGATTCCAGAAGAAGAAAGAGAGAGGGGAGCAGAAGGTATATTGGAGAGAATTATTGGAGAGTTTCCCTAATATGACAAAGGGAGCAAGCATCAAAATCCGGGAGGTACAGAGAACACCCCTCAAAATCAATAAGAATAGGTCCGCACCCCGGCATCTATCAGTAAAATTTACAAGGCTTAGTGACAAAGAGAAAATCCTGAAAACAGCCCGGGACAAGAAGTCTTTAATATATGATGGTAAAAATGTTAAGTTGGCAGCAGACTTATCCACAGAGACCTGACTGGATAGAAAGGATTGGCCTTATATATTCAGAGCACTAAACAAGACAAACATGCAGCCAAGAATACTATATCCAGCTAGGCTATCATTGAAAATAGAAGGAGAGATGAAAAGCTTCCAGGACAAACAAAGACTAAAAGAATTTGTAAACACCAAACCAGCTATACAGGAAATACTGAAAGGGGTCCTCTAAGCAAAGAGAAAGCCTGAAAGTAGTAGACCAGAAAGGAAAAGACAATATATAGTAATAGTCACATTACAGGAAATACAATGGCACTAAATTCATATCTCTCAATAGTTATCCTGAATGTAAATGGGCTAAATGTCCCAATCAAAAGACACAGAGTATCAGATTGGATAAAAAACCAAAACCCATCAACATGCTGTCTACAGGAAACTCATTTTAGATCCAAAGACACCTCCATATTTAAAGTGAGGGGGTGGAAAAGAATTTACCATGATAATGGATATCAAAAGAAAGCTGGGGTGGCAATCCTTATATCAGATCAATTAAATTTTAAGCCAAAGACTATAGTAAGAGATGAGCAAGGACACTATATCATACTCAAAGTGTCTGTTTAACAAGAAGATCTAACAATTTTAAATATCTATGCCCCTAACATGGAGGCAGCCAATTATATAAACCAATTAATAAGAAAATCAAAGAAACACATTGACAATAATACAATAATAGTGAGGAACTTTAACACTCCTCTCACTGAAATGGACAGATCATCCAAGCAAAATATCAACAAGGAAATAAAGGCCTTAAATGACACACTGGACCATATGTACATCACAGATATATTCAAAACATTCCATCCCAAAACAACAGAATACACATTTTTCTCTAGTGCACATGGAACATTCTCTGGAATAGATCACATCTGGGCTCCTAAATCAGGTCTCAACTGAATCTCAAAAGATTGGGATAATTCCCTGCATATTTTCAGACCAAAATGCTCTGAAGCTAGAACTCAATCACAAGAGGAAATTTGGAAAGAATCCAAATACATGGAGATTAAAGAGCATCCTTCTAAAGAATGAATGGGTCAACCAGGAAATCAAAGAAGAATTGAAAAAAATTCATGGAAACAAATGATAATAAAACCACAACTGTTCAAAATCTGTGGTGACACAGCAAAGGCAGTCCTGAGAGGAAAATATATAGCAATATAAGACTTTCTGAAGAAACAAGAAAGGTCTCAAATATACAACCTAACCCTACACTTAAAGGAGTTGGAGATAGAGCAACAAAGAAAGCCTAAACCCAGCAGAAGAAAATAAATAATAAAGATCAGAGCAGAAATCAGTGAAATAGAAACCAAACAAACATACAAAAAAAATAAAAAATAAAAAAAATCAATGAAACTAGGAGTTGGTTCTTTGAAAGACTTAATAAGATTGAAAAGCCCCTTGCCAGACTTATCAAAAAGAAAAGAGAAAGGAACCAAATAAATAAAATCACAGAGGAGAGATCACAGCCAACACCAAAGAAATACAAACAGGTATAAGAACATATTATGAGCAACTATACAGGAGCAAATTTGACAATCTGGAAGAAATGGATGCATTCCTAGAGACATATAAACTACCAGGAAGAAATAGAAAACAAGAACAGACCTATAACCAGTAAGGAGATTGAAACAGTCATCAAAAATCTCCCAATAGACAAGAGCCCAGGGCCAGATGGCTTCCAGGGGAATTCTACCAAACACTTAAAGAAGAATTAATTTCTATTCTCCTGAAACTGTTCAAAAAATAGAAATGGAAGAAAAACTTTCAAACTCGTTTTATGAGGCCAACATTATCTCAAAACCAGACAGGGATCCCACCAAAAAAGAAGAATTACAGAATAATACCCTTGATGAACACAGATGCATAAATTCTCACCAAGATACTAGCCAATAGGATCCAAAAGTACATTAAAAGGATTATTCACCACATCCAAGTGGGATTCATTCCAGGGTTACAAGGTTCTTTCAACATCTGCAAATCAATCAATGTAATACCACACATTAATAAAAGAAAGAACAAGAACCATATGATACTCTCAATAGATGCTGAAAAAACATTTGAGAAAGTACAGCATCCTTTCCTGATCAAAACTCTGCAAAGTGTAGGGATACAGGGCACATACCTCAATATCACCAAAGCCATCTATGAAAAACCCACCCTGAATATCATTTCAATGGAGAAAAACTGAGAGCTTTTCTGCTAAGGTCAGGAACATGGCAGGAATATCCATTAACACCACTGCTATTCAAAATAGTACTAGATGTCCTAGCCTCAGCAATCAGACAGCAAAAAGAAGTTAAAGGCATCCAAATTGGCAAAGAAGTCAAACTATCACTCTTTGCAGATGATATGATATTATATGTGGAAAACCCAAAAGACTCCACTCCAAATCTGCTAGAACTTGTACAGGAATTCAAGAAAATGTCAGGAAATGAAATCAACACACAGAAATCAGTTGCATTTCTTTACACCAAAAACATGACAGAAGAAAGAGAAATTAAGGAGTCAATCCCATTTACAATTGCACCCCAAATCATAAGATACCTAGGAATAAACCTTACAAAAGAGGCAAAGGATCTGTACTCAGAAAACTATAAAGTACTCATGAAAGAAATTGAGGAAGACACAAAGAAATGGAAAAATGTTCCATGCTCCTGGATTGGAAGAACAAATATTGTGAAAATGTCTATGCTACCTAAAGCAATATACACGTTTAATGCAATCCATATCAGAATCCCATCCATTTAAAAAAAAAAAAAATGGAACAAATAATCCTAAAATGTATATGGAACCAAAAAAAAAAAAAAAAAAAAAAACTCAAATAGCCAGAGGAATATTGAAAAAGAAAGCCAAAATTGGTGGCATCACAATTCCAGAATTCAAGCTCTATTACAAAGCTGTCATTATCAAGACAGTATGGTACTGGCACAAAAACGGACACATAGATCAATGGAACAGAATAAAGAGCCCAGAAATAGACCCTCAACTCTATGGTCAACTAATCTTCAACAAAGCAGGAAAGTATGTCTAATGGAAAAAAGACAGTCTCTTCAACAAATGGTGTTGAAAAATTGGACAGCCACATGCAAAAAATGAAACTGGACCGTTTCCTTACACCACACATGACAATAGACTCAAAATGGCTGAGGGACCTCAATGTGAGAAAGGAAACCATCAAAATCCTTGAGGAGAACAAGGCAGCAACCTCTTCAACCTCAGCCGCAGTAACTTCTTCCTAGGAACATCACCAAAGGCAGGGGAAGCAAGGGCAAAAATGAACTATTGGGACTTCACCAAGATCAAGAGCTTCTGCACAGCAAAGGAAACAGTCATCAAAAGCAAAAGACAATGGACATAATGGGAGAAGATATTTGCAAAGGACATATTGATAAAGGGTTGGTATCCAAAATCTATAAAGAACTTATCAAACTCAACACCCAAAGAACAAGTAGTCCCATCAAGAAATGGGCAGAGTGGGGTTCCTGGGTGGCTCAGTGGGTTAAAGCCTCTACCTTCTGTTCACGTCATGATCCCAGGGTCCTGGGATTGAGCCCCACATCGGGCTTTCTGCTCAGCAGGGAACCTGCTCCCTTCCTCTGTCTCTGCCTGCCTTTTTGCCTACTCTCTGCCTTTCAAATAAATTAAAAAAAAAAAAAAAGAAAGAAATGGGCAGAGAACATGAACAGACATTTCTGCAAAGAAGACATCCAGATGGCCAACAGACACATGAAAAAGTGCTCCACATCACTCAGCATCAGGGAAATACAAATCAAAACCACAATGAGATACCACCTCAAACCAGTCAGAATGGCTAAAATTAACAAGTCAGGAAATGACAGATGCTGGCGAGGATGCAGAGAAAGGGGAACCCTCCTACACTGTTGGTGGGAATGCAAGCTGGTGCAACCACTCTGGAAAACAGCATGGAGATTCCTCAAAAAGTTGAAAATAGAGCTACCCTATGACCCAGCAATCACACTACTGGGTATTTAACCTAAAGATACAAATGTGGTGATCTGAAGGAGCACATGCAGCCAAATAATATTTATAGCCGCAATTTCTACAATAGCCAAACTATGGAAAAAATCTAGATGTCCATCAACTGATTTCTTTTGCTTTTTGTCTTCTCACTCATTACGTCAAATTCCTGGCTTCAACTATTTCAAATTTTAACTCACCAAATATGCCATAATCCTTCCTCTATCCCTTTTAAAAATTGTTTGATTATCATTAACTCTCCTTTTCTTCTCTTTACCTTATTTCCACCTACAAATTCCCTGGTTTTCATGTCCCTTTAAAAAACTGTTCTACAGAAAATTTTGTTTGTTTGTTTTGGGTGGGGTTTTTTCCCCCATTTTATTTTATTTTATTTCTTTTCAGTGTTCCACCATTCAGAGAGTCAATGTCTCTTTTGCCTGGCCCCATAGCATCAAACATTAGGACCAATGGTAACAAATCAAGCACTAAAATTCCTCATTACCTGATATGTGTTGCCCCAGTAGACTATAAAAATCAGGAACTTAGCAATTGTACCTCATTCATTTTTGTATACTCAGCGACTGGCAGAGTGTTAGGCACTCAACATTTCACAAATTAGAATACACATAGACACTGTCAAATCCACATCCTCACACATTCACAATTTCATACAGAGAATTGATGAGACCTTTATTTTATTTTACTTTTTTTTTTTTTACTTTTTTTTTTTTCTGATGTATCAAAGAAAATGGTACGTGAGAATGCCAAGTAGATACCAAGTTTGGTATCTAGAAGTAACTGTATGGGGTCATCTGAACACATGACCACAGCAGAATATGACAATTACTATTACTGATTCAAATATATGCTGATTCCAGTGAGATTTGAAAAGCATTTAGACTTACCATATCTATTCCCTCTTTTGTTTTTACAGAGACTATTATGATCATTGACATATCAATTAATTCACCTCTAAACCAACATTATTTAATATCCATAAGAGTAATACAATAGCTAAAAATGTATAAAGCTTAATTCTTAACAATAAAATAAATTTGGTTTGGAAATATCCCAGTGATACTTATTTTAAAAGAAATAATCTATAGTTCTAGTGAATACAACTCTTGAAATACAACTTGAAATACAACTCTTATGTTGAAATATCAACTCAATTAGTTTTAATAAAACCTCCATTCTTTTTGGTTTCACTGCCTACTCATTATCTGTTATTGAATTCTTAAAAATTTTCAGTCCCTAATCTACATGTAAATATGTTAAATTCCTTCCCAGTGCATTTCCTCTGCATTGAACTAAATTTTAATTGCAAGTGTATAGTACTATTTATTTCTAGTACAATAAAATATACTTTTTAGTTATTTATTTTTCTAAATAAGCCACTTATAAAATAACTGTGCATTTCTATTTCTAAAACCAACTGTTCTATTTGGATTAAATTCATAAAATATGAATATGAATTTATGTTTTGAAGTGAAGAAAAATTATACACGTCTTGGTCTCATACAGTTATTAATTCTTGAGGATTAAGTGGTATCTACACATCCCCGTACCTGGAAAAAGAGTAAGTTCAATTAATATTTACTTATTTAATGGGAAGTTAAAATGTGATGTAGGAGTTAACAATTATACTTTCACTTGACCAATAGACACTCATTTGTTGATTTATATTGACATGTTGGAAAGTTGACCTGTATAATATAATTTGCTAAATAACTGGAGAAGAGAAAACTACAAATTCTTTATGTCATTCTTCTCTCGTTTGAAAAAAGCTTATTATTTTTTTTCTTTTTTTTTTTTTTACTAAAAGGGTAGAGAAGCACTTATCTCAAACTTTGTTTTCCTGCAATTATAAGATAATGTGTTTTATGCAGCTCTATGTGAATTTGAAAATCTTCACGTTGAACAGGAAATGAATTCTAAGAATGAAAGATGCCATATGTAATTAAAAAGAAAAAAAACTGACTTGCCAAAAACTTTTTTTCAAAACAAAGCAAACATTTTCACTAAATATATGTAGCTATAGAATACAGTTTTAATTCAGGTCCACACTTTCCCATTCCCCTCAAAAAAATAATAAACAAGACAAAGTCTAGGGTGAACTCATTTATTCGGAAAGTTATCCTATGTACTTTACAATAGTATGCTTTATTGACAAGCATAAGGAATGCCTTCTAGGAACATTCTATTGAAAGATGAAAGGCTGGAACTTTTTCCAACAGATTCCATCTATTAACCTTGCAGAGTTGTGTGCCACACTTCTGGGTTAAACTTTCACCAGGGTTCAGAGCTCTAGAAATCTTGTGGAAGGTCCAGGGATACATGTTGAAAACTAACAGATAATGATGCACTTCGGCACCAGATAATCTGTTATCTGTTAGTTTTCTGGTGCCAAAGTGCATCATTCTTTTTGGCATGCCTAAACTGAAATCAGAGATTAGCCAGAGGGATGTGATGCTGGTACTCAAAATGCTTGCTACAGTAATTTTCTATAGAGCACACATGACTGTGTGTGCTTGGCATATATCAGAGAATAATGCAAACAAAAATCTTGGCCTTTGAGAAACTTCTATTCTGATAACTTAAAATGTTCAAGCTGAGCTAGGTGAAGATTTGGGTAAATACATCCCTTTATCATTTAATTGAGATTTCAAATAGAGAATAATTTGCAATATTTCACAATAAAACTTTCACTAAAAAATATTTACCTCCATTATGACAGTGTTTTCCTTCTGGGAAAAACAGGAAACTGCACTAATAGTGATAAGAAATAGCAATCCTAAGATAGTATGATTAAATTCATAAATATCTTCTTTATCAGAACATAATGTGTGTATGTTTATATATATATTTATTAAAAAAATAAAAATATTTCCATATATAACATTGATAGCTTCTTTTCTGAACTGAAAATTAGTCTTTTTTTAAAATAATTTTCTTTAAAGGCACATTTTATTTTTACTATTTCATAGGAAATTCTACAATTGGTATCATAAACAAAATAATATTGCTTTTGCTATCTTAATTTTCTCCCATTTTCCACTGATTTTAAATTCTATTTAAAAAGACCATATTCCAGGGATGCCTGGGTGGCTCAGTTGGTTAAGCAGCTGCCTTCAGCTCAGCTCATGATCCCAGAGTCCTGGGATCGAGTTCCACATCGAGCTCCTTGCTTGGCAGGGAGCCTGCTTCTCCCTCTGCCTCTGCCTGCCACTCTTCTGCCTGTACTCACTCTCGCTCCTCTCTCTCTGACATATAAATAAATAATATCTTTAAAAAAAAAAGTAAAAAAAAAAATAATAAAAATAAAAAAAATAAAAAGACCATAGTCCAGTACTTTTCATGATTAAGAAAAAAAAGTACAAGTTTGCATGCCCAAGAAAATTATTATAAAATCCACCATGAAAATAGAAAGAACATTTTTATAATTAATTAAAATAAATATAATGTGTATATTTAAATCCTGATGTAATTGTTTCAATAATCTACAGCTTACCTTGTAATCAGTGTTCTTCCAAGATACCCCAAGAGATTTTTGAGCAGCTTGCTAATTTGCTAGTGCCAGTATCTAGATAGTTTCATAATATTAAAAAGCATTTTGGTTTAGATAGTGTCCACCTGGAGTCATTCAAAGTAATTACAAAATTAGGATCAAAAGAGAAGTATTATTTGAAAAGAGTGTGTGAGACCTTAAAATATTGGTAACATTCAATGCTCCCTTGGGAAAAGCAATTCTACCTTGGGTTGTGCCGAAAGAGTTAATTATTTATAATATTCGGAATGATTACACTGTTTCTTGTGGCAGACAGCATTTTAGAGCGAAGGCCACAACAATAATTTCCATGTCACATGTTATTCTAGGTGGTGGCTTTGTTTTTCTATGGCGGATAGAGAATAACCCTCCACCCTTTGAATCAGAATCATCCATCACTCCCTTATAGCCAATTGGATGTGGTGGAAGAGACATTGCATGACTTCGGAAGCTAGGTCACAAAGGGGAATGGACCTTTTGCTTCCCCTGATTGGACACAGATTTGGAGCCCTGAGCCACAATAGAAGAGACCCTACTATTCTGAGTCTGCCATGGTACGGGGGAAAGCCGAAATTAGTCCATGAGGAGCAATCGCATGGGAAAGCTTTCAGACTACATGAAGATAAAGACGAGGGAAGAAAGGGAAAGAGGAGAAGTGGTGTATGAAGGAGGGAGATTGAGAACGAGATAAAGGAAGAATTCACAGATGCCCCTACTGTTTCAACTCTGGCCACTACCTGACTGCAATTACAGGACAGATTCAGCTAGAAACACCCATGGAGGCCTTTCTGAATTCCTAACCCACAGAAACTGTGAGAGATAATAATATTATCCTTGCTTTAGGGAGATAATCAAAATACTTCTTAAACAAAATACTTCTTAAAGAGAATAATCAAAATACTTCCTAAACATAGCTTTTGTAACTTTAAAAAGTATTATTTACATCAAGCCTTTACCCCCGTAGTAGAAAACACCGAACGTTTGAGCTTAATATATGTTTATTGGTATTTAATTTGCTAACTTTCTTTTATTGAGGAATCTATATGTTTATACCTAAACTTTCCTCACATACTTTAATCCAGAAAAACAGCTTATGCAAAACTATATGTATGAAATAGTTAAAAGATTCCCCAGGGTCTCACTGTTTGCATATCTTGCAAATAGGCCAGGGAATTTCTGAGATATGACTCAACTGACCTGGCACCTTTTCTTTCTTCCTTTCTTCCTTTCTTCCTTTCTTCCTTCCTTCCTTCCTTCCTTCCTTCCTTCCTTCCTTCCTTCCTTCCTTTCTTTCTTTCTTTCTTTCTTTCTTTCTTTCTTTCTTTCTATTTTTTCTTTCTTTCTTTCTTTCTTATCAAAATTATTCCCAAAACCCAATTGCTTGCAGTTCAGTCTGTCATTTTTCAGGTTCAAGAAATCTATACATTAGCTTTATTATTTATTCTTCACTCTGTACAAACCACTTCAAAACTCAAAAATTTAAAACAACAACCTAAATCAGAACTGGAAGGTCCCTTTTTCACTACTTTCTATTGGCCACAGGAAGTCACAAAGCCAATCCATATTTGGTGGGTGGAAAAATAGACAAATAGACTTTCTCTCTGCAACTGATCTCAAAAGCAGTTGGAAAATAACTGTGTCATTTTGCAAACATTCTGCCATATGAACCTAGTGGCCAGTCAAGACACACATTACCAAAATAGAAAAAGAATATAATTGCTTTCTCTGACAGTTACCTCTCTGTCTCCAGACTTTGTGTATTTTTATTATTCTTACCATATTTACTTTTTATACTCACTCTAATTAACAGAAACAAGAACACCAATGCTAATAATATCAATTAATAGCTATTGAAACTATCCGCTAAATACTGTACTATATGCTGACATATCTAATTTATTCCCCTCAGCAGTGATAGGAAGTAAATGTGATTTTATTTTTTTTTATTTTATTTTATTTTTTGTAAATGTGATTTTAGTATGAAGTTGCGATAGAATAACTGCACATAGTTTTTATTTTATATTGTTACGAATGACAGCTGTATATTTCAAAGTAGAAACGAGCAACTGTGCATTGACATATAAGGACCTACATAGTCTTAACACACTGGAAATTCTTCAATGGCATCTTCCGTTCTACCGTTCTCTCATTCTACTATAGGAACTCTGGTCTCCTTGTTCATCTCAAAGAGGACAGGCATAGTCCTGTGTACTGGTCATTCCATCCACCCGGAGCATTGCTGCCAGCTGTGTGTATAGCTTCTTCCCTCACTTCCTTCAACACCTTAACATATAGTGCCTTCTTAATGAGATCCAGCTTGACCATGATTACTGTTTTAATCTCTCCCTCCTCCTTTCCCCCAACCTTGTCCTCTTCTGTCTTCTCCTGATGACTTGTCACCTTCTAGCATATTATAAAATGTACTGCCAGAATTAAGATTGGCAAACTACAACCTCAGTTGTGATTGGGTCTGGCCAGATTTCTGTTTTTATTAACAAAATTTTATTGGAACACAGCCATACTCATAGAATGATGTATTATCTAGGGTAGCTTTTCTAAAACAATGGCAGAGTTGTGTTTCAACAGAAATGTAAGAGCCCTAAAGCTGAAAATATTTATTTTATGGCTCTTCAAAGAAAAAAAAAGTTTTGATCTACATCAGAATGTGAACTCTAATAGGGCAGAGAGGCATTCTTTGTTCTATATATTCTAATGTCTAGAAAGGCAAGATAATTTCCAAAGACATGAATTTTCCAGGCTACCTCTCTTTTTTATATAACATACTAAATGTATTATAAATACTTTCAGATAAAATCAAAGTAATATAGGAGGGACAATTTCGAGGTGGACAATGTAATACAGTTTGAAAAATATTTTCACGTTGGCATATGGGTGGCTCATTCAGTCGAGTCTCAGATTCTTGATTTCAGCTTTGGTCATGATCTCAGGGCCCTGGGATCAGGCCCCACACTGGGCTCCCTGCTCAGCTCTTAGTGGATATTCTGCTTGTCTCCCTTCCCTTCTTTGCTTCTGCCGCTCCCTTGCTCATGCCTGCTCTTGTTCTCTCTTTCTCTTTAAAATAAACAAATAAATCCTTAAAAATATGTATATTTCTTGTCCAACATAGATTCATTATATGATGACATAAATACTTTTGCCTATTCCTTTCATACTAGAGTTGGCTGTTGAAAGATTTTTCTGATATATAGATGTATATGTATATACATATATATATATAATCTTGATATTATTTCTTCCTCAAAATTGATTGCTCTCTCTCCTTTAAATTCCAACTAAAAACTCATCTCTATTTTTGAATCCTTTCTAATTACTTTAGTCTAAAACATGTAACACCAGTTTTTATTCCTGTATCTCCTAATAATTCTATTATTAGTATGGACGCTTTCTTATATGCTAAACAAGTTTTCTAAGTATAGATATAGTACTTTGGCACTTATATATAATTGCAGTTTGGCAATTATATATTAAAAAAATAGTTTCTTGAATAGGAGTTTTGCACTTCTATCCAGTGACTGACACTGAACTTGGAATTTACTAGTCATTGTGGTCACAAGTTATCTCTGGTAAAAAATAATTTTGAACCTGCTAAGTATCTGTCTTTAACTATAAGGTATTATACTTATCATTTCCTCAAATGCTAAAGGCAGCCAAATGTATATAAAAAAAGAAAAATCATTAGAAGTTCCTCAAGAAGAGAAGTTCTCAAATGCCCAAACCTCCCTTTCTTTATCCAAGGTGTAAATGTCACATCCCAGCCTTTGTCCTTCTACTTTATTTCAGACAATATTAGAAAGTGTTGACATGTGAGAGGTGGATACAAGTTTTCATTTGAAAACCATCCAACCACAGAGAAGTATTATTTCACATAATTAGGAGAGTGAATTAAAGTCAGGGCTTATCATACAAGATCAAGATTTGTTTTCAGCTCCACTGTAAGATGTATTATATTCATGCATTTGTTCAATAAGCTTTTTAAACTTCCATTTCCACACACTTTATTATGAGACTATGGATAATGAAGGCAACTAATGTTTGTTTCTACCCATAAAGGAGACCATAGACTTGGAGGCATGGGCAGACAGAATGCTACCTATCAATTCACACTGAATTCTACATTCAGATGCATATTTACAAGATTACATGGACTTGGTCCAATCTATATAGGCAAACATTTTACAATTAAGCTTGCTGGGTTTTTTTCTGTTTGTTCTTTATAAACATACATAGGAATTAACTTTATTTTTTTCTTCCCCAAGTCTCCTGTAGTTTCATCAATTCCTTAAAAAAAATTCTGAAGGACATTTTTTTGGAAATTTCTATAAAAAATTCCTTAAGTATCTCTCATGTTGAAGTCAATTCCTGACACTGTACAAATAAATTTAATATTTTCTTCATCTTTTGAAAATTAGTATTTCAAGAAAATGTTTAAAGAACTTACATTCTCCTGATAATATCTGACATTATCATTTTTCCTAATATCCTGTTTTCTGACTACTTTTGCTTCATGTGATCTCTTCATATTCTCAATACAATAGTTAAATGTAGCTACTATTTGGCAGCCATATAGTTTTCTGTTTTGAGTTATCTAACCATTTATATAAATGGTTTACTTTATCTTCTCAATTGCATTTTAGACCTCGTCATAGCAAGGCCTTATTTATTTACTACACCCATTAAGAAACAATACTTTAGATCTTGGGACTTCATCAAGATCCAAAGTATTGTTTTTTAATGAGTGGTAGCAAATAAATAGAACTTATTTCTTGCTATGATGAGGTCTAAAATATAAGCAAACTAAGTCAAGCAGAGAGAGTCAGTTATCATATGGTTTCACTTACTTGTGGAGCATAAGGAATAACATGGAGGACATTGAGAGATGGAGAGAAGAAGTGAGTTGGGGGAAATTAGAGGGTGAGACAAAACACGAGAGATTGTGGAGTCTGAGAAACAAACTGGCGTTTTAGAGAGGAGAGGGGTGGGGGATTGGGTGAGCCCAGTTGTGGATATTAAGGAGGGCACGTATTGCATGGAACACTGGGTGTAGTGGATAAACAATGAATTTTGGATCACTGAAAAAATTAAACTAAATTAAATTTAAAAAATACTTTATTAAGTGTTCATAAATATTGTTATTTCATATTTTATCTCCACAAAACAAATACTTGTGGCAAATTCCTTATCACATAGAATTTAGTAACTTCTTCAGAATTATGTACATTTAGAGCAAAATCTCCATTCTTATTCTTAACATCAAAATGGAGATTTCTTTCTGGTCTTCCACTGACATTTTCAATATAGTCTGTGCTTAAATCTCTTTCTCCATTTTATTTTATTTTATTTCTTTTCAACATTCCAAAATTCATTATTTATGCACCACACCCAGTGCTCCATGAAATATGTGTCCTCCATTAATACCCCCTACTAGGCTCAGCCAACCTGCCACCTCCCTTCCCTCCAAAACCCTCAGTTTGTTTCTCAGAGTCCACAGTCCCTCATGGTTTGTCTCACCCGCCAATTTCCACCAACTCACTTCTCTCCATTTCCCAATGTTCTCCATGTTATTCCTTATGTTCCACAAGTAAGTGAAACCAAATGATACTTGACTCTCTCTGTCTGACTTATTTCACTCAGTATTATCTCTTTCAGTCCTGCACATTGATATAAAAGTTGTGTATTCATCCTTTCTGGTGGTGGCATAATACTCTATTGTATATATGGACCATGTCTTCTTTATCAATTCATCTGTTGACAGGTATCTTGGTTCTTTCCATAGTTTGGCAACTGTGGCCACTCCTGTTATGAACATTGGGGTACTGATGGCCTTCTTTTACTACATCAGTATCTTTGGGGTAAATACCCAGTAGTCCATTTGCAGGTTCTAGGGTAGCTCTCTTTTTAATTTTTTTAAGGAATCTCCACACTGTTTTCCAAAGTGGCTGCAACCAACTTGCTCTCCCACCAAAAGTGTAAGAGGGTTCCCCTTTCTCCACATCCTCTCCAACAGTTGTTGTTTACTATCTTGTTAATTTTGGCCATTCTAACTCTTGTAAGGTGGTATCTCAATATGCTTTTGATTTGAATCTCCCTGATGGATAATGATGATGAACATTTTTTCATATGCCTGTTAGCCATTTGTATGTCTTCTTTGGAGAAGTGTCTATTCATGTATTCTGCCCATTTTTTGATGTGAGTATCTATTTTGTGTGTGTTGAGTTTGAGTTCTTTATAGATCTTAGATATTAGCCCTTCTCTTTGAGATCAGGAAAATGACCAGGATGCCTACTCTCACCACTGTTGTTCATCATAGTAATAGAAGTCCTAGTAACAGCAATCAGACAACAAAAAGAAATAAAAAGTACTCAAATTGGCAATGAAAATGTCAAACTCTGTCTTCACAGATGACATGATACTTGATATGGAAAACCCAAACGACTCCACCCCCAAACTACTAGAACTCATACAGCAATTCAGTAACGTGGCAGGATACAAAGTCAATGCACAGAAATCAGTTGTTTTCTTATACACTAAAAATGAAAATATAGAAAGAGAAATTAGAGAATTGATTCCATTTACTCTAGCACCAAGAACCATAAGATACCTGGGAATAAACCTAACCAAAGACGTAAAGGATCTGTACTCAAGGAACTACAGAAGACTATGAAATAAATTGAAGAAGACACAAAAATATGGAAGACTATTCCATGCTCATGAATTGGAAGAATAAACATTGTTAAAATGTGTATATTGCCTAGAGTAATCTATACTTTCAATGCCATTCTGATAAAAATTCCACCAGCATTTTCCAAAGAGCTGGAACAAACAATTCTAAAATTGGTATGGAACCAGAACAGACCCAGAATTGTTAAGAAAATGTTGAAAAAGAAAAAAAAAAAAAAAAAAAAGCTGGGAGCATCATGTTGCCTGATCTTGAGCTTTACTACAAAGCTGTGATCACCAAGACAGCATGGTACAAGGACAAAACAGACACATAGACCAGTGGAGCAGAGTAGAGAGCCCAGATGTGGACCCAGAACTCTATGGTCAAATAATCTTTGACAAAACAAGAAAAAAATATACATTAGGAAAGAGACAGCCTCGTCAATAAATGGTGCTGGAAAAATTGGACAACAATGTGTAGAAGAATGAAACTTGACCATTTTATTACACCATACACAAAGATAAACTCGAAATGGATAAAAGACCTCAGTATGGGGCAGGAATCTATCAAAATCCTGGAGAATATAGGCAGTAATCTCTTCAACATTGACCACAGTAACTTCTTTCAAGAATTTTATTGAAGGAAACAAAATGGAAAATGAACTTTTGGGACTTCATCAAGATCAAAAGCTTCTTCACAGCAAAGGAAACAGTCAACAAAACAAAGAGGCAACCCACGGAATGGGAGAAGATATTTGCAAATGTGCTTAAATCTTGATCGAACCCATGTATGCCCTGCCTGGAACACACCTCCTTCAGGTATCTGCTTCCTTTGCTCTCCATTTCTTTACAGATTCTGTTCAACATTAGCTTATCAAAGAGATTTTCTTGGATTTTCTATCGAACAAAGCCAATTAGGTCCTCTTTATCCACTTGCCAAATCCCATCACATTATTATTTTTTTTAAAAGATTTTATTTATTTATTTGACAGACAGAGATCACAAGTAGGCAGAGAGGCAGAGAGAGAGAGAGAGGAGGAAGCAGGATTTCTGCTGAGCAGAGAGCCCGATGCGGGACTTGATCCCGGGACCCCGAGATCATGACCTGAGCTGAAGGCAGTGGCTTAACCCACTGAGCCCATAACATTATTTTTTCCAATAACTTTAATGTTCTCTAAAGATGTCTGTCTGTTTATCTATATATTCGTCTATCTATCATCTCTCATTTATTCACCACCTCCACTCCAAGAATAATGCTCTCTGATAGGATAAATATATTTGTCTGTTTTCATGCCTGTTGTTTCCTCAGTGCGTCCAATAGCACCTAACACATAGTATGCATTCAATTAATAACTTTTTTTTACACACCACTAATTATATCTTTTTAAATCATTTTTTTCTTTTTTTTTTTTAAAGATTTTATTTATTTATTTGACAGAGAGAAACACAGTGAGAGAGGGGACACAAGCAGGGGGAGTGGGAAAGGGAGAAGCAGGCTTCTGGCCAAGCAGGGAGCCTGACACAGGACTGATCCCAGGGCCCTGGGATCATGGCCTGAGCTGAAGGCAGAGACTTAACTGACTGAGCCACCTAGGTGCCCCCAATTCCACTTTTTTCAAGTATTATTGATGGACATCAGATGAATGGATCAAGAAGATGTGGGATATATACACAATGGAATACTATGCAGCCATCAAAAGAAATCAAATCTTGCCATTTGCAACAACATGGATGGAACTAGAGCGTATCATGCTTAGCGAAATAAGTCAAGCAGAGAAAGACAACTATCATTTGATCTCCCTGATATGAGGAAGTGGTGATGCAACATGGGGTCTTAAGTGGGTAGGAGAAGAATAAATGAAACAAGATGGGATTGGGAGGGAGACAAACAATAAGTGACTCTTAATCTCACAAAACAAACTGAGGGTTGCTGGGGGGAGGGGGTTTGGGAGAAGGGGGTTGGATTATGGACATTGGGGAGGGTATGTGCTTTGGTGAGTGCTGCGAAGTATGTAAACCTGGTGATTCACAGACCTGTACCCCTGGGGATAAAAATATATGTTTATAAAAAATAAAAAATTAAAGTAATATTGAAAATATCTTAATGGATGAATGATGACTAGTAACATTCTAGACATATTCTAGTCATGTTAACATTAACATATTAACCTTAAATGTTAACATGTTTGGTATTTTTTCATCATCAGTGCACAAATATGTAAATAAAATGTTATTTTAATTTTGCTATTAATTTTAAATAACTGTTATATTTTGATTCTTATTTGAAAGTAATGCTGAAAGTATAGATATCCTAATTTTTTGCCCTATCCATTCATAGGTGACTTGTAACCTAGTAATTAATACATTTATTAAAATACTCAGATTTCATTTTCAAAAATTTCCTGTGAGATACCAGGAAGAGTTGTTCTTATTTTGTGCAAAGGACTATTAAGACAAAATGTTGTTTTTATCATTTTGTCCTAAAATATCTAATTAATGACAGAATTTAACTAATGGCAGAAAATAATGATTTTGTTGAAGGTGTTCATCATTAAATTAATTCCTCGAGTTTTCCTTCGTTTGTTTGTTTGTTTGTTTTGTTTTGTTTTTAAGATTACTGCAGGGATTCTTATTTTGGATGAAGAAAGAGGAAGTTCTGCTAAGTACATGGTTGTAACCAGTTCTTCCTATGATACTTCTCATTTTTAAAAATTTTGTAATGGGTTAAGGCTCATTCAACAGAGTAGAATGAGACAGAAATATTTAATAATAAATTAATATTTTCATACACACACACACACACACACACATGCACATGTGTGTGTGTGTGTGTGTGTGTGTGTTTGACAACAGAATCTTCCAGAGAAACTCTCCATCTAACTCCCAGGAAGTTAATAGAATTCTAGGTATTATATAAACTATTGCTTGAATTAAGATCATGAATTAATTGTATCAGAGTGTGTCCTTGACTTTAATAGATTGCAACCAATCTATTAGCTGAGCATGTTTCTTTAAAAAGTAGGGCAACATGGCTCGGCCACTGCTGAATACCCAATCTTCCAGTAGAAGAGAACAACACTGATATAGCATCGTCCCCTGGGTTATCAGGCAGGTATCTGGTAGCAGACTGATTGCAGTGGACAACTTCCACCAAGGAAGGGGTAGGGTTTTGTTCTTACTGAAACAGATGCTTACTACAGATACACATTTGCCTTCTTTGCATGCTATACTTCAAAAACTACCATCTCTGGACTTAAGGAATGTTTTATCCATTGTGATGGTGTTCTATAGCTTTGTCTGTGATCAAAGAATTTACTTCATAGCAAAAGGAGTGCAGCAATGAGCTCATGATCATAGAATTCACTGTCATCTCATGTTTTCCACTATCTTAAAGCAGTAGTTTGATAGAACACTGGAATGGCCTTTTGAAGACTTAGTTTCAAAACAATTTGGGGGGTCTACCAATTAGAGCCTGGGACAGGGTTCTCCAAGACCATATAGGTCCTGGATCTGTATCCAATATATGTTGTTTCTCCCATAGTCAGGGTTCATAGGTCCAGGAAGCAAAGTGTGGAAGGGAGAGTGGAGCCACCTACTATTATTCCTAGTAACTTGCTAGTGAATATTTGTTTCCTTGTCCCATGATTTTATGTTCTGTTAGCTTAGAGGTGTTAGCTCCAAAGAGAGAAACGCTTCTGTTGGGAGTCACAATAATGCTTCCATTGGACTAGAAGGTAAGAGTGCCACCAGAACATTTTGGGGTTTTCATTTCTCTGAATCAATAGGCAAAAAAAGTTGCAGTGCTGGCTAGGGTGACTGATCCTGGCTAACAATGGGAAATTAGAATACTATTCCACAGTGAAGGAAGAATGTGTCTGGAGTCCATTATGGCAATTCTTAGTATTATTATGCCTTGTGATTAAAGCCAATGATAAATTACAGGTCAGTTCAAGCAGAATTACTAATGGCCCAGACCCTTCAAAATGAATGGTTGGGTCACCACTTCCAAGTAAAGAAACATGGATCAACAAAGGTGCTTGCTGAAGGCAAAGAAAAAAAAATTGTGGAATAGAAAAAGAAAACTACAAATAGCAGCTACATCAATGTGATCAGTTACATAAAGACTGTAATTGCCTTTTCTTATTTTTCTATGAATGCGTTTGCATGTGTGTATGTGCATGTCTGTATAGCCTATATTTTTTATTTTCTCCCTTTTTTCCTTATCATGCAATGTAAGATGTATTGGTTATATATCATAGTATTTAAGTATTTTAAATTTTATATTACAGTATTTAAGAATAAACATCACTGGGGGTGCCTGAGTGGCTCAGTTGGTTAAGCAACTGCCTTCAGCTTAGGTCGTGATCCTGGAGTCCCGGATTGAGTCCTACATCAGACTCCCTGCTCGGGGGGGAGTCTTTTTCTCCCCTTTCATGCTCTCTCTCTCTCATTCTCTCTCTCTCTCAAATAAATAAATAAAATAATCTTAAAAAAAAAAGAATAAACATCACTCACTACTCCAGGATTTTAACCCCTCTTCTGGGGAAGGGGATAGTGATTTTTAGTTGTACTCAGGATAATTGTATCATGTTATATAGAATTATGATCTTGTTATCTTGTTCATTTGAAAATAAATATGGTTTAATAAAATGTATATAGATGCCGAGATGACAAAGGATGGACCTCTGATAGTTAATTTTATGTGTCAACTATATTAGGTCATGGAGTATCCAGATATTTGATATTTGATCAAACATCATTCTATACCTATAAGTTTATGGATAAGATCAACATTTGAATTAATATTCTGAGTAAATCATATTATCCTCCCTAATGTGGATGGTTATTATCCAATCAGTTGAAGACCTAAATAGAACAAAATGCCGAATCTTCCTCTAATAAGAAGAAACTTCTCTTGATTCACTGTACTACAATATTGCTCTTTTCTGGCCTTTGGTTCAGAATGAAATGTTGAATTTTCTTGGGTTTCCAGCCTCTGACTCTTGGACTGGAAGTTATACAATCAGATCTTCTTGTTTTCAGGTTTTTGGACTCAGGCTAAAACTACCCATCAGCTCTCCTGGATTTCTACCTTGCTGACAATAAATCTTGGGACCTATCAGCCTCCACAATCACATGAACTAACTTTCTATAATAAAATATCTATATAGATATAGATATAGATATATAGATATATATGGATGTACACATATATATTATAAATAAATAAATTTTTATATATATATATATATATATATATATATATATATATATATATACGCAACACACACAAATTCTGTTTATCTAGAGCACACTGACAAATACAACAGATACTGGAGATAAAGTTAAGAATGTTAATGGAAAAGTAGAGCTAAAGGTAGGACTATTCTGAAATATCTGCCTAATTTACCAAGTTAAATGTTAAGCCAGGGAAGGGCAAGTTTATCCAGAGCACATAAGTTGCTCTGAACCTGCTGGGCTGCTGCCAATGCAGGTGTGAGTACCTGGGGTGAGAGAAGTCTTAACTGAAGCATATGTTGCTCTGGAGCATCCTCAAGATCCCTTGATTGTCATGATAGACAGGTTGGAAAACTAAATAGAACCTGTAAAAGATAATTAAGCAAATGTGAGATATCGTCATCACCCGATGGTAAAATCAGGAACATGCATTTTGCAATTTTCTTGCCAGCAAAATTCTTCCAGTATGAAGAAAGTGAATGATAGTTGGAAAATAGAAGTGTAAGGAAAAACCTTACTACTCAAGAAAAGATGAGCAAGGATGTGATTCTGCAAATGCCAGACTTAACAATTTGTCAATGGTTTCCATCATCTTCAATTAATCACACACTTCATTGCTGAAAATAGCTGAGATAAACAGCACTGGTTTGCTATGATACATGAAACTTTCTGATATTTTAGAACATTGGAATTTTTAAGTGACGTTTGTTCTAGTCCCTCCGTGTGTTTTATAAGCATATAATTCCCTGTATTAAATCCTTTCCTGCCAGAAATTCATATAATCGATCCACTGTTTTTTGTTGTTGTTGCTTTTTTTGTTTGTTTTGTTTAAATCTTGGCAAGTATTTCTAATTTATGAGCACAGAAAATGAAGCAGAGATGAAAAATGAAACAAAAGTGGTACTGTGTGGACCCTAAAGGTAAAGAGATAATTAACACTTTTCTGCAACTTTTTTTTTTTTGCCACAAGGCCCAACTTTATTTCTTTGTGTGTGTGTGTGTGTGTAAGTGTGTGTATGTGTGCAAAAGATATATATATATATATATATATATATATATATATATATATATATACAAACACATATATATATATATATGGAGAGAGAAATATAAAGTTTTAAATGTGTGTGCGTGTGTGTGTGTGTGTGTGTGTGTGTGTGTGTGTAGTTTTAGTTTTTTTAAAACTTATTACTGTATTTGCTCTAGCTGACATAAAAGGTACCACAGACTGGGTGGGTGACTAAAAAAAAAAATATTTTCTCATAGTTCCAGAGATGAGAAATCTAACATCAAGGTGTTGGCAGGGTTGGTTTCCTTTGAGGCCTTTTTCCTTGGCTTGTAGAGGGCTCTTTTTTTCCTATGTCTTTACATGGGCTTTCTTCTATGGGTCTGTGTCCTAATCGCCTCTTTTCAAAGGGATACGAGTCATATAAAGTCCACCCAAATGAACCCATTTTAACTTAAGTACCCCTAAAGACCACCTTATCTCCAAATATGGTCACATTATGAGATCCTGTGTGTTAGAACTTTAACAAATACATTTTTAGGAGGGTGATATAATTCATCCATGATCATCACTTAAACATTATTAACCCTGAAATCTTGGGAAATTACTCTTAAAATATAGAATATTAACTGTAATTATAATATTTTAAAATCTTTATTAGATTTTAGGATGTATGTACAGGTTTCATATTTTCTCACTCTCTAAAACACCCTTAGAGATCAACATGTTTTTACCCTCAAGTATTCAAATGAGGTCTAAGTATTCAAATGAGGGTCTGAGTTTATAGGTAACTCACCCAGTGTCATTTTGAAGAGAATTACCCAGAGAAGGTCCAGGCTGGCAGGCCCAGTAGATAAAAAGTGACTACAAATAGTAGGAGATAACCAGAAGCCCCACTGGCAGCAAGTGATTAACAGCCATTTCTGTCTCCGTAAACAGGCTTTCTGCCGCAAGCCCCCTGCCCTGTCCTAATCATTGTTTCCTCCTAAAGCAGCCCCCACCCCAGTTTAAACCCACCTACCAGCAGTCAGCATAGCTCTTGGAACCTGACCTCTGCCACTCCCCTATATAAACACTGTAGCCCCAAAACTGGGGCCCCAGAATCCTGAGTGCCAGCTCACCTGGGACTGCTGCCTTGAACTTGAGTTCTCCTGCTTCTCGAGTGTTGCTTTGTTTCTCATGCGTCTGATTATTTTCCACAACAATTTAACTATACTGATGTTAAGAGTGAGACATTATGGACAATTATAATGGGGCAGGAAGATATAGAACTTGTACTATCAGAAATGAGATAAAATAGGAATCACTCATTAACACTAAATGTTTTAGCGAACTCCACCTTTGAAATCTGAAAATGTTTTATTGTTATATTTGGAATTGTGATGCTGTGGACAATTATGCTTTCTTGCTTTTGGACCTTCATCATTCTGCCTATATGATGAGCTCATTTCAGAATTTTTTAGTCCTCAACTTGTGTTCTTCATCTGTTGACATAATGAAAAATGGAAATAGCAGGCAAAAGTTCTGAAATCCTTCTCTTATGGTTCTAATTTTGGAACACACTTCTATTGTAATGGAGTCCAAAATCATTCTGCTTGTCTTATGACAGACCAGTAAGTTGAAAGGCAAGATGCTGGGGTAAGGAAGCAGCTTTATTCAGAAAGCCAGAAAACCAAGGAGTTGATAGACTCCATCAACCATCTCCTCATGGGATGAAATTCAAACCTTTTTTGTTAGCAAAAGAGAGAAGAAGGAGGGGATTGGAATCAAAGCCGACTGACATCTGTAGACAGATCAGGAAGATCGGGTAACATCTTTGTCCTTGGTCAGTTGATCTTTGGATACAGGAAACTGGACATGTTGTTCTTGCAAATCTTGAACATAGCATGGTCATTCCTGTACATACTTTCTTATCCCCTCAGGTGAAGTAGTTTTAGAAAGGGCAGTTTTCCCAAATTTTAGCGGTAAGCGAAATTCCTTTGATGATTAACTTGACTTAGTGGAGAGCCAAGCAGAAGTGTTTAAGGTTTAAACGACAGCAATAAGGGAAATAGAAGCAGTATGGAGTCAGACATCCTAAGTTTCTCCCTGTTACACTATAAGAAATATCCTGGTATTTTATTTTATTTTATTTTATTTTATTTTAAATTTTATTATTTTCAAAGATTTATTTGAAGAAGGGGAGAGGGGCAGGAGAGGGAGAGAGAATCCCAAGCAGATTCCCTACTGAGCACGGAGCATGACCCAGGTCGGGAGGGCAGCTGGATCCCACAACCCTGAGATCACAACCTGAACCAAAATTATGAGTTGGGCGCTTAACAGACTGAGACACCCAGGTGCCCCAGAAATACACAGGTATCTTAAATAGGAGGATTTTAAAATATTTTATACAAGGTTCTGCTCTGAAAATAATTTGCCATATTGAAAATAGATAAGGGTGCAAAGCGACAAGTTATACAGAGTGAAAGAAACAAACATGAATGAGCCTTATAAGAGAAGTAGGCTTTTGATAAGAATTGGGAAAAATTATGAAAAATGAATATTATACTATTAACAATTTTCCTCAAGTCATTTTTACATAATTCTCAAGCATAAAAAGACATGGTAATTTCTTCATCTCGTGTCTGAAAAAAATGCTAAGGGCATGGATGGTGATGATAGGAATAGTCTTTGCTTTATATACTACTTCTATGTGCTACCACCTGCTTTGCCAGCTCAGAGTTAAGAAGAATGTCAGCCTCATAGTAGTCCATACAAAGGGGCAACCTGATGAAACAGAAGAGAAATAAAATTCCCATTGCAAGATAATTATGGAATCATGCACAAACCTTTAAAGGTTAATGAGCTCTCTAGAGAAGATGAATGACAGTTCTGGAATCAGTTGTCTGCCTATAATCCATTTTCAACATAATCCTAGTTGTTGAAGATTTGACATATTACAGGTAATTTGGGGTGAATGTTAACTGTGAAAATGGTAATTTAAGTAAGCTCAACTGATATTAAAAGACACATCATTTGACCAAGGGATGAAACAAAAGAATTTAAACCTAATAGCTAGAAAAACCAAAGCATACCCTCTTTGATAAAAAACAAAGTGAATGTCTAAAAATGATCTTTGAATTCATTTATCCAGGTATTAGGTTAAATGAGACCTATCTTTTGATTCCTCTTTTATGTGAATTTTCAAGTATACAACTAAGAAATTTTTTTTCTTTCTAGTTAATATCATGATAGAAAAGGTAATACAAAGAAAAATATTTATCAAAATATATCTGAAACACCTAGGATCCTTTTACAGTAGAGGAATATAGATTGATTTTTTTTTTGAGACAGTATTTACCTACTTCATATTTACTAAAGATTACACACTCTAAAAGATGACAAAGGCCATAGCATGGACAGTTACAAGGGAAGCCATTTCATTAATTGGGGAATAAGTTAAAGAAAGAATAGTTCATAAATTTAAATTGGTGAAATAAGAAAAATTACATTCTTATTTCATATAAAAAGACAGATCTCTCTAATTTTTAAATTAACAAATGTGTTGCAAATCAGAGAAACAACATCACATATAAATTATTTTTTAATATGTTTGTGCTCACGTCAACTTTTATATAGAGAATCTATTAGTATTAGTAATAACATACTAGGTGTAAATACTGAAACTAGTCTATTTTATTGTTCCAATAATTGTATTAATCACTTTATATGCATTTTTTATTCAAATACCTTAACAACCTTACAATGTTTGTATTATTGTTATTAGAAAAAAAGGTTTAAGTTACTGAGATTTTATGGACATATGATTTATCCAAAATCACAAAATCCATAAATAGAGAAATTAGAATTTTAGTTTAAGTGATTTTCTATATTGCAGTCTTGAGAATTTCTTTTGCTTTGGGGATTCTCAGTCTTTGCTCGTAAGGCCTTTAATTGATTGGATGAGGCTCATCCATAATATAGAGGATAATCTGCTTTCCTTAAAGTCTTCTAATTTAAACGTTAATCACATCTGAAATAGACCTTTATAACAATATCTAGATTGATGTTTGACCAAAAACTGGGTACCATAGCCTAGAAGAATTGACACATAAAATTAACCATCACAAATGTCCAATCTGTTAGCATGACTAAACTTTGACATTTTCAGGAACCTAAAATAAGTAAGCCAACAGTGATTCATTTGATGTTATGTGAGGGGTTTTAGAATAAATATGTGAGAGAGAAAGAGAGTGACAGTGACTACTCCATTTCTGCCAGTCAAATCTATTTCTTGACTAGAAAACCCTTACAAGTTTTTATTTTTCCTTAAGGTAGGTAAAAGTGTGTCTTTTTCTTTTTGTTTTGTTTTGTTTGGTTTGGTTTGGTTTTTATTTTGTTTTTTGGTTAGTTTGTTTATTTTGCTACTTACCAACAAACAAGCATAAATGTTACAGATTTTATTAAATTTGATGAAAAGTAAGCAGACAAATTACTAGAACCTTCAAAGCACCATTCTAAACCCATGTATTTCTTTAAAAAAGATTTCAAAGGGGACAGCAATAAGAGCATTTTTTTCTTAAGATTCTAAGCTTAATTCCAAAACTAAAATATGAATTAAAAGTTGTTCTTATCAAAAGCTTCTGCACAGCAAAGGAAACGGTCAAAAAAACAAAGAGGCAACCCACAGAATGGGAGAAGATATTTGCAAATGACAGTACAGACAAAAGGTTGATATCCAGGATCTATAATGAACTCCTCAAACTCAACACACACGAAACAGGCAAACATATCAAAAAATGGGAAGAAGATATGAACAGACACTTCTCCCATCAAGACATACAAATGGCTATCAGACACATGAAAAAATGTTCATCATCATTAGCCTTCAGGGAGATTCAAATTAAAACCACATTGAGATATCACCTTAGACCAGTTAGAATGGCCAAAATTAACAAAACAGGAAACAACATGTGTTGGAGAGGATGTGGAGAAAGGGGAACTCTTTTCCACTGTTGGTGGGAATGCAAGTTGGTGCAGCCTCTTTGGAGATTCCTCAAGAAATTAAGCTTCCCTATGACCCTGCAATTGCACTCGAGTATTTACCCCAAGGATACAGATGTAATGAAAAGAAGGGCCATCTGTACCCCAATGTTTATAGCAGCAATGGCCACGGTCGCCAAACTATGGAAAGAACCAAGATGCCCTTCAATGGACAAATGGATAAGGAAGATGTGGTTCATATACACTATGGAGTATTCTGCCTCCATCAGAAAGGACGAATACCCAACTTTTGTAGCAACATGGATGGGACTGGAAGAGATTATGCTGAGTGAAATAAGTCAAGCAGAGAGAGTCAATTATCATATGGTTTCACTTATTTGTGGAGCATAACAAATATCATGGAGGACAAGGGGTGTTAGAGAGGAGAAGGGAGTTGGGGTAAATTGGAAGGGGAGGTGAATCATGAGAGACTATGGACTCTGAAAAACAGTCTGAGGGGTTTGAAGTGGCGGGGGGGGTGGGAGGTTGGGGTACCAGGTGGTGGGTATTATAGAGAGCACGGATTGCATGGAGCACTGGGTGTGGTGAAAAAATAATACTGTTTTTCTGAAAATAAATAAATTGAAAAAATTTTTTAAAAAATTGTTCTTATATATCGTAGTACAAAAACTCACAGTTTAAATGATTTTGTTGATTAATATTCACATGCTGGCTGTGACTTTAAGATGTCAAACTGTCTAGAGGAGATGTCAAAGTGTGAAAGAACTTTCATGTTGTAATTATAGTGATTTCAACATTTAAAAATTACTTCCATACCTCCTCTTATATAAAAAAAGCTAAAATAAATTTGTACTTAAACTATTAAAATATATAAAAATCTGCATTTAACTTAAATGCTATATAATTTTTACATTTTATGCTGCATTGTACAAAACAATGATCACTTATTGATTTTGTTCAGCAAACTAATGCCTGTTTTAAATGTTCTGTGTTTTTTCGAATACTTTCCAGTCCTTTAAAAATGTTAACATTATGAAAGTGAGATTCTAATTGGTTATAGACCAGGAAAAAAGTTTATAGAGATGTAGATTATAAGAAAAAGGACTGAGTTCAGTGACAGAAATATAATAATGCTTCTGAAAAAATTAGTAGAAGTTAGTGAAGACACTCCTTTTACCTCAGTTCTCCTATAGGTAAGATATGCATTAAGCCATTAAATACATAATAGTTCCTAACCTACATTTACATTATTGCCATGCAATATCCTATACATATATGCATATGTATATATGCATAGATAAACTCACGCAGGATGAAAAGACTCAATATCATAGTGAGTATAAAAATCAAAACCAGCAAAAATCTTTACAATAAATGTGTTCATTTTTATAAAATAATTAAAAAGTCACTTTGTTCATATTATTCGTATATAACAAAGAAGGGACTCTAAGTTTACATGGAAGTGTGTGGTGTTGTCTCTTCTCATGATTGGAAAGAGCAGATATTGCACACTTTGCTAAAACTGTTTGACAGTAGAATGTCTGAAAAGTTATTATCATGAAAGACACTGAGTTTGCAAATGTTCTTCTCAGAACTATGAGCAGTTCTAAGCACAGGGATGGAAATGCGTACTGGAAACATGATCAGAATCCTTGAACTCCCAGAGACAAATCTATCTGTATTTTCATGTGCTTCCATAATGGGTTATCACGTTTCCATTTGGGTGCTGGACTTTCCTGCTGCTGTCAGGCATTTAGTATCTTTCCAGTTATAGGTTTAAAAAATCAGCATTTCTTCTTCAACTTCTGCAAATCCTTCTGAAAGGGGGAAATTAAATAAAGCACTTACTGTGAATACGAAGGCAAGTAGATTTTCCAAACATTTTATGTTAAAATAGAATAGCATAGCAGACAATAGAATGATGGTTCTTAAAGATTCCTTTTTCTTTATATGAACTCCTCTTTTTTGCATATGCCAGATTTTGTTTTACTTTCTTTCCTTTTTTTGGTCTAGCTTAAAATATTTAGAATAGAAGATAGCAATTCTCCTTCAGAATTGAATGTGAGATGTGAAAGTTAAATTGAAGTCTCCATAAAAATGGAAGCAAAGTTATCTAAAAGAGACGACCAGAGGAGCCAAAAGGAAACTATTTTTTTTTTTTCTGTTAGAAAATAATAAAGCAAGAACTGGCTTGTATAGCAGCTTAAAATAAATCTCAACCCAAATAATTTTGCAATACACATTAGCCATTTCTCCCAGACATAAGCACAGTGGTTTTCACTAATACTGTTAATAGGCTGGAATTCGTGAATGAGAACAAATGGAAATTGGCAGAGGGCTATCTTAGATATACTTGGAATACATTTCCCTAAAGATTATAAGATGTATAACTGTTAAGTATATATTTGTAGTGAAGCAGACTGTTCATTCTCAGTCTATTCTGAATATTCTTCATTGTTTCTAGGTAACATCTTTTTTCCCCCCAACTCATTTTTCTTCCTAAAGAGTGTTTAAGGTTAATATACTCCATGAACTATTGCTGATTTAGTGTATTTCAGCTCGTCTCCAAAAGAAATGTGAGATGATTATCTAAAGAGTAGTTAAGTTTTACAAAGACAAATTTTTGTATAATCCACATATATTTAAAGAACTTTTCATAGAATGAGAGGTTGTAATCCCCAGCATATACAAGAAGCATGGTGTGTGTCCCATCTCTCAGACGCACTGTGGGAAAGTCTGCATGAACAATCATGTTTTTACTTTTGTTTTTTTGCCTTACATAGTCTAGTGTTCATGCATTTGTTTTCTTATTCGACTGTGATAACTTTGCTTTATTTAGTTGATAACGGCTATTTTTTCATTAGAACTTGTCGGAGGCAGGACCCTGGCCAGGGCGGCCTCCACCATTAAAAGATGGCGCCTGGCTAGTTGCCAGGTTAGGATTGCCTCCTGAGACTAAGCGGAATGCCCAAAGAGGAAGTAAACAGCATTGGTTGCTAGCGAAGTTGTTCATTTGGGTGTACAGCCTGATTCGCTCCCTCCTGTACCCTGCTCGCTGATTGGTCATGTAAACGTATGTAAGTGTGTAGACTTGCGGAAATAAAGAGAGAGAAGATAAACCTGAACTGGGGCTTCTCCTTGCGGGTCGAGGGTGATAAGAACTTAAACGACTGTCTTTATTGTAGATACATCATTATTAGTATAAATTAAACAATTGGCTAAGGATCACATTTTTCCAAGTGGACCAAATATTTTATTCTTGAGCTTTCTCTGTCTCTCTCACACACATATATGTGACCTCTTAGCAAATAATTTCAACTCTACATTTTTGATATATTCAGAATTTATCATTTCTTAACATCTTCACTGCTACCACCAGAGAGCAAGATAGTAACAACCAACAATATTTCTTGTAAAAGCCTTCTGACTGATTCCCAGACCATCTGGTTCTGATACATTAGCCAGTGTGATCCTTTAAAAATATTTCAGACCATATTATTTCTCTGCTCCAAGGCCACAATGTTTCTTTTCTGATTGTTCCAAACAAAATGGTATTACCAACCTTCTCACCCTCTAAACACCTTTTAGATGCTTTAATCTTATGAAAAGCTCCCATAACCTTGTGACATGTTACATTTCTGTGTTTACCATTTATCTTCCTAGATATAACATAATGAGAATATGAGGTCAGGGACTTTATTTTTTTCAATACTATGTCCCAAGTGCCTAGAATTTTCTGGTCCATTAAAAGCTCTGAATAATGTGCTTGGGTGAGTGCTGTGAAGTGTGTAAACCTGGTGATTCACAGACCTGTACCCCTGGGGATAAAAATATATGTTTATAAAAAATAAAAAATTAAAAGTATATGGGAAAAAAAAACTCTGAATAAATAGCTGAAAAAGTAAATGAAATTAAGAATATACCAAGATTCATGATTGAAACTAAAATATAAATACCCTGATAATTGTACACTGATTAAAAAGGCAATCTCCTTTAATATAGATCAATTGTATTATTCTTATGTGATAATCATATCAACAGCTACATTTTTATTCTGCCTTTATGTTATAAGGCACTGATGGTAAATTTTTATATACATTGTCCTACTTAAACTTCCAATAATGCTATGAGTTAGTTGCAACATCTTCACCATTTTTACAAATGAAAAATCAAAAGTTACCAACATTACATTATGTGTAATCTTGTGTGTAATCTTCTTTACACAAAATGTAAACATTATGTGTAATCTTCTCTTGTGGCAGAGCAGAACCACATCAAATTTATTCCAAAACCTGTGTTATACTATGGCTGTCCCAATCTGCAGCTTAGATATTTTAAATAAAGTGGCGGTGTATAGATATGTCTGACATCATCACCTGCATTGAGTAATATTTGGCAAATTCATGAACTATTTTCCCAAATCTCTGAGTTTTGTCTCATCAGATTTTTTACCATCACTCTCAAGAATATATGTTCTCACCATTCTGTTCATATTTATTGCATTCTTTTTATTATCTGGTGTGCTCTTAACATTACTAGCTATGGTTCGGACTCTACCCTGGCATTATCTTGAGTAACAGTCCTTTTCCTTCACCCAGGGTCTTGAAATGTCCTACCTGTTGTTTTTCTTTGTGGGCAGTAATTCTTTCTTATCCTTCTACTCCATCTCTGCCTCACATAAAACATGACTATAATATTGGCAAAATGTTTTAAGAAATTTTCTCCATTTATGTAATTCCTTTGCTTTTTGGCTTTTCATCTGAAACTGACCCATAGAATACATTGTAACAATTTGTTCACTTAGAATTTAGTCTACAGGTATAACACACCATTTCAGATTTAATTTAGGATGATAAAGAACAGTAGCACACACTTATTTTAACCAGTGGGTCCTAGTCAAGACATTTTGGTTGCCTGGAAGGTCCATGGATTAGATGCAGGGATTCTGAGAGCGACTGCAAATTGTCTGTTAAACTGGTATGTGTGTGTATAATTGTTTGCTATTTCCAGGGAAGGGATCCATAACATTCATTCTATTGTCAAAAGGAATATTGTCACAAAAAAATAAGAATTTTCTATCATTGCACTGTATTTTTTGTAAGTTCTTGGAAAGGATGTAACCACAAGTGACCCGTGAGCTGACTCGGAGAATGTGGATGGTCCTTACTCCCTTCCCTGTCCTTGGAATGCAACTTCTGCCTGCTGTTCCCACAATCAGAGCCATTTTCAAAGATGTGGCCTTGAGAAAACAATGTGTTGTTGAGCTCTTCTGAATGATACATGTGACTGAACCCAGTTAAGGCTTCCATATAAACTTCTAAGATTCCAGTGGACAAGGACAGAGAGCTAGTCCCTTGTTTATTAAAACTTCTACCAATCTGGAGTGGCCTGTTTCTGTCTTTTGTTTCTCTTTGCTCTTTGTATATGGGATCTGGTTTGTGAACCAACAATTAGTTAACCAACCAAGAGACAGCAAAAATGGGTCTCAGAAAAGGGTCACTCACAGAGGAAATCCTAAGTTGGCCATTGAGCATTATGTCCGTCGGAGGTACTGTTAAATGCTTGTGAACCACCATGTAAGTATGGGAACTATACTAAAATTGCTGGCTGGTTTGCTTCACCTGTTTGAGGAACTGTGCAGAGTGTACTGTGACAGGTATGGGAAACAAGTGGCTGCCATAGTGTGTTGGTCTCCACTGTGCACAGTTTAGCTAGACACCAACACTCAACTAGTGGCTAAAGCTTGGGTTAGAAAGTTAGAATAGCTGAGAATAGAGGAAGACGTGTGTTTCTTTGCTGACTTTAGGGCTGGCAGAGAAGGTGGATAGCAGGATGATCAGTTGGAGAACTTAGAGTGCTGTTTTGCAAAGCTAAGGGGGTGTGCAAGCTGCCACAGATTCAGGTCTGAATGATTGTAACAAGCCTGACTGGGATGCTAAGAGGGTGAAATCCCAGGGAAAGTTAGGAGAGTGAAGAGGAGGGTGTCTTGGTGATTGACAGTACAGCAGATGAAACATACCTGCCATTTGGACTGTGCTACAAAGGAAAGTGAAAGCACAACAAAAGGGCGCCTGGGTGGCTCAGTGGGTTAAGCCGCTGCCTTCAGCTCAGGTCATGATCTCAGGGTCCTGGGATCGAGTCCCGCATCAGGCTCTCTGCTCAGCAGGGAGCCTGCTTCCTCCTCTCTCTCTCTCTCTGCCTGCCTCTCTGCCTACTTGTGATCTCTCTCTGTCAAAAAAAAAAAAAAAAAAAAAAAAAGCACAACAAAACAACCCCAGCCATTGGGGCATTTCTCAGTTAGGGCAACATTCATGGTGAGAGAATATACTCTCACTGGGTTTACTGATACAGCAGCCAAGCTTCGGCAAAAGGTCAGGGATGGGTCCATGTGTGGTTATGTGGCTATAGAATATAGAGTACAATGGCATTTCTCTGATAGGCAAGAAGCAGAGAAAGTTAGCAACAGCCCCACCTATCTTGCTCTCAGTGTCTCCATGGCACTGGGGAAGTGCATTACTCAGTCCCATATAGATTGGATTATTCTAGCTTATAGTGAGGTGTGGCCCAACATGAGATCTCCTTGGGTACCTAGGACCCGGGACGGCTACAAAGGAGGTACAACACATTCTTAGGGAGTTGGGAATGTGACAGGCAATCTGTGCTCCTCTCTTTGAAGTTCTTTATCAGGACACATTCACTGCATGACTGAATGCTAAGATACTCCAGTCTACCCCCAAAAAACCTGGTTTGGAATGTTGATCCCTGTCATAGAAGAAGACATTTATGATATCGGGCAATCCATTGCTGATGGGAAATTGACCACTCCCAGGAGTAGGTAAGGGATGTGGTAAAGAATCAAGATAGAGAGGGAGCTTGGAAGCCAAAAGACTCTCCCAAACATCTGTAAAGTTTCCAGCAAATGTAACAGAAGCATATGTGGTTGATCTCAGTGCTGCCCTGACTCTACCTGAAAAGACAGACAAGCAACAATGGTTCTCTGTCGATTAGCCTATAGAAAGCCTTACAATGTGAAAAAACAGTTTAGACCACTTACACTTACTATTCCCTATCTGCTCGAGCAGAGCCCTCAGGGATATATAGTCAAGGTGGGTGCCTCTCACACACAGGTAAAGGAAGCAAGGCAAGATTGCCCTCAGGTGAGTGTTGCTGGAGGTGATCAGAGGCCCAATGTTGTGCTCACTATTGATTGGTCTCTAAGACATAATCAAAGTTGATGGTTTTGCTTGTATCTAATACATGGTACCCCTCAGAAGTTTTCAGACCCTCTCAGTGCCACTGATGATTACAGTGGGCAAACACTAAGGTTGGAAGGTCCCCTTGAAATTGAAATTGGGTGTCCCCCCCCAGGAAAAGTTTATATCTTTAAAACTGGAAAATACACTGGGCATTGATGTACTACAAAGGCCAAATCTGCAAACCTCTACTGGTGAATTTCCCCTCTAAGTTAGAATAATCAATCCAGTGTTGAGGGGAAGTACCAATTGGAAACCAGTAATCTGTCTCCATAAAGACTCGTAACTGTCAAACAGCATAAATTGCTTGGAAGCATACAGAGTTAGGAGAAACTATCCAAGAACTACACCAAGTGGGTATTGTACGCCCTGCCCATAATGCTTTCAACAGCCCAGTATGGCCACTAAAAAAAAGTCAGACGGCTCAATGCTGATGACAACAGACAACTGAGAATTGAACAAGGTAGTGCCCCACCCCACCATGAATCAGGCCATGCTCAACATTGCTGCTATCTTAGGCACTTGGTCATGCTCCTAGGAGTGTACCATACTATACTGGACTTAACATCTATTTGTCTTCATGTTGGAAGGGCAGTAATGGACTTTTCAAGTGCTTTCCAAAGGCTACTTCCACAGCATCACATTATGTTATGGGATGATAACCTGAGATTTCTCTTTTCCTTCCCCACATCAATAACTGGGTCTATTACATTGCTGATATAATGTTACCATGTGAAGATTTGCCTCTGTTGCAAGACATTCTGCTAACTGTATTGGTACATCTGTGAGAGAGAGGGTCGGTGGTGAACCTACAGAAAATTCAAGGCACAGACACTGCTACAAAGTTTTGGAGAGTTGCTTGGTTGGGTATGACTTACATTGTTCCAGAAACTATAATTGAGAAGGTGCAAGCCCATCCAATCTCTAAGAACACAAAAAGGGTACAAGACTTTATAGGGATTTGGGATTTGGGGAGGATTTTTATTCCCTGCCTGGCACAGTGCCTCCATCTTTTATAGCACCTGGTAAAGAAAAGGTATATATAGGACTGAGCAAGCTACCTTTGAGAAGGTAAGAATATGAATGAAGCAGATTAGAGTTCTGGCATATCCCAAGCAGAGATACCAATTGAATTAGCTGTGTCTATTACTCTGGAAGGTATGGGTTGGACACTGTGTCAGAGATAATAGAAGAGAGTGCCCAGAGGATTTTGGTCTCAGCTCTGGAAGGGGACAGAAACCCGAGATACCTCCATAGAACAATAGTTCTTAGCAGTGTGCACCATGCTCCCCCAGAAAGACACTCTCATGAAGTAACAGCATCATCATGGTAAGAACTTCCTTACCTACTTATGAAGGTGTGAGCTGAGAACATGTTCTATTGACCCACTTTGATATGGCTCAAAACCCCCACATCAACTAAATGATGTATCTTGTAGTAGCAGATGACCCTGTTTTCCAACACACTGTTTCTAGATATGTAGGTGACACTAGAGTTTGTGGAGTATGTAGATCCTCCAAATGTTCCCTACCCCTGTTCTTGTGATGGTTTCTGTGGTCACAGAAAGGGAGTAGGGGAATTCTGCTGATGTCTGGTATAGAGGTGGATCTAGATCAGGCAACCTGCCCATATGGGCTGGAGTCACTATTCAGCCCGACACTGACACCATCTGAATGGAAACAGAAACGAATTACAGCAGCCAGTGCACCTAACTGAAAGTTTAGCTAGTGACCACTCAGAGCCCTAGCCATTAACCCTTTGCAAGAACAGTTAGGCTGTTCCAAAGAGATTAACCCCTCTCCCCCCAGAAATGGGGCACATGGGTGGCTCTGTCAGTTGAGTGTCTGCCTTTGACTCAGGTCTTGATCCCAGAGTCCTCGGATGGAGCCTGACATCAGGCTCCCTGCTCAGTGGGGGGTCAGCTTCTCCCTCTCCTACTCCACTTGCTCATGGCCTCTCTCTCTCACTGTATCTCAAATAAGTAAATTAAAAAAAAAAAAAAGACTAAACCCATGGCTTAGACAATAAGAAGCTAAGGGGTGTATGATCATGAAATAGGCCTTGTGGGATTAGGGTATGTGGAAAGATATTTAGGTTCTCCTGCAAGAGCATAAAACAGTCCTCTCTCTCTACCATGTCCCAGCTCACAAGACACTATAACCCTTGGAAATTAAGAAGCTAATGTCCTACCTCAGGTGCAAGCCCTAGCAACTCATCTTTCAATAGATACAGGAGACTGGGTACATAGGCAGAACAGCCACCTTAGTGCCTGGGTAGAATGGCATATTGTCAAGGATGCCAGATTGCCCTTGAAATACAGTGACTTAGGTAATGGAAGTAACAGAATGTCCTGTATGTTTTAAACAATGCCCAAAGCAACTGACAAAGAAGTGCCACAAGTACCAACCAGTAAGAAGTTGACAAATTGATTATATTGGCTCCTTCCTTGCAAGTGAAATTCTAACTATGTGTTGGTTTGTGTAAACACACAAGATTTCTCTGCCACTGCACACACCAGGCTAACACAGTTAGGGGACTAAGAAGCTAAGTGTTATGGACAGACACCATCATTGAATAGACAGCTTTTGTGGTCATATTTTAAAGACCAAGATGCAAGCTGGACCAGCTGAAATACACTGTCTGGAATGGAACATGCATCATTGAAAGAGGCACATCCAACCCATCTTGGCACATCCCACCCCCTGTCCATCTCCTCGCACCTGACAGTGCTACCTCCCCAGGCTTTGCTTGGTGTGCACTGCCTGGTCAAATTCTTCAAGCTGCAACCACATTAACTTCCCCAGTATCAGGCCACAAGTGCAATTCTTACAGAAGCGGAAGACCTACATATACAACTTCCTATTAATAGTGGCCTTTTCAACCTAATATTTCTGCAGCATCCAGTTGCTACCCTATTCAGTAATGGCATTGGCACCTGACAGAAATAGCTTTGTGCAATGGGTCCACAGTATGCCCAGCAAAGGAATCAATCCAACTGTTCTAAATGTGAGCAGATGACTCTCTTAAGCTTTTCGGGATTACCGTAGTCATTATCAACATTCCAGGAGGGAACTGGAAGGTCCTAAAGCAGTGCATGAAGGAAGCACAAGTGAAGGCTAGGACTCTTAATAAATCTAATATTACCAATACTGATCCAGAAATATAGCTTGTATCACACACTGTCAATAACACTGGGCATGGGCATTTCTGTCTTTTTCTGTTAGCCAAACTATACAGGCAGCCTGTCAAACTCCTGACCAGAAGGGTCCTAAGAGTGTCATTACTAGAACCATGGGTAATGATACTCATATTTGTGATGGGTTCATGTGGCTAATATGGGGTTATGGACATTTGAACAGCTGGGCATACTTTTATTGGGAACGGAAAAAAATCATTCTAACCAGAACCAACCCAGTTGTTCCAGGAATATAGGATGGATATCTAGGACTGTGTAGTTAGTTTCACTAAAGATAGTGACTGGTTTGTCCCTGTCTGGTTATACCGTCCAGCTATTTCTGTATAGCCTGAGTCGGATCAGGAGGTTGTGTGGCACAGATCTTTGGCCATGGTCCACATGTGTGGTTGGGTTGCCTTACTCTGGGTTTTCTCTGGGAAGAAGAGAGAATCTGTTCCATGATAACAAAAATTGCCCAGGGCTATCTCCTCAAGGCCAGATGGACACATTCTAGTTTCTACCCACATGGTCATTTGGTTGCCATTTTTGCTCCTTCCACAGGCCTGGAGGACATTTTCACACCTATAGAAACCCTGATTCAATTCACCCAACAAGCTTTAAATGATAGCTAACAAAACCTGTCCTTACTGAACACTGGACTGTCTCTAATGAGAAAAACTGCCCTCCAAAATGGATATTGGTCTTGGACATTATTATTGCCTTGCCAGTAGGCATCTGAACCATTATCCAAACAGAATGTTGTATGTTCATACCTAATAAATCTGCTTAATGTGTAATTTTTATTCAGTCACATGAGGACACAAGTTAATGCCCTGAGTGATCCAATATCCAGCCGAGGGGACCTAATAAATCAGTGGTTCAAATAATCAGATTCTTGGTGGAGGAAAAAAAGTCACTTATTTCAGGAATCATTATGTTAACCTGTGTTTCCTCTTGCACATAGCTAACAGTGTTGTGCTATCTGCCTCTGTGTAGCCAGATAGGTGCCAAATGAGCTACCTCCATGTTAGTGAAACCCTTTGCTGGACACTTAGGCACACTGCAGAAGAGGTGTCTTGCAAGATTTTAAAATCCATTCAGGATGGGTAGGATGTTGGAAAAGGTCATCCAGAGGATATGACCAGTGGTTGACTCATGAGCTTGATCCCAGCAATAAAAGGCACCTCAGCCCTAACTTATCCTTGGAATGTTAGGTCTACGTGACTTTCCACAATGGAAACCGTTTCCAAGGACTCCAACATGAAAGCATGTGCTGTTAAGACCCTCTGGATGGTATACATGATTGAACCCAGCCAGGTAAGTCCTCTATATGAACTGTCAAAATTCTAGCTGATGGGTGTGGAGAACTATTTATCTTGTCACTGAGCGTTCCCTTTCTTCTTAAATCTGCCACCTATCAATCAGAATTGTTCTGCCTCTTCAGTCTCCCCTCCTCTTCTGTTTATGGGAGCTAGCTTGCAAACCAACTATCTCATATACATATTATCAAATAAATTGCATTACTGCTAATTATTTTTAGACCATCTAGAAATTATGCACCATTTTTCTTTTCATTTTATCCCAGCCTATATAGAGTTGCTATTATTTTTCCTAACTGCCTTCATCTCCATAAAGTTTTGCGGCCCATTCATCAGGTAAATCTGAGCCTTTTGTATCATATTTTGTTTTCTTGAGACACCATTGTTTTCTGTGGAGGAAATAATACATCAAACACAACAAGTATGCATCTTTGTCTGGGAGGGGTGAGAAGAAATGTGAGATGTGAATTCTGCTTTGCCCACATCCTTCATCAGCCAGCAGCAAGGGGAAAAAAAAAAAGGTTTATAAAAAGCTATTGCTCTAGTGGAAAGGGAATAGGTAGCAAGCATCGTTCTTAAAAACAAAACAACAACAAAACCACAATAATAGCAATTTTTGTTACTGTTTGCAGCTATGTTTTTCTGCCAAAATAAACATGGCTCTGTTGCATCTTACCATTTCTCTTTCTATTTCTCTTAGAGAAAGAAAAATCCACTCTTTACTGATGAGATAAATCATTTTCTGAGGCAAAGGTGGGGGGGTGTGCTCTCATTTCTTCTTGCAGACATTAGTCAGAATTTTATTTCACTATTAGGAAAATTGATGGATAAGTTTAAATTTTTTTCTTGACTAGCCATGTTATCTTCAATTTGTTAGTTTTCAAATTACAAATCAGCAATTCCACTGGTCAAAATTTATCATGTTTGTAACATTTTCCTCAACACATAACTATGTATGTAATATCAAGAACCCCTAAAATTTGGCAGATGTGTGTGTGTGTTGTTTTAAATTATAGATGAGAGTTTAACTCTATGACCCATAATTCAGAACAAAGCATCATCACTACAAGGCAATATACCCTTTAAAATGTATTATATTATTCCCACAACTATCATATGATCTCCCTGATATGAGGAAGTGGTGATGCAACATGGGGGCTTAAGTGGGTAGGAGAAGAATCAATGAAACAAGATGGGATTGGGAGGGAGACAAACCATAAGTGACTCATAATCTTACAAAATAAACTGAGGGTTGCTGGGGGGAGGGGGGTTGGGAGAAGGGGGTGGGATTATGGACATTGGGGAGGGTATGTGCTTTGGTGAGTGCTGTGAAGTGTGTAAACCTGGTGATTCACAGACCTGTACCCCTGGGGATAAAAATATATGTTTATAAAAAATAAAAAATTAATTAAAAAATGTATTATATTATTAATTTCATTTATTTAGTGTTGATTTTGTATTTGGCAAAGCAAAAAGCAGGACATAGATTCTACCTTTGTTTAGTACTTTCAGGGAACACATAAGTGAGGGGGAAAAATCAGCTGCAAGAGAGGGAAAATTCAAATGAGGATTATGTTTAATGACAATTGTTTTAGCACTATATAAGTTTCCTATTGCTACTGCAAAAAATTACCCCAAGCTGCGTGGCTTAAAACAATACAAATTTAGTATCTTACAGTTCCATACATCAGAATTATGAAATAGGTCTCACTAGGCTAAAATCAAAGAGTCTGCAGTGCTGAGTTCCTTTCTGGAAGTTCTAGGGGAGAATCTGTTTTTTTTTGCCTTTTTCCACCTTCTAGAGGCTGCCAGAATTCAATAGCTCATCATTTCAATTCATCCTCAAAGGCATCAATGGAGCAGTGAGTGGATGAGTCTTTTTCATATCTGAAAAATTTGCAGAATATGCCACCCCAGAATATGACTCTTTGGCATAGGGATTATTTTGAGCTGATTATTTTTGAGAAATTTCAGACACAGAGAAGCTCAGAAAGCAAAGTACAAGTTACCCTTTTGTAAGGGAAATTTACATTTATAATGAAAATCTCCATTTGTAAGAGTGTCTCCCTCTTTACCAGGGAGAGAAAGATGACTCCAAATTACAAGAGAATCTTGTCAATGGAGAAGGTCTAAACTGAAATACATAATAGAACAAACCTCACCTTTGTTGACCTTGCTCTTAACTGGATTTTTTCCCCAGCATCTTGCTTTTATCTTTAGATTAAAATGGTATTTAAGGTGGTGGATTTGAACATTTTGGGGAGTTGCTCACTTTTTCTAGGTTATCTCCCCTGTATAAAGGATAAATTTCCTTTTTTTTTTTTTCCTCTTGTTAATTTGTCGTTTACTACAGGAGGGTCTCAGACAAAAATGCAGAAGAGTAGAGGGAAAATTATTTTTCCTCCCTTACACATCACATCACTCTAACACTGAATCTTGGGCCTCACCCACCTCATTTCAGATCCTTCATGATCACTTTGGGCCACTGAATAATCTAGAATAATCTCTCCATTGTAAGGTCTGTTAATTTGCCTTAATTACATCTGCAACCTTAATTCCTCTCTGCATGCAACATAAAATAGTCACAGGCTCAGGAGATTTGTACACAGACATCTTTGGGAGCCATTATTCTTCCCATTAAGAGAATAGAATATGTTCTTTATACTGTACCAATTCTAAGAAGTTGAAGGAAGGGAGAGCAAGTCCGAAATGGATATATGTTTATAATACTGTATATTCATTAACATAAAACACATTTGTTAAGAATTTTATGAAAATACTATGTACCAAATAAGAATGACCTCCAATAACTCAGGGAAGCCTGGGAGATAGAACTTAAGAGAGAATCTTATGCAGGATCCAAGCCCAGCACAGAGCCTTGACTCAGGGCCCAATTTCACAACCCTGAGATAATGACCTGAGCTGAAATCAAGAGTAGGTTGCTCAACTGACTGAGCCACCCAGGCACACCTGGACATTCTTAAAATAGCTCCCTGTGGGTAATTTCACAACCCTAAGAGAATGGAAAAACTAATAGCCCCATGTAAATGATTAACCCAAAATTAAAGAGTAAATCCCTCCTTATACAGTTAGCTAATTAAAAACAAACAAACAAACAAACAAACCAAAAACTTATAAAATCCTTTGCTAGTTAGAGTCAAAGAGAGGACTTCTTTCTCATCTAGAAGTAGAGATCACTACCTTGTAAAGAAGTTTCTTTCATACTTCTATACTTAATAAATTATTGTCCCTTTCTCTAAAGGGCTTGCTCTTAAATTCTCTCTCATGCTGACCTAGTAACATTCTTGGCAAGGGGACTGAGGCCCCCTCTCTGGGATACTCAGCCCCTCCAGCATCAACACCCTTGAATGAGAGAGGAGTTGGCTTCAATCCTATATTCATCTCATTCTCGTTAGGCTTTGATTATGGATTTAGCCAACTAACAATACAGGAGAATGAAAGAATAATTTTGATCTAGAAAGCACCTGGGTTTGGGAAAAGTCTGAAGAATTGTTATTTTACTTACCCCTTGACAATTCTTCATAAGTTCCAGGAGTACATGGAAGGCCAAATTGTTTTCGCATGATGTGGAGGAGCCTGACTTCATTTTTAAGGAAATATGTATTGAAAGTCTAGAATAATTATTGTATACTAGGTACTGGATAAACAAAAGTGAGCAAGATAAATGTCTGTGAAATGCAGCATCCTGTGAGAAACACACTCAGAGTATCAAAGAGTATAAGGAAAAGACATTTAGGTTGCTTCAGAGTCAAACATCTTGTAGGAGGTGTTGAAGAAAAGTTCAGTTGAGTACATTTAAACATCTAAGTGGCTGAAGTAAGCCATTCATGAATTAGGATAGCATCCCATCCAACAAGTAGAAGGAAGCTCTGAAGAATTGTACAAGATGGGCAGTTTTTATAGGAAGGAGGGCGGGGCAAAAAAGTTATTGACAAAAGAAAAGAAAGGATATTTCCAGGCCAGTTCACCTGCCCTTGAGTAGAAGAGCAAGGGGTCTTACTGAGTGGATTATCTCATCTTTGGGGAGGGAAATGACCCATATGACAAATGAACTCATTGATGATGATCAAAAAAATTACTGACTAACTTACATCTGGGGGAGGTTGAAACTGCAATTTGTTTAGGTATTAACCCTGGGTTTCATGACAACATAAGTGACATCAGTTGGGTCTTGTCGTTTTCTTTTTAACAGAGGTAATATTTGATTTGGTTCGTAGAAAAGAGGTAAGATTAATTTGTTACCAAAATATGAATAATGGGTCAATGGCATGCAGAGCAAATAGCATGAGAGAAAATCCCACAAAAGTGTAGAAACATCCAGGTATTTTGAAGTTACAAAAATTTCTAAGAAGTCTGTGTTTTCTTGTGGCATCTTTATAAATTGTATAGAAATAAGATATAAATAATTTTCTTTGTGAATAGACTAATCAGTTTTAATATTTGAAGTACATTCTCCATTTATTCACATAGTGATGACTTCTTGGAGTAGATGGTTAACCTCTCAGTTCTCTTCCAGGTATCATTTATTCCAGCTGGAGCAAAATAACACTGGAACTATACCAAAGCAAACCTCCATCCCACTTCCATGTTAGTGAAGGGAAACAGTACACAAGAATATAGTTGTGACAAAATAATCTCAGGTAGAAAGACTGGCACCAAAAAAATAAGACTAGACATAAGGTGACTGATATAAGGAGGGGGTGACATTTGGGTAAAATTCACAGTAATAAGAAGGACCCAACCGTAAAAATATCAAAGGAAAGTTGTTAATTTCTACAAGCAAAAACATAAAAACCTACAGCTATATAACAACAATAAAAGGTAAATGCTATGCACAGAGCAAATATAGATTATATCATTCAAACCAAGATATCTTACAAGTGAAAATTTATATTAAGGTATTTATTCAGGAACTGAATGATCTTATTTTATTTTATCGGTGGTCATCAGTTATTTAGAATTTATTTTTGAAAATAAAATTAAAACAACTTAAAATCACATATATCTATTTTAATTATATACATTGTTGCTAAGGTATCTCAATTAAATAAAAAAGTATCATTTATATTAAAAGTGAAACAGCAGAATGTTTTTCTGGTTCCATATTCATGCACTTCAGTTCCTTTGTCTAATATGCCTTACAACTGCTCTTTTTTTGCAAACTTTTTAATTTAGATATTATTCTTTTTCCCTCCTCCACCTCCTCCTTCTCCTTCTTCCAAAATCACCCACAATCTTCCTTAAATTTGATTTTTCAATAAAGTTGAAGTGTTGATGTTTGTGTTGTCACTTCTTTGAATACTGTAACATTTTTAATTGAGAAAATTTTTTTCTGTTTCACTCTTTTGGTAACTGATAATAACAAAACAAACTTTTAAAAATAGTGACAAGTTTCAATGCCAGTTTTTGACTTTAGTTTGTTTTGTTCCCATGAAATATGAATGTATTTTTCTCAATCAATTTATAAGTACCGTCCTACTGACTTCATTTGGAGTACTAATATTTATAACTAATATTTTATAAGACAAAATTTGCTAAATTAAGTTGACTTCATCTAGGGCTTATTTGAATGCACCTTTGTATGCCTCCTTTGTCAAACATATGTGCTTCAAAAGCATAGGATTTCTCCATTTATTTCCATACCGATATGAAATAGAAATTATCAATAAAAAATAGTACTCCATTAAATTTTTTTCCCACATTTAAAGAGATTCCAAAGAACATTTGTAGACTTTTAAAATTAAATCTGTACATGCAGTTCTTATTGTTTATTTTGTTTGGTCTTTTCACAGCTTTTGTAGGAATGCATTTTAATGACATCTTCTTTGCAAAATTTATCAATAATCAAAAGTTGATAATATTTCTAAAATCTAAGTTTTGTGTCACTTCACTTATTGGATAATATTACTAGTGAATTACATTTGAATTTGAACAAAATGAATTCAAAATTTATTCATTGGCAAAAAAAAGGTTTTGCTATATATGCCTCAGATAATTAAAAAAATAGTTACTCCAAGGCTTGAAATGTTTAAAATGTGATCACTGACAGGCAGCCAAAAATCAAAACATACAAAAATCAACATCAGCTTCAGCTTCATTACTTTCATTTTTAGTTTAGATGGGGTATGTTTGTGTGTGTATACAAACATGCATGTATGTGATGAAAGTGGGCTGGAAATGAAGAAATAAGTTCATAAAAGAAGACACAGTAAAATGTATTTAGAGTTTCAAGATTCTTTGCATTATCTCCAGATAATTTTACAAGTTTTTAGATTCAATAATATATGTATTTTTTTAATACTAAAAAGATGAAACCTAAGAGCAATTTTAAAAATACAGTCAGTTTTGGGGAAAGGGTAAGATGGATTCTGTGTAGAGTCAGAATATCAAATACCAATGAGACACTTTGTTTTAGTTTATCTACAGGTAGATATATACTAAAACAAACATACATGCACACACTTATGCATGTATGTGTGTACTTTTACATGGATTAATAGACATACTATGTATTTTAAAACTTTGTCTTTTGAGACAAATAGGGAAAAATAGTAACTTTATAGGGGAAAATCTTTAGTGGACACTGCCTTAACCAAGAGATCAAGATTGACATCAGTATTATAAGTTGTGTTGACATCATATACTACATGATATTTTGGATGAGAATGATGTTATTTCATTCACTGCTGTATCATTCCCCCCAAAATCATACCCTAGTCTAACCACAAGAAAATATTAGAACAACACAAATCAAGTGATATTCTATAAAACACAGCCCGGATTATCAAAAGGATCAAGGTCATGAAAAACAAGGAAGGATGAGATTTTGCCACTGACAGGAGGAGACTAAGGAGACATAATGACTAAATACATTATGTACCCATGTTGGATCTTTTAATAGTAAAAGGACATTACCAGAAAAATATAATAAAATCTGAACCAAGTAGAGGTATATCTCAATATCTTGTGTTTCACATTATTGCACTTTGCAGATACTGTGTTTGGATTTTTTGTTGTTGTTGTTTTTGTTTGTTTTACAAATTGATTTGTAGCAAGACTGCATCAAGCTAGTCTATGGTTCCATTTTTTCTGAAATTTGCTCCTTTCATATCTCTGTGTCTCATTTCAGCAATACTTGCAATATTACAAACTTATTATTATTATATTTGTTCTGATGATCTGTGAACAGTGATTATGACTAGGTAAAAGCTCAGATGATGGTTAACACTTTTTATTAATATAGAATTTTTAAATTAAGGTATGTATATTGTTTTCTTAAAAAAATATAATGCTATTGCACACTTAATAGACTACATTTTAGTGCAAACAAAACTTTTATATGCATTGGAAGACCAAAACGTTCATTTGACCTTTTTGCAATATTTACTTTATTGTGGTTATCTGGAATGGAACTTGCAATATCTCCAGCTATACCTGTATTGTAAATACTAATAAAATATGTATGCAGTCTGATAAATGTTAATTCATTAGTTTTAATTATGTACCATAATTGCAGAGATGTTTGTATTAGGGGTGTTGGGTAAAACTTTTATAGGAACTCCTTAAACTATCTTGACAATTATTTAGTAAATCTAAAATGACTTCAAGATAGTTTTTAGAAACTGACAACTTACAGGACAGTTTAATGGGGAAAAAAAAAACATAAACACTTTATTCTCAGTTTTGTCTCAAACAAGTGTTTTTTCTTTGGTTCTCAGCTTTCTAACTTATAAAAACAAAGATAAGACCAGGTAATTCACTACTGGTGCTTTCTTCAGTTTCTATAACATTCTGTAATGCTACATGTAAGTTTGGCCATAACTTGGATTTTTGTTAGTGGATTGTTAGAAGCAGGCATAGAAATAAATATAGCAGGCATCCTGTAAAATTCTTCACAATGATTTCCCACTCCACACCCTGGTGTAATATCCTCTCCTGGAGTGTGGGTAACATTTGGTAATCCATTACCAGTTAGAAGCACACGAAAGTGATAAAGTGTTGGTAGGATGCTATTTCTTTGATTACCTTATAAACATTGCAATTTTCATTTGGGCTCTCCTTCTTTCTCACTGGTTTTGAAATAATCCAGATGTCATTCTGTATGGAAGCCATGTGGACAGTTCCAGGTGATGAGAAAGTGGGAGACTACCCAGAAAATTGATTCTCGTTTCGATAAAAGTTTATTTCTTGTGTCTGTTCTGTCTCATGATATATTTATCATGGTGGTCATCAGCTTCATTTCAACAAATGTTCTTTTTTTTTTTTTGTAAAATTGCAACTGAGCAACTTCTTTTGAGGGTGCCTCCAATCATGCTTAAATAAGAAGTCTTATTTTATATAATTTCATTTTTTCTGCTTCAATCCTAGACCAACTTCATCCTTTCTCTTCTTCCTACCTGGAAACTTTTTTTAGCAAACTTCTAGAAGTTCATATTTGGCTAAATGAAACATTGGTTTAATCTAGTGTGTTATTTCTTACCCTAAAATGATTTGCATCTATTAAATTTTACTGTATTAGTATAAAAACCTACCTATAGAGTAATTCTAATGATATAGAACATAATACCATTAGTATTGAAAAAGAAAGATGTGTAAGAATGTTCTATTTTGTATGATGATGAAACACCAAGAGGACTTATATTTCACTATAAAATAAATCTATCTAATTCTATATATCTAATACATATATCTAATGTAAAACTACATTCTATATGCTCTCAGGAAGAGTTAACATTTTTAGGTCAAGTTTGGAACATTAATTTGCTATATTTATTCTACTTCAAATATTAAGGTTGATAATTGAAGATACTAATCTTAAAAACTTACAAGAAAATTGCTAGTTGGTATAAAATAAAATATCATGTCATTCTGGAATTATCTATTTAATTAAAATTTTCATTCGTCTTCTTGAAAATAGAGATAACTGACAGGCAAATTTTAACCTTCAAGAAATTACTAGTTATAATGAAATTATTAAACTTAAATTACAAAAATTTAATTTTTGGTTTGCATACTTCTTAGGTATTTTATCTTCACAGATAGTTACAATTTAATTGTGTAAAAGAAAATCCATATAAATATACATTTAAGACAAGATTGCCTCAAAATTTATCTATTTTTTGACTAGTAAAGTCACAACTGCTCTTTGAATTTATTTTGGGATATTAGTCTAAATATGTCTTAATTTTAAAAATCCTTTTACACTTCCTTGACAAATATAAAGCCTGATTTGTCCTTGTACCTACACAATAAATTAACACTATTTCAATGGTATTCAATTCTAGGTAGTTAAATATCTGATAAAATATTATTTGTTATTTAAAAATATTTAGACTTCTGTTTCATAAATCAACTTTTTCTTCTCCAAAATAAAGCTTCACATTTAATAGTTCTTATAAGCAATAATAAAACATTAAACAACTTCACAAAGTCATAGGGTTATGATTTATTGGAACTTTGTTATTTTAATCATTTTATAGGGTGGATTGAATGACCTGCTAAGAGTTAAAATAAGGGGTTTAAACTGCAAATTCCAAATCCATTTAAACATTTAAACTAAGATCTGCATTTTCACTCAAATATATGAACTGCCCTTTAACTTGAAGAAAAAATTGCAAGAAATAAGCATATATCTGTAACTGTTAATTAGGCCTCCTCCTGCTGTTCCTGTAATTCTAACAGTGGAGAATATTAAACAAAATCCCAAAGTAATGGAAAGAACAGTTGTGTTAAAAGGGCTGAGGTTATTACCTTTCCTCTTGGCAGTGCCACTGTGATATGATAAGGGACTGCAGAGATCAGTAGGAATGCAGAAAACGTAGTGATGATTCTAATTTTTATGCAGATTTTCCTTGTACACCTAGAGTATCCTGCGTCGCATTCCCTTCACAATCAGGAACTGCCCTATTATGGTTTGCTGCTGGCAAGTGTGAAAGAAACATTTTAAAGATCTGTACTCAAGTCTGAGTTAAACAGTATCTGGAAAACCAGAGTGGCCATAAAGATTGACAATGTGTTGGTGCTGGCAGTCAGTGGATTAGCCAAAGAATCAATGTGTTTCCTTGTTTAAATCACAGTTCTACCATTTTTTTTTCCGTGATCTCAAGTAAGTTATTTAACCTCTCTGTGACTTAGTTTGTCAGCTGTAAAATAGTGATAATAATAAAAATAATATTATCTATTTCATCAAGTTCATGTGAATCATAGAAGAATTAATAGAAGAGCAAAGCACCTAAGGCAGTAGCTGGAACTTATTAGACCCAAAGCTTTTATTTGTATGTCTAAAGAAAAAAAAGTATAATTTATGAAATAATACGTGAAATTGTTTTCCTGTTTAAAAAATGTACACAAGTCAATTGCAGAAAAATTTGGAAAACAAAGAAAAGAGTGAAGAATGAAATCGTAATTATTCATAATGCCAAAACTCACAAATAATGATTATTTTTAATCTAATTATTTTATTTGAATACTAGGAATATTTTTCATATATTAAATATACTTTTATATTTTTGTAGCTACTGCACAGCATTTATTCCTTTAGATTATTCCATAACTAATCTACTCTAAGGGTCTAGGACAGGCTGCTCCAAGATGGGCTATGTTGGTATAAAGATTATTAGAGCTAAAGGCATTCAAGACCCTGTAGACTCAATGAAAACTCTTCGCTCCTCTCTTAACTACATGGAGGAGTCTAAATTGGAGGCCTTCCCCATATGACCAGAGAAAGCTTTTATCTGAGTGATTTATCTGCATAGCGGCACAAAATTCTAATTACCAAGCACCTGCATTTCTTATTGCTGTGTGAATTACACCCCTTTCTTCTTAAGTCCCAACCCCTACACCCCCTTCTCCTTAGTTCAAGATGACATATATACCTCACCTTTTGCCTGACTGTCTTTGGAATGTCCCTGTCTCTGTGGATTCACCATATGTACCCTATAAAATTTGTTTTTCTCCTGTTAATTCACTTTGAGTCAATTTGATTCTTAGTCCAACTAGAAGGACCTTGGAGGAGACTAAATATTACTGCTCTCTGACACTATCATTTAATATCTGAGTAGGCCTCAGTTTCTCATCTCTAAAGTGCACACAGTAGTAAGTATCTACTCTTTCTCTTTTCTCATTTTCTTTTTAAGAGAAGGAAAGAGAAAAGAGGAGGGGAAGAGGAGAGAGAAAGGGAGAGAGAGAATCTCAAGCAGGCTTCACACGAACGTGGAGCTCCATCTTGCAACCCTGAGATCTTGCAGTGACCTGGGCTGAAATTGAGAGTCCAATGCTCAACTGACTGAGACATCCAGTATCTACCTTTCAGTGTAATAGAAAAAAATAAGTTAGGTAATATATAGAGAGTTAAAATCTGAACACCAAACAAATGTTAGCTACTATTATTACTTAATAATCATAACTTTGAAAAATTCTGTTTTACTTTAACTCCTACATCTTCAAATAAGGGTTGAGGAATTCACCAATTTGACATATTGACACACAGATTATAAACACTGTTAAGATTTTTAAATCTAAGAATCACTTTAATTTTATTTATTTTTTTAAATTTTTTATTTTTTATAAACATATATTTTTATCCCCAGGGGTACAGGTCTGTGAATCGCCAGGTTTACACACTTCATAGCACTCACCAAAGCACATACCCTCCCCAATGTCCATAACCCCACCCCCTTCTCCTAAGAATCACTTTTAAATTGCAGCAAAGCTTGACTATTTTGACGAAATTTTTCTTGTTTTTCCTCCTAACAAATTAAATTTCCAGAATCCCTTCTCATTTTTTTCTCTCGATTCTACAGTTCTCCAAACAAAGACAGTATATTCTTTCAAATACATGATTACACTATGCACACAGTCTCATTTATCACCCTTTATAGAACCTGATAATGTTCTTTTGCCTTGAACCATCTTTCAAGATATGTAAAGGTGATTTTATAATGCAGATAGTTTCAATTTTATATCTTCAACTGTAGGAAATTATTCTAATTTGCAATGATATTAAATGCAAATTAAGTGAAAAATACTAGTGAGAAACTCTACAGTCATTTAGTTTAAGATTTTTTTCATTATGGTATCTTCTGAGTTCTTCATTGGGCCAACTACATTACATAGAAAGTAAATACATACCTGCATTTTAAAATTATTAATTAATTCTCTCAACATGAACTCACATTTTTAAATAGTATGTCATGTTTTCATGTAAGGACTAGTTGAAAGAACTGGGGGATTTTTGTGATGTGCTGCCAGTATAAGATTCTGCTTCATAGTAAAGACTTTGGAGTATATTTCTTAGATTATGGACCTCTAACACCTAAAGAACTAAGGACATACTTTTCCAAATGATGGAAACTCTATTAGAATTTACTATGATCTTATGAATTTTATTGGCTGAATAGTTTGACTTTCAGCATACAAATTGCTTCTATTTTGGTATTGCAGATATTTTAATTCTCTAATATATTCAGTAGTATGCACATCCATTGTCAGGGAACTATGAGAAAGTATTTTAACAAGTGGTAAAGTCCTAGAAATTACTATGACACTTTTAGTAACCAATAAAATTCCTAGTATTGTTCTGATATATTTTTCTAGTTATTATGAAAAACTGTTAATTTATATAAACAAAATGGTACTCAGCAAATAGGAAACATGCAAGTAATAATAGCTAGTTTTATTTATTCATGAATATTATCATCATTCTATACTGGGGGTAGAATAGGTTCCAAATTTTATGCTAAGTCTGGAGAATTATAATGAGGATCTAAAATTGCGCCAACAACCAAAGTAGAGAGATTGATTAGCAGTATTTGCTGAAAGAGTATTAAGAACTCTAATGACATATATACCATGTATTAATCATACCCAGTGAATTTATTCTCAGACTATATTTTTCTCATTTTCAATTCCTCTTGTGGCTCTTTCTTTATTGGTCAAGCTTCTTACAGTTGCAAGAAATAGAACCAAACTCAGAAGGGTCTAAGGAAAAAATAAATGTTTTTAATTGTCTAATGTAACTTGCATCTGAAGTGTTACATTTATTTCAGGAACAGGCAGATATGGGGGCTTTCTCAAATCCATCTAATCTCTCATTTGCCTCTAAGTTGCCTCATTTCACTATACAATCTGTTTTGTAGTTTCAAACGTGATCACCAACATCTTCAGGCTTTTTTTTTTTTTTTTTTTGTCAGTTTATAAACCACAGCAGGAAAAACCATCTTTTTAGTTACAGAATAAAGTACATGGTACTCTCATTTGCTCAACTTATAATGGAACTCATAATGGAGAAGGGTTAATTGGATCCAACAGAATTACATGGAGTAATAGTGGAAAAGAAGTAGTATATGAAAGGAAATTCAGGAGGTTTTCCCCTAATAAAGGATAAAACCACAAATGGTCATGTTAATAAGAGATATCAACTAAACTGTTACTTTGATTATCTTTGTTCTGTTTTCTATTGCTGCATAAACAATTGCCATAGACTTAATTACTATAAGCAGTACCCTTTTAGTACCTTGAAATATCTGTACATCAGATGTCCAGACATAATTTTGCTGGGTACTGTCCTCAGATTCTCACCAACTGGAAAAAAGATGCCAGCCTGAGAAGTCATCTAATTTCTACAGTCTGCCAACCTCAACAACTGTTGACAGATTTCAATTCTTCGTGAGTGTAGGATGGAATCCTTTAGCTCTCACAGACTTTTCATTATTACCTGACACATGTCATAGTATTTTGCTTTATCAAGGCCAAAGAATGCTGTTTCTGCTGCTTCCATGCTTCTGAACTCTACTTCTAGACCTACTTTTCAAGGACTGATTGGATTATGTTAGAACCCACCAGGGTAATTTACCTTTTGGTTAACTTCAAGTCAGGTGATTATATCTACAATAGTATATCTGCAAGGATTCTTCATTTTTTCCATATAACATAACAATCACGAAGCATGATACTTGGTGACCATATTAGAATTCTGTTTGTCACATCTAATAATTGCTTCCAATAATAAAAAACATTAATGCACAGCTGTGAGGTAGAGATAGACTCATATTTTTTTTTAAATATGAAGAAATAGGGGTACCTGGGTGGCTCAATTGGTTAAGCATCTGCCTTTGGCTTGGGTCATGATCGCATGATCCCATGATTACAGGGTATTCTTTGGATTCTGGAGTCCTGCTTCTCCCTCTCCCTCAGCTTCTCCCCCTGCTTGTGCTTTTTCTCAAATAAATAAATTAAATATTTAAAAATAAATACATAAATACACAAATACATAAATAAAATAAGTAATGAAGAAAGAATATTTTCAAGGTTTTATTTTTCTAATAAACCTATTGACATCTCCTACCATACTTTCTTTAACACAAGGAATACATTTTGGTTGTTAGTTTCTTATTGTCTATGGTTATCTATTCTCTATTTTTTTTTTCTTCCCTACTTCTAGTAATCCATAATCTTAATTTAGTCATGATCAATGGAAAACTCTCAACATGAGATATTATTTCTCCCCATTATGTAAATCTTCCAAAGGAATCATCTTAAGTTTCACAATTTAACTTATATAAAATTATAACATAACACAACCAAAGAATTCCTTTGTACAAAGTTAAAAAAAAAAATTAAGGGGTCACGCGGGCTTTTTCTATGGCCATGGAATATTTTAAATTTTTTCACAAAACCAACTATAAAGCAAGACAAAAAAGACAAAAAGCACTATTTTAGTACACTGATAATTGGCAATATATTTATATAAAAATTATCTTTGTTTGAATGAATACTGAATATCTAGTAAGAACTGGAATCTGTGGGAATCCATCCTGATGATATTTTTACCGTCAATTCCTACCCCAGATCTCGACAAATGCAAAGATTCTGCCGGGACAAGACAGGAAAAAAACAAATGCTTCTTGGCCACAATCAAAGTAGGTTCGCTTGATCTGAAGATGTGGGCAATATCTATACCCAGCAAAATTATTGATGGGAGTAACAATTCCATACATGAGTGTGTGAGAAAAGCCAACTGTTGTACTAGCCCAGGGTTACATTCATATTTGAGAAAGCTTATTTATGATTCAAGGTATAGGAATAAGCATCAGAGATGAAAGGGTCCAATCCAGACATACCTCTGGCTGACCCTATGGATTCCCATATGTGGAAAAAGACAAAAAACATAGCTCAGAGAAAATAAAAGGTGAGACAGACTTGAAAACATGAGAACTTTCAAATTTTACCACTGCTGGAAACAGATCAGCACATTGGCTAGAAATAGTAGAACACATCAATCCAATCACTGATTGACCTCTAAGCTGCATAAGGACAATGGTTCTAGTAAACCAATCTTAAAAGTAAAAAGAAGAATTAAAAAAAAAAAAAAAAAAGCTGAGCAAAGACATATACAGTGATCACTTACCACAGAAGAAAGAAGAACAAGATTTTGCAGGTATTATTAAGACAAATAATCAAAAAAGAAACAATCAAAAAGAGAACAACAAACTTCTGGAGGGTAAATAAAAATCCAGAATTTTCAAAATGTTGAATTTTCAACAAAACTTTATGAGATATTTGAATTAGGATAAAATATAAATCATAATTTGACAAAGAAGATAATACTGCTTAGATATAGGACTGTTAGATTATATACTGTTTAAGATATAGGACTTCACAGGCAAAGATTTCAAAGCAACTATTATAAAATGTTTAAAAACTAAAAACAATGTTTAAGAACTGAAAGTATTAGAATAATGATTCAACAAAAAGAGATTACCAATAAAAAAGAGATTACCAATATAGAGATTACCAATGATTTTTAAAAAAGGAAATTCTGTAGTTGAACATTACAATAACTAACTAAAAACTAAATAAATAAAACAGGAAACTAAACGGAAAATTTGAGATAACAGAAATATTATTAGTGGACATACAAAAGACCAGCAGAAATTATCCAACAAAAAGAACAAAAAGTAAAGAATGAAGAAAAATTAGCAGACCTTTTAGAGAGCTATAGGATATCGACCTTATTGACAAGTATGGGAAGGGACTCCCAGAGTAATAGAGAAGATAGAGAAAAGAAAAGAATTTTAAAAAAAGAAAAGAAAACTAAATAAATAACAAGAATTTAATAAAACACATTGGTGTTTTAATAGAATTTTGTTCAATAGAATTGTGAATAAACCCACATCTAAAGAAATCATAGTTAAACTTGAAAGACAAAGACAAATTTTGAATGAAGGAAAGGAAAAATGACTCACTATGGAGAAGAATGACACAATATGATGAAGAGCTGACTTCATCTACAACCATGGAAACCATGGTTTTAGATGAAGTGAAGTGACATACTCAAGCAAGCAAATAAATGAAAACTGTCAACTCAGAAATGTATATCCAGCAAAATATCTTTCAAAAACAAAAATGAAATTCCAATACCCACAGATAAACACATACTGAAGAAAATTACTCCTAACAGATCTGTCTTATATGAAATTATACAGGAAAGTCTTCAGACTAAAAGGAAATTTATGAGAAGTCACAGGAAAACATAATGCATAACAGACACTAAATAAGTCAGTTAATATAAATGAAACTGAGTATATTTTTCTCATACCTTCCCTAATGCCTTTAAAAGGTAAATATTTTAACAAAATAATTATAACATTTGATTACTGCACTTTTATCACATAGAAATGTAATACATATGGTTTTTTGTTTGTTTATTCATTTTTTTTATTTGACAGAGAGAGAGAGAGAGATCACAAGTAGGCAGAGAGGCAGGCAGAGCAGGGAAAACAGGCTCTCTGCTGATCAGAGAGCCCAATGCAGGGCTCGATCCCAGGACCCCGAGATCATGACCTGAGCCGAAGGCAGAGGCTTAACATGCTGTACCCTCCAGGCGCCCCTGCAATATATATGCTAATAATAGTATAATGATGGAGCATCAGAGTTACATTGGAGCAAAGTTTATATATTATACTAGAATCAAGTTAGCATTAATATAAAGTGAATTTAATAAACTAATAATTGTAATCGTGAGATCAACCGTGAAAAACAACTCACAAAGATATAAAATTTTTAAATAGGAACTAAAATTGGGACACCAAGATAGCTCATTAGGTTAAGCATCTGCCCTCAGCCCAGGTCATGATCTCAGGATCCTGAGATTGAGGCCCATGTTGGCTCCCTGGTCAGTGGGAGCCTGTTTCTCTCTCCACCCTGTTGTGGTCTCTGTCACTATCTTTGTCTCTCCTTCAAATAAATATAATCTTTAAAAAACAATAATAATAAAAAAAACTAAAATTAACACTAAATATTTAGCACAGAAGCAATTAGTCAAGGGGGCCTAGAAATGCAAAATCATAGAAGACATACAGAGAGCAAAGACTGAAAGTGAAAATCTGAATCCAGCTATAACATTAATTGTTTTAAAGATGAATCTCTAAATAAACCAATAAAATAGGTATAAATTGATAGGCAAGATAAAAAGTAAGATCCAACCATACACTGTCCGCAAGGAACAAAACTTAAATTCAAAGAAATGCATAGATTGAAAGTAAAAAGTAGAAAAAGATAAGCCATGAAAAAGAAAAATATTAAAAAAAAAACTAAAGTAAATAGCATACAAGTATTAAAAAGAGAAACTTTAAGATAATAAATTTTCTTAGGGAAGAAGTATACTTTGTAATGATAAAAAAAGTTAGTAAGTCAGGAAGATGTGACAATTATAAATGTCTATTCACTTAATTCCAGAGTCACGAATACATGAGGTCACAATAACCAAAATTTCACTATTCCGTTACCAATAACTGAAAGAACAATGGCAGCACTTACAATAGCCAAGGTAAGGAAACAAACTGTATCCACTGATAGAAGAATGGATAAGGAAGGGTGTGTGTGTATGTGTTTATATACACACATACATATACATTTATACACATACATATATAATACCTCATTATATATGCATACATATGCTTGCATGACTATATCACACACACACACACACACACACACACACACATAATGGAATATTTTCAGCCATGGCAAAGAATGAAATCTTGCATTCATGACAATATGGATGGACCTAGAGGTTATTATGCTCAAGCAATTAAGTCAGAGAAAAATAAATACCATATGCTTTCACTTGTGTGTGGAAGCAAAAAAACAAAAAAAAAACAAAAAAAAACAAAAAAAAACTAAACAAACAGAAAAACAAAGACAGACTTAAATACAGAGAATAAACTGTTGGTTGTCAGAAGGAAGTGAAGTGGAAGGATAGGCAATATAGGGGAAGAGGATTAAGAAGTACAAATTTCTAGTTATAAAATAAGTTATGGAAATGAAAAGTACAATATAGGAAATATGTTCCATTGTTTACATGAGAGGAGCTCTTTGTGTATATTAGAGTTTATACTTTGTGTTGTATAGTTCCAGCTGGTTTTGACAAATGCCTAATATGAAATATCCCCCATTACACTGTCAAACAGAATAGTTTTGCTGCTTTAAAGATCACCTGTGCTTCCCCTATTTATATTTCCTTTTCCTCAAAGTCCTGGCAGCCATAGATTTCATTCTACCTCACCGTTTCGTCTTTCTCAGAGTTTTCTGTCATGAAGTTGGAATTATACAAGAATAGTCTCTTGGTTAAAAGTTCCTCCATATCTGATCATAGCTTGATAGCTCAGTTCCTTTTACCACTGAATAATATTCAGTCATAAGGATGTATCACAGTTTATTTATCCATTTGCATATTAAAGGGCCTCTTGGTTACCTCAAATGTTTGGTGATTATTAATAAAGCTCCCCTAAATATTTAAGTACAGGTTTTCATGTGGACATACATTTTCAGCTCATTTGGGTAAATACCTAGGAGCACGATTGCTAGATCAAATGGTAAGACTGTTTTATTTTGTAAGAAATTTCCAATTTCTTTCATAGTGCTGTACCAATTTGCATTTCTACCATTCCATTTAGTGAAGTTCCTGTTGTTCCACATCATCTGTATTTTGTATTTTGAATGTTTTGAATTTTAACCATTCTAATAGGTATAATTAAATTATGATAATTAAATTAAATACTTGTATATGGAACAAACACAAGAAGTTTGATTCTGCAAAGAATTCTCTTTACAGAAGAGACTATACTGTGGCCTGTATACAAATGATGTTTTATTTAACAAAGTATCTAAGAAGAAAATAAAGTACACAGATGTAAAAAAAATATATTGCTTTAAATTGTTATTTTCTAATAGCACATGATATCAAACATTATTTTATGTATTTATTTGTGTATCTTCTTTGATGAGGTGTCTGCTCAGATATTTGGCCACCCCCATTTTCTACTCAATTTTAATTGGTTAATTTATTTTCTTATTGTTGACTTTGAAGAATTCTTGCTGTATTTTAGCAGATAAGAGTTCTTCAGGGATCCCTGGGTGGCTTAATCTGTTAAACAAGTATCTGGTCGGCTCAGGTCATGATCCTGGACTCTTAGGATCAAACTCCACAATGACCTGGCAATGAGTCCCAAATGGAGTCTCGAATCAGGCTCTCTGCTCAGCAGGGAGTGTGTTTCTCCCTCTGCCCCTTCCCTTACCTAGGATCTCTCTCCCTCACTCTCTCTTTCAAATAAATAAATAAAATCATTTAAAAAGGGTTTTTCAAACATTTTCTTGCAATCTGCGGACTACCTTTTCCTTATCTAATCAGTGTCTCAGAGCAGAAATTTTAAATTTTAATTTATTACTGTATGGATTTATTCTTATTCTTGTATGGATTTCACTTTTGCTGTTGTATGTAAAATGGCATTACCAAATCCTAAATCATGTAGATTTTCTCCTGTTGTTTTCTTTTCTGTGTTATTATTGTATTTTTTCCTCAGTGTTCCAAAATTCATTGTTTATGCACCACACCCAGTGCTCCATGCAATATGTGTCCTCCTTAATACCTATCACCGGGCTCACCTTATTCCCCAAGCCCCACCCCCCTCCAAAACCCTGTTTGTTTCTCAGAGTCCACAGTCTCTCATGGTTTGTCTCCCCCTCCAATTTCCACCAACTCACTTCTCTTCTCCATCTCCCAATGTCCTCTGTGTTATCCCTATTATTTTCTATAAGTTTCATAGCTTTGAATTTTATATTTAAATCTATGGTTAATTCCATTTTTTTTTCCCCTTAAAAGAATATAAGTCAGTGTTTAGGTTCTTTGGGTTTTGTAGGTTTGTGTGTGTGTGTGTGTGTGTGTGTGTGTGTGTGTTTGTGTGTTTTGCTTTTGTTTTTATCATCTGAACATCCAGCTGTTCCAGCACCATTTGTTGAAAAGACTACTTATCTATTGAATTGATTTTGCTACTTGGTCAGAGATTACATGGTATTTGTCATTGTCTTTGTTCTGACCTACTGATCTATTTGTTCATTCTTACACTATTACACTAATATCACATTGTTTCGATTATTGTAGCTTTTTGGTAAATTTTGAAGTTGGGTATTTTCAGTCCTCCAACTTTATATTTTTAGTATTGTGTTGACTATTCTGGGTCTTTTGCCTTTCTTTATAAACTCAAAAAATTTTTTTATCAATATCTGTTAACAACTTGCTGGGGATTTGACTGGGATTGTATTGAATATATAGCAGGTTGAGAAAAGTTGAAATCTTTATAATATTGTGTCTTCCTGTTCATGAATATGGAATATATTTCCATTAATTAACATCTTCTTTGATTTCTTTTATAATAGTTTATAGTTTCCCTTATAAAGATCTTGATATATTTCATTAGATTTATACTTAAATATTTCGGTTTGTTTGTTTATTTGTTTTTAAGATTTTATTTATTTATTTGACAGACAGAGCTCACAAGTAGGCAGAGAGGCAGACAGAGAGAGAGGGGGAAGCAGGCTCCCCACCCAATGTGGGGGCTGATCCCAGGACCCTGGGATCATGACCTGAGCCGAAGGCAGAGGCTTTAACCCACTGAGCCACCCAGGTGCCCAGTATTTCAGTTCTTGATACTACTATAAATAGTGTTACTTTTTTTAAAATTTCGAATTCTAATTGTTTACTGTATATAAAAGAAGTAGTTGACTTTTTATTTATTCTTATATCCCACAACATTGCTGTAATTGCTTATTAGCTTAAGTCACTTTTGGTTAATTTTTTGGAATTTTCTAAACAAGCATGTGTTAATAAGGATTCGGATAAGAAGTTTACTTTATCCTCAGATTTGGTCTCAGTCTATTATTAGATCTGTTTCTCTGAGCTCTAACCTTCACAATTGTTTCTCGGGGTTTTTTTCTTGTTAGGTGAGACAGGTAGGCAAGATGGGAGCTAGAGGTGGGTACTTCCCTTACCCACGTCAGTTAGACTGTGATAAAATAGTTTCCATTGATGCAGACATTTGTTAAGGAGAACAGAATACTCTGGGCTTATTTCAGAATGGCTGTTTTCCTTTATCTGTGCCTGAAACTTTAGAAGATTTTCCTCAGATATTCACCCTGAGAATCTGGTGGGTTTTCTGAAGGTCAAACTCATAAAAATTGTTACTTTTACATTAAGCACTACCTAGTATTTAACATAATCATCATATATTTCAACTCTATCATATGAAAAATGTATGTAGTACATCCCATCAGAAATACATGCAATTTTAAATTAGGCTTTTATCAATTTTTAGAAATCAGAAGAATGAAACTAAAGTCACAAAAGTATTTAATATATTTGTTCAAACTCATGAATAAATAAATGAGTCACTAGTATAAAAAAATCAACCAATAATTCTTCAGAAATAATTCATAAATTAATATGCTAGGTAATTCAAGAGAATTGAGTGGCCAATATCATACAAATAGTCTGGACATCCTTACTTTTCTATGGAAGCTTATTATTTTTAATTTGGCTTTTTAGACACATTCTGATATTGTATGATGTGCATATACATTTTTTTAACAGAATGTATTTCAGAATAGCAATTCCTAAATATTCAGTTCCTTTTGATCATGCTTATTCTAAGTTGATCTGATGGGAATGGTAAGTGACTATTCAAAAGGGAAATGGCAGAGTCTTACAACTAATCATCACAAAACATTTATAAACATGACTCTCAACATTAATTTATATTAAAGTGGTCCAAAAAAATAAACTTTTATTTATAAAAGAATTGATGATGTTATAAATCTTTTCTTTAATCATAGCCACATCAATGAAAATCATAAATATTTATTTCTTTCTCACTTATATTAAGCTAGGAATTCTATCTGCTTTATTCTGGAGATGTGAAATTCTTTCCATGAAATACAGATGCTTATGGAGCAAGAAACATTAGAAAATCATTGACTGGTACAAGGAGTCATGGAGGATGGTGCAGGACAGACAGAGGGAGAGAGGGACAGAGAATTTGAATCACAATGTTGAGAAATGAAAGAATTTTCCATGGAGGGAGCTGATTTCACAGAACCTCCCAGTAGGAAAACATGGAATATGGAAAAAATGTGTAACTGCAATCAAACTCTGGACTTTCACTGAAAGCTTTACTCACCAGTGGAGAAACATTTTTTTTATATATAAACACTATGATATTTAGTTGTGAAATCTATAAAAATATATTATTAACAGAGTAACATACTGTAGTCCATACATGTATTGAAAGAGGAACATTTTTTAAAGATTTTATTTATTTATTTGAGAAGAGAGCACAAGCAGGAGGAGGTGTGGAGGTAGAAAGAGAACCGGTCTCCCCACTGAGCAGGGAGTCCAATGTGGGGCCCATCCCAGGACCCTGAGATCATGACCTGAGCTGAAGGCAGACTCTAAACCAGCTGAGCCATCCAGGCGCCCCTGAAAGAGGCTTTTAATGAAATGATAAAGGGATGGATTAACAAAGGCTAAGCAAGATGCCCAGGAACCTACATTGCACTGTTCAAGAGATGTGAGGTTTTTTATTTCTTTAAAAAGTTAGGGTGTCAGGGTGCCTGGGTGGCTCAGTTGTTAAGTGTCTGTCTTGTGCTCAGGTCATGATCCAGGGGTCCTGGGATCAAGCCCTGCATCGAGCTCCCTACTTGGTGGACAGCCTGTTTCTCCCTCTGTTCCCCCTGCTTGTGTTCTCTCACTCTCTCTGTCAAATAAATAAATAAAAGCTTACAAGAAAAAAAGTTAGGATGTCAATGATTATCTTTTTTCCCAATAATTTTCTTTCAAAATAAAATAGTCCTTTTTTCCCCCTAATTAATTTGCATAGACAAAGTCTGTGGCAAATAAGCAGTATTCCCATGTTTACATTTTATGGGCAGTCTCTTTAGTCTCCCTAACATTGTATACCTTTGGGCACATGAGAGTTTATTTCTCCTCAGAAGTCTGATACCAATGAATGTTATTAATGGAGTGAGAAGATTTCAAGTGTACTCAGGTCTATTAGAAAAAATACCAAGTTTTTTGTACATAAGCACAAAAATCTATATATATAGTAATGTGATTTACTTAATGTAAATACAGAATTCAACCATTGACAGAAATGGAAATTGTCATTTGAGGATGATCACTTGTCTTACTGAAAATAAGTGAAATTAAAATTTTATTTACTTTCCTTTTTTAAAAATTTTTGTTATTGTTTCATAATTTTTCTACTTAGAGTTTCAAGAACAGTGTTCCATTTTGCACTTCATTCTAGTTAGATAAATCTATCATTACATTCATTGTTTTCAACTTTGTCAAGCATGTAACCTGATATAGTTTTTTAAAATTATCAGCATCAGATTTTAACTTTTTTAATTACCCATAATTTTCATTATAAAAGTAATGGATAGAAAAATTGAAGTAATATAAAACTCTGTAGTAAAAATAAAAATAATAATCACATTGTCACCCCCTGCTTTCTTCCCACTTTAACCATTCCCACCATGAGTAACTGCAACGGAAATTTTATGTGTATCATTCCAGATCTCTAGATCTTTTTCTACAAACAAAGCATACACACACACACACATTTTATTCTGACATGACTATTTTAGACTTATGGATCTGTGAGCAATTTCCCCCCACCATTCTATTACTTATCACATTAGTAGTACAAATGTCATCTCATCTTTTCAGCTTGCTGCACGCTCTTCTTTACTACCAATATAATATAATGTCCTTATTAAGGTACATGTAGGTGGTTACTGAATTTTTTCACCCGTGTAAATAATATTGTAAGAAATATAACTTGTCTATATGTATCACATCTATGTAAATAATTGCTTAGAATATTCCTAGAATTAAACTTGGATAATCAAAACTATGCATATTTATATTTTTTCAGATACTATTATATTAATCTCCAAAAACTCTGTAAACATTGTGACTATTTTATTTTTTTTTATTCACTGTGTCTTGAAAAAAAATTGTTAGGCGATTTTTTTTTAAACAAAAAAGGCATTGTGATAACCCTAACGTTTGAGGGTATTTACAAACAGTATTAAACAGGAAGGGATGCAAGTTTAAGATAGTGGCTAAGTAACTGCCTACTAGCCTATCTTGAATGCAGACTTGCTTTCATTTTTCTGGAGATATTACTTGACTTCTTAAATTTAATTTTTCACACCATATACATATAGCTCAGTGACTTGGGCCATCATCTACCTAACTTGTTCTTGATTAGATTTTTCATGACCATTATCATTTAAAACATACAAAAATATCTAGAATTAGAGAAATAACTTAACTTTCAAATTAAATGATCTTAAACTGTGGGCACCCTTTCCATATTGTCTAGTACTTGGATTTTTTAGTGATGTACTCACTGATATTTAAAATGACATGACTGGGGCACCTGGGTACTTAGGTTAAGCATCTGACTTTGGCTGAAGTCATGATCTCAGGGTCCTGGATAGAGCCCCCTGTTGGAAACCCACATTGAGCCTTTATCAGGCTCCATGCTTAGCAGGGAGTCTGCTTCTCCCTCTTGGTCTCCCTCTACCCCTTCCCCTGCTCCTGTTCTCTGTCTCTCCCAAATGAATAAATAAAGTCTTTTAAAAAATAAAAATAAAATGACACTATTGATTTTGGAATCACATTAGTTCAATTTTGCCACTGTGGTGTTTCTTTGGTGCACTAACTTTCAGTTTCCCGGATGGACTTATTATTTCTAGCCTCCCTTTGTAATCTTTAAGCTTTAACCTATGGGTGTCCAGAATTCCTGCCTATTTGTGTTTAATCAGTTTAGTGATCATTCCCTTTTCACATCACGAATGCTGACACAATATGAGACCTTTTGCTGCATCCAGAAGAGAGAGGGGTGTGCTTGACTGGTGCTACTTCTGTGAAATGGAGGAGGCTTTAACCTGTGTTCTCTCACCTCCCTCCTTTCTGATCTTCCTTTCTCCTCACTACCAACCTCTCTCTCTCTCAGCTATTTTTTTCTCCACTTTGAAAAGAACTTTTTAAATGCCTTGAGAGGTTTGTGTTTCTATGGAACCTTTCTTGAAGAAGCAGTTCAAAAACGCTTACCTGTCATCATTTTGGTTAATTCTCACAGTTCACTGTTATGTTTCCAAGGAGCAAGTTCTACACTGATAATGCCATTTTAGATTGACTCTCAGGAATAAAGAGACTGAGTATACTTTTAAGGATATATCACAAGAGAGACACAGAATTAGGATAAAGTATCACTTTGAATTCATTCTTTAACAGCTATTTACAGAGTGTCTCCTTTGTCAGAGCTCAAGTATGACAGAGTTGATTCCTTTTCTTTTCCCAAATAAAATACATTATATTTCTCTAAGCATGCAAAGAGACAGAGAGCATTACTAGCACTGATGTATTATTATTCAAGGGCAGGAAAAATTGTGTATCTTTCCACTTTTATTTTAATTTCTAATCAGCAATAAAATATATGTAGAACTCACCAGTTTTTCATTTGTCCACACCTTGCAAAATATTCTTGGGGAACTCTGACAAGGGTGAGATTAAAAATAAATAAATAAAAAGTATATCAAGAAAGTTACTTGTTTTCTGTTGAATACCTATCACTATTTGGTGAACTTAAACTGTTTTTAAAAGACTTAAATACTCGAAGAGTACAAATTATACTTTTAAGTTGTATGATTTTTAGGGCACAAAAGTATTTTCATATGTATTGTCCTAATAATCTTAGCAGTCCTTGGAAATATATTTAGTTATTCCCATTTCATATAGGACGAAACTAGGATCAGAAAGTTTAAATCATTTTAAAGGGTTAAGCGTATCTTAAACTTTATTTTTTTTATTAACATTTTGTTAAATTTATTTTTTATTTTCAGCGTAACAGTATTCATTATTTTTGCACCACACCCAGTGCTCCATGCAATCCGTGCCCTCTCCAATATCCACCACCTGGTACCCCGACTTCCCCTAGTAATAATGTACTAGGTCAAGCTTTTCTTTTATTTGAACATTGGAGTACAATAATACACTATTCTGTATAATGTCATAAATGTTTTAAAATCTCATAATATCCTTCTTCTGAATCTATATTTCAAGTTAAAATAATCATAGAAAATTTCGTCTGTACATGATTTGCATCTGTTTAGAAAATTTAAAAGAAGAAGAAGCATTATATATACATTTATATCCTCCTAAAGCTTGGGCACCTAAAGAAAGAAACATATTTTTTTAAAAAGGAGAAAAAAACTGTCAAGGCTATCAGCCCAGTTGATCACAACGTATCTTTTCAATCCATAATATTACTAAGGCTGCCTCTCTAAGTGTCAAGTGATTTACCTCTATTCATTGTATCTTTAATTTATTTGCTTTGTATCATTTTGAAGTATTATAGAATGTGAGGAACTATATTACCAGTTAAAGTAAGACTGGTTTTCTGTCTGCATTTTTACCCTCAGGCAGCAAGTTGACAAATGGACATGAATTTAACCTCTGAGTGTTCCATAAGCTGGTATTGTCCTGACATTGCAAAGTGTTTACCACAAAAATCCTCTACATCCATCACCCAGGGCCAGCCTTTGCCTGATTCTAATTCCACTGACATTGAAATCTGAAGCTCTCTGTGAGTCATTTATCACACTTATTAAAATGTTCCATTGTGGATTAGAATAGCAATTCACTATTATTTCAGAGTGCTGCCCACAGGGCATTCTATGCAGCAATCTTAATACTTTATTGAAATAGTACTTTGGTTTTAATAAACGATTCTTTGTAAAGGTACCTTGCTTTCAATTATGAAAGGTGATGTTGGCTTTTTAAAATCTGGCATCTGTGCCCAAGATTATGTAAATCCTTTTGTTTAATATTGCATTTTTCTGCTCTAAATATTCTACTCTCAGTGTTTAACATGGGTATGTCAATTGGATTAATTAAACTATTGTGTAAGAAATATCTTTCTAAATTTGCTTTTTGAAATGATCAACATATAATGAAGACTTTGAGGTAACAAATTTATTTCATATGAATAAAGAGAAAGTACAGTTTTTTTCTTATAAGAAATGAGGTATTTGCACAACAGAGAGATAATTTCAGTATAAAATCTGTTATCTTTTTTATTTTTCTCTCTCAGAAATCTTTGGATATATAGTATCTCAATCCACTCTTATGTCTTTCTCCTTCTTTCTTTCAGTTTTCTCATGAATGACATTATCTCTTTGACATCTGACTAGGAAAAGCATAAAAATGATTTGGTACAAGTTCTAATTCTCCTCTCCTATTTGAAGATTCAGTCATTGTAATTCCAAAGAAACAGATCATATTTTATTTTTGAAAGAAAACAAGATTGACTTGTGATTTAAAAATTTTAAATGACATATAAAATTATAGATGGTATAAATTGATGTTCCATGTCCTTTGATAGCTGAAACATACTAGAGCAGTGTATATTTCCTCCTGAGATATATTTCTGTTTTGGCCAATAAAACGATTTAACTACAGGTTAAATTACTTAACCAAGGTTACACAGGAAATGAAAAGAAGAGACAGAATATAGCGTTTAACTAAGAAATCTTAATGCCTTTTCCTGATGCTAGGTTGTGCTTATTTTTCAATTTTGACATGTCCCTTTAAATACCTGCTTTTTTTCTTTTATTTCTTCTTTTCTGGCCAGGAAAATTGAGTTGGAGATTACATATATATATATATATATATATAGTGTGTGTGTGTGTGTGTGTGTGTGTGTGTGTGTGTGTGTGTGTATTTTTCCCCCTAAATTCAAACCTGACCCAGTAACTTTATAGCAATTTATCTTATGGGACCATAAGAGATTTAAATTTCAAAATGACTTTAATTCCTTAAGGTTACAAGTTACAAAATCTGATGATTTTTCAAAATCTTTATGAAAAGATTTTTACAGGGGACTATGATCCCCATGATAGCAATATGCATGAAAAATGGCATGTGATTAGATCTCTTACACCAGACAACAAGGAAAATACTATGAATGAAAACTCTAAATAATAATAATAATAATAATAATTGACAACAGAATGAATGTGAAGAGACAAATCTGAGGGAGGTCATGGAAACAAGAAAAGTCTTATCTGAATAAAAGGGATTCAGACTTCTAAGACCAATAAAGCATAACTTCAGTGCCCCTTTTTATCCTGTATTTTGTCTTCAAAGTGGAAAATCACTGGGTTTTTGTTTCAGAAGATTGTTCTATCTAGAAAGTATGATTCCAAGCAAGTCCCATTAATGGGAAAGAAAGAGAAGACAGAGAAGCCTCTTTATAGGGTCTTCACTTCTTCTCCAGAATAATCACCTGGGAATGGATTCAGAAATTGTCCTAAGGACCTTATGAATTCACTCTGGTTTCACAACTGTATATTTAGAATTTCTAGAACAAAACTAAAAGAAAAAAAATCCAAAGAAGAGTATACACAGCCTCTAATGTAGCTTCTGTACTGTTTAGCAGCATGGATTATACTATTATACTTTTCCATTTGAGAGGGGGTTTTTGTTGTTGTTGTTGTTTTACATTTTTAAATTGTTTAAAATTATTATTATTATTATTACATTTTATTTTGAAATTTGAGTTCGGAGTGATGGGAGAGATTTCAAAGCCTTGCCCAATTCTGACACACATGCAGTCATGAAGATGTGAAAATTTAAAGTCATGGGATAGGCAATATCCTATATTGAAAGACCTGATCGTGACTATTGGAGGTAATAACATTTTATTAAAGCAGAAGTTGAATAGACAACTAATCATAGTTGTCTATGATAGTTGTCTATGATAATCATAGCAGTTATACAAATAGACAAGATGGTATCCCCCTTCCTTTTTTTTTTTTTTTTAGAGCGAGAGAGGGAGTGAACAGGGGAGTGGCAAAGGGAGAGGGAGAGCAGGTTTTACACCCAACATGGACCCCAATGCGGGGATGGATCTCACAACCCTGAGATCACAACAAGACCCAAAAATCAAGAGTTGAATGCTTAATTGATTGAGCCATGCAGGTGCCCCTTCATTTCCTTTTCCAAACAGGCTACTACACTTATCTGGAAATTATTTTTATTAAAAAAATACTTTTTCCTATAATAATTATCTTCACAGGATGAACAAATTCCCTAATTCACACCTCAAAAGAAGGTAGCTACAATATACATTTCAATTTCAATTTATTCTATGTTAAACTTGTCAAATTGAAGCAGTATTTTCTTTTCTGTTACACAAATTCAAGGACCTCTGGGAGCATTTGAATAGTGATGACTCTGTTACAGATAATTGAATACTTGGGGGGAGGGACAGGAAATAAAGATTTAAATAAGAAAATCTGATAAAGGTGGAGGGAGATACCTCCAAATTGAAGTTTGATTCAGATATCTATCATGTAACTTCCTATTGCAGAAATAATAATTAAAGCCCAGTAACACTTTGTTTTAAAAAAAACTTACCAGTCAAAATAAAACTGTTAGAAATATCTGACAGCCATAGTTCTTACTATGAATCCAGTCACATAGGGCTAACATTTTTCTGTCTCTGTTGCCAATTTAATATCTATAAAAGTCTGGAGTTCGCTTTTGTAAGTAACACCCTGGAGTTGAAGAAAATAATTTAATTGCAAATATCAATTTGGATGACTTTTCTGAGGATACTTTGCATGTTCCTGTTTTATAATAAGTACATGTGTTAAGAAATTCACTTACCAGACACTTACCTAATTAAGTTTTTAACATAAAATAAATAGGTTGGATTCCAATTCATCCAATCATGTAAAGTATATGAAAAAAGGCCAAACATACCAATTGGTGTTATGTTACAATAAAAAAGTGGGCTTTTGGAAATAAGTTCTAGGACTTTTTTCTATGCACCACATATTAAATATGATGAAAGATTTACTCAGTATCTTTGAGATTCACCAAAAGGCTGTGAAGATTATGGATGATAAAACATGGAAATTTACTAGACCTCTGCCTGATATTTCTTTGGTAAGCTTCCATGAAATAAATTCCAAATAAATTATATTACTAAAGATTAAACTGGAAATTGTGTGATTTTAAATTTTAAACTATGATAAAAAGCCCACAGCATACAGATATAACAATATTGAGAGGAAAATTTATAGCCTAGATTTTTATATTAATAAAAAGTGAATTAGCTAAAATAAGGCAAATAAAATCGTAATTTGGCCCCATACATGGTAACCTCTCAGAATTTAGAGTATGAAGAAGTAAAGATTAAAATTAGCTTATTTTGGGGGTGCCTGCCTGGCTCAATGGGTTAAAGCCTCTGCCTCTTGTTTAGGTCATGCATGATCCCAGGGTCCTGGGATTGAGCCCCGTGTCGGGCTTTTTGTTCGGCGGGGAACCTGCTTCTCCCCCTCTCTCTCTGCTTGCCTCTCTGCCTGCTTGTGATTTCTGTCAAATTAATTAATTAATTAATTAATCCTAAAAAATTAAATAAATAAAAAATAAAATTAGCTTATTTTTATGTTATTAGAGTCTAAATAATTTTGTTCACTTGATAGATAGCTGAGAAAGCTGAACTGAATTTTCCTTCTGTTAATGTTTTCTATGTTCCCACAAATTCTTATAGGTTTTTTTTTTAAATAACTATGCACCGAAGTCCTCTATTCACCTGTCCAAAAAATGTGTTTCATTTTCTTTTTTGTTGTTGTTGTTTTTGTTTGTTTGTTTGTTTTTTCCTCAGTTCCTTGAACTGAGAATAGGAGTGCTATAATTATTTACTGAGCACCTTCTATGTGGTGGTTGGTACAACAAAAGTTCTTTTTAACAAGAAGAAAGTAGTCTTTTCTGGGGGTAGGGAGTCAGTTTTATAAATGGAGATGTATCTGCTACTCTTACTGGGATCCAGTTTAATCTGGCTGAAGTCCACTGGGGTGATGAGTAAATGGGGCTCTGTCAAAATGATACCTAAGATACACCCTGCAATGCCCAGCTCCATCTTACAGGTTTTAATCATAACATATATTGCTAAATTTTATAGATCATAAATATTTTAGGATTTCTGATGTTGGGTTATATTCTTTTTAATTAAAAGTTAAATACTTATGTGGCACCTGGTGGCTTAGTTGGTTAAGTGTCCAGCTCTTGATTTTGGGTCAGGTCATGATCTCAACGTTATGAAATCATACCCCAAATCAGGCTCTGTGCTGGGTGGAGCCTGCTTAAGCTTCTCTCTCTTCCTCCCCCTCTGCCCCTGTCCCCCTCACACACTTTCTCTCTTAATGTAACATATGAGCAGGTTTTCTTTATAACCGACTTGTCCTTTTCTTTTTGGGAGGGATTAGCCCAGTTATACCCATTGTTGTCACAGATATATCTGGTTGGCATTCTGGCATTCTTTCATACTTTATACTGTCATCTTTTGTCATAATTTTTTGTTTTTCACTTTCTTTTAAAATTTTATTATATGTTTTGTGTTTTTTTTTCTCTAATTATATTTCTTCTGGTGTTTTTTAAAGATTTCTTCCCTTCTTTCTTTTCTTACTATTCCTTCTTTTTTCAAGGGGGTTGTTGTGGAGAGTGTACTTTTGTAGGCATTTCTCTGTAACTCAGTTTTACTCTGGATTAAAGAAAATCTGGTTATTCGATTTTCTCTTTACAAAGTAATTTGAAATTTTGCTTAGTTGCAAAAATTTTCTTAACTTTCATGAACATTACCATTACTGGAAAATGTTTCATTGTTGACATTTTTGTATCAATAATTCTTGGATTTTTAAGTATTACTTGTTATTTCATAGACAACACTTTAATTATGTATTAAAAATTTAAAAGAAACTGTATAGGAAGGTGAAAGATCTTCTTTACCTCTCTTCCAAATCAAGCCTTTCTTTTATTAGATCTGTGTTTGAACTTTGATCTTTTCAGCTTTGCTCATTTCTTCTTCATTGAGCAGTTTCTAGCTTACCATTCATTTTTTCATAGCATTATAATTTCTTTCTAGTTATTTCTTGAATTCTATTGTTTGTATTTCATCTCTTTAATATAGTTTTTGGTCTCTGCATTGTACCCTTATTGTACAATGGGAATTGATTGAGGTTTTATTGATTTTTTTTCAATTTATATTGGTGTTTTGTCAAAGACTCCATCTGCTTAAGGGCACCATTTTTTTTTTTTATTGCTTATCAGCCAACATTTTTGTGTCTCCTTTCTTTTCCTTCCCTTTTCTTATTATCTCTACCTTTTGTTTTCTTTTTCTTGTTATTTATCTACAGGTTCTATTTGGGTTTTAGGTCAATTATTATACTTTCTCAAATGAGGTAGGTTTTGGATGGACCCAGCTATTAGTAAAACGCTCATGTTGGGGAAAGGTCAATATCTTTCTATAAGGTACTTAAAATTCTTTTTATAATACTGGCTGCCTCAATAATTGATTTGTTAGACTTCATGTCCCACTCAATCTAAGTGACACAGCATGGGAGCTCAGATATTTTTGACTCAGCAATTGCGTGCTGAAGACATTCAAAAGATTTAATTGAAAGAATGGAAATATGGAAGTTTTCCATTCTTATTGCAGTGGCATTTGGCCCTAGTCCAAAGTCAGATGACTAATCTGTAAATAATAAGGGATTTTGGCCATAGCTCTTAACACTCAGAGTAAAGCCCTCATTATTTTGACATGAATGGAATCTTATAACTTGTCCCTGATTCTTTTCCTTTTATTCTATCACAGCAAGCAAGTGGCTAACTTGCCTACAGCTGGTCTTATTTTCATGTGTTGAGAAACAGAGCTACCCAAGATAAGAGTGTAGATAGACAACCCAGGTCCACAGATATTATTCTTATTATGCCTGTGTCCATTTTAGTAAACGTAAATATGAAACTAAAGACAGAAAACCCCCAGCAACAAATTAGACTTGACTAGGAACTCCTAAAATATTAAAAGGAAAAAAATAAATCAGACAGTATGTGCAATATGTATAATATATTTGGAGGAAAATGATTAATCACAGCAGCAGAAAATAGATAAAGTATGTATCAAAACATTTTACAAAAAAAGGAATAAAAAGTGTCCAATTCAGATATATTCGTTCTGCATTGGTGCTCAGTTGCACTGACATTTAAATTATTTACCTTCAAATGGGAGTTAGAGGTATTTTTTATCCAATGATACTATGTATACATTGATATGTATACAATAATGCTATGTATACATTGTTGATTAGAATACAAACAGGTAGTCAATTTATCAGTCTATATGAATCTTTAAATATATGTATACTATTTGACTGTATCATTCAACTTTTAGAATACTAGTCAGAGGAAATGTTTGGCCTCTTCCAGATAGAGTAGACAAGGATGTAGTCTCTGAAATTCTAATCATGACTTTCTTGTTCAAAAAGCCCATTGCTTTTAGTTACTTTCAAAAACTGGGAAATCCTCAGCAAATATTCTAAGTTTTACATGATGTGTTATCAGTATCAGATAATGTGATTCCACAGGCATTATGTATTCTTGACATAACAGCTCACTTAGGAGTAAAATAAGCTGAGCTCTTATCTTTCCTACCATGCTACCCTGTATTCCATGTTTATTCTATTTTTCTTTCTGCCTAAAATCTTCTTTTCTATACTAATCTTTATTTTTCCCTTTCTGAAATATTTTTTTTTGGTTTATGGAAGCAAGAATATTCCCATAGTTTCCCCCATCTCAATTATTGGCTACCTCATTCTTCTAATATCTCAGATAAAAAAAAAAAAAAAGAAAAAAAAAAAGAGCTTGAAGGTATTCTTGATTCCTCTCTCAAAAAGGTCATCAATTCTATCCAGAAAGTCTGCCATCCTCTTTCCAGAATGAATTCTGGATTTGACCAAATTTCACAGCCACCTCTTCTGACAAATGCTGGTCAAGCTACTACTGTCTCTTACTAGGTTATTAAAGTAGCCTTTTAATAAATATTCTTTTGAATCTATTCATTTGGGGGGAAAAGAACAATGAGGCTAAGACTTAATCAGATATCGCTATTCTTTTGCAGCCTTCAATTACATTACAGTCTCACTCTACAAAAAAGCAAACAAAAAAGACAATATTTAAATAATGTCCAAAGTGTACCAATATGAGCTGATGCTATTTGCTTCTCATACCTTCCTTCCCAGTCCTCTTCCTCACTCAGGTATCTCCAGCAACACTGGCTCTCTTGTTCATTCTTGTGAACAGGTGTATTCTCGATTTGGGGGATTTGCACATGCTATTTTGATTTTTTTTTTAACCAATTTTAAAGTTACTACTTATTCTAGGTTTACCTGTTTCTCATGCTTATGTGATTACAATATATTTTTCTTAGTGTTAAGGACTACAAACTGCCTCTTATGGAAGCCAAGAACACAATATATAATTTCTAACTTTACCATGAAATATTGGTTAAATTGAATTGAACATGGAATCAAAGGGGCTAAATCTGTAACTGAAGGTCACACTGAGTTAATAGTAGAGAAAGAAATGTGTCCTGATCTGTTGATTCCAAGTCAAGTACCTGGACCTTTTTTAACCCCTTATAGGAATTAATATTAAGCACTGAGTCTGATTTTACTTAGTTCTCATTAACTATTCTTCTCTTCATAGCAGAGAAATCTCATTAAAAGTGTAACTGACACTCATGAGATTTTTATATGGGCAAGCAGAAAAACAGAGATCTCATTTAAATAGAAACTGACTGTACTTCCTTCCTCCTTGCCATCCCAGGATGTCTTTCTCTGTAACAACCCTCCATGTATATAGAAAAACATCTTTACATTATCAAATGTGTTTTTTTCTGAAGAAAATCAGAAAATGTAAGGTGAACAACCTATACAGAATTTAAAAATACTTCCCCAGAAATGTCAGAGAGAGAGCAGAAGCATGGAGACCTGCAGGCAGAACAGGCAGAGCAGGCAGAGGGAGAAGCAGGGTCCCTGCTGAGCAAGGAGACCAATGAGGGACTCCATCCCAGGATCCGGGGATCATGTCCTGAGCATAAGGCAGATGCTTAACAACTGAGCCGCCTAGGCGTCCCTACTTATTCTCCTATTGTAGACATTTTTTTTTCTTTTTTCTTCTTAGTTTCTTAGAATATTGATGGTTAAGTCGTCAGGAGGACTAGTTACTATAAAAGTCATTTCAGATTTTATTTTAGACTTGAGGTTTACAAAGGGATGTTAAGTAATGGATGAAATACAGAAAATTTATTTTAAAAATATTTTATATTGATTGACCATTATGCAACTGTTTTTCTTCAACTTAAAATGTTGGATGAAAATGAATGCTAACTAACCCTTTTAAACAAATAGTCAAAAAGACAATTTTAAAGATTTTATTTATTTATTTATTTGACAGAAAGAAATCACAAGTATTTGACAGAGAGAAATCACAAGTAGACGGAGAGGCAGGCAGAGAGAGAGAGGGAAGCAGGCTCCCTGCCGAGCAGAGAGCCCGATGCGGGACTCGATCCCAGGACCCTGAGATCATGACCTGAGCCGAAGGCAGCGGCTTAACCACTGAGCCACCCAGGCGCCCCAAAAAGACAATTTTAATTTAATTTTTTAAATCTATCAAATGAAGATAAACTAATTTTTCCTTGAGAATTTGTTTTTTAGTTTTTTATTTTTTCAGTGTAACAGTATTCATTATTTTTGCACCACACCCAGTGCTCCATGCAATCCATACCCTCTCCAATACCCACCACCTGGATCCCCCAGCCTCCCACCCTCCGCCTCTTCAAAACCCTCAGATTGTTTTTCAGAGTCCATAGTCTCTCATGGTTCACCTCCCCTTCCAATTTCCCTCAACTTCCTTCTCCTCTCTATTTCCCCTTGTCCTTCATGCTATTTGTTATGCTCCACAAATAAGTGAAACCATATGATAATTGACTTTCTCTGCTTGACTTATTTCACTCAGCATAATCTCTTTCAGTTCTGTCCATGTTGCTACAAAAGTTGGGTATTCATCCTTTCTGATGAAGGCATAATACTCCATAGTGTATATGGACCACATCTTCCTTATCCATTCGTCCATTGAAGGGCATCTTGGTTCTTTCCACAGTTTGGCAATCATGGCCATTGCTGCTATAAACATTGGGGTACAGATGGCCCTTCTTTTCACTACATCTGTATCTTTGGGGTAAATACTCAGGAGTGCAATGGCAGGGTCATAAGGAAGCTCTATTTTTAATTTCTTGAGGAATCTCCACATTGTTCTCCAAAGTGGCTGCACCAACTTGCATTCCTACACAGTGTAAGAGGGTTCCCCTTTCTCCACATCCTCTCCAACACATGTTGTTTCCTGTCTTGCTAATTTTGACCATTCTAACTGGTGTAAGGTGGTATCTCAATGTGGTTTTAATTTGAATCTCCCTGATGGCTAGTGATGATGAACATTTTTTCATGTGTCTGATAGCCATTTGTATGTCTTCATTGGAGAAGTGTCTGTTCATATCTTCTGCCCATTTTTTGATATGATTGTCTGTTTTGTGTGTGTTGAGTTTGAGGAGTTCTTTATAGATCCTGGATATCAACCTTTTGTCTGTACTGTCATTTGCAAATATCTTCTCCCATTCCATGGGTTGCCTCTTTGTTTTTTTCACCATTTCCTTTGCTGTGCAGAAGCTTTTGGTCTTAATGAAGTCCCAAAAGTTCATCTTCGCTTTTGTTTCCTTTGTCTTTGGAGACATATCTTGAAAGAAGTTTTAATGCTATTCTGATCAAAATTCCACTGGTATTTTTCAAAGAGCTGGAGCAAATAATCCTAAAATTTGTATGGAATCAGAAGAGACCCTGAATTGCTAAGGAAATGTTGAAAAACAAAAATAAAACTGGGGGCATCACATTACCTTATTTCAAGCTTTACTATAAAGCCGTGATCACCAAGGCAGCATGGTACTGGAATAAAAACAGACACATAGAGCAGTGGAACAGAGTAGAGAGCCCAGATATGGACCCTCAACTCTATGGTCAATTAATCTTTGACAAAACAGAAAAAATTATACAGTGGAAAAAAGACAGTCTCTTCAATAAATGGTGCTGGGAAAACTGGACAGCTATATGCAGAAGAATGAAACTCGACCATTCTCTTACACCGTACACAAAGATAAACTCAAAATGGATAAAAGATCTCAACATGAGACAGGAATCCATCAGAATCCTAGAGGAGAACATAGGCAGTGACCTCTTCGATATCAGCCACAGCAACTTCTTCCTTGAGAATTTTTTATCAGGTTTGGACTGCTCACCATGGACATTTCTAGAGTAACGATAGAATATGTTTAAAAAATTATATAATCTTATTTTGTTACAGAACAGAATGTTGGTGAATGAACATTTTTGTTGTTTCATGTTTGTCTTTCCACCAGATAGTGAGCTTTGCTAAGAGAAATACAGAAAACTTGGCTTAATCTTTTGACCTTGCATTCATATAATCTTACCCATTGCTCCATTATTATTTAATTGACTTGTTTTGAATGTGAGGTGTTACTCTACCTTTTACAAGTGATGTTACTTAACTATGTAATTTCTCTCTTTTAACAACATAGTAACAATGTATAATTGGAAAAGTTTCCAAAACTCCAAGCAAGGTTAATTCAACTATTTTATATCAGTCTAATGAAGCTGACAAACTATTTCAGAGAGATAATGAGGAATACATAAAAAGGATAATTATAAAACATGTCTTAAGTGCAGAGACAGATAAATAAAGAGCATCGTGAGTAATGGAAGAGTAATGGGAATCAGAAGAACAGAGATCATAGGAAAACAGATCCATGATTACATTCCTTTATTTCATCTCTATCTAAATTCTTTACTTAAAAAATGATTTGCACAATAATTTACAAGTGCTTGACCATAGATAGCATTCTTAACATCAAAGACTTCATAGAAGTAATGTTCAGAATATAAAGAAAATATTTCATTATACAAATGACATATACAAGCTATTTTTAATAACTTTATGGTAAAGCATTTAAAATAATAATACATCTGGACCTGAGGATGATGGTGGTGATGGTCATGATGATGATGAAATCCTTTCACTTCTGTTGTATAGCATGGCACAGTCATGAGAGTGATAGTACATTTCAATTGGTATATTTAATTTATTAGAAGCTGTGTACTGGTGTCACCTCCACTCAAAAGACGGAACTATATCACATTGGGGGTTATCCTAGGATGTGTCAGTCACAATTAAAGGTGTTGTTAGAACTTAAGGATGATTGTTTGGAGCATGGCTCAAAGCAAGCACCATGGACTTCTTTGTAACTTAAGACATTCTTTAACTCCTTCAGGTTTTTTTGTTGGTTTGTTTTAAGTGTTTCTATTCTATATTTAGCATCAAGCTCCTAAATTGGACTATATGAAATAGTCATTAAAATTGTATTCACCTTCCTTAAAAGAAAATTGAATTTGGATAAATAAAAGGGTTGTCCTAAAATTATGAAAAGCAAATAGATTTTGGGGGTTAGTTCATTATACATTTTAAGGAAGTACAATTTGACATTTCATATGTCTCACATTTATGATAATATATTCCAAGGAGATATTGAGGGAACTACATTGATAATGAATAATGAGGTTGTTCATTATATCACTGTTATAAGAGTTAAACATTGAGAAAAGACTACTAGTCAGAAAATTTGCAAACTATGTAACTATTTTATTGAATGCACTGGACTTAAAAAGGTACACACAAAAAAAGTTTTTTTCTCAGAGAAACACAGGAGAAAGGAGGGAAAAATAAAACAAAACAAAATCAGAAAAGGAAATAAACCCTAAAAGACTCTTAACCCTAAGAAACAAATTGAGGGTTGCTGGAGGAGAGGGAGATAAGGGATTGATAACAGTTACAGCCATAGGAGGGCACAAGATGTAATAAGCATTGGGTGTTATATACAACTATGAATCAGTGAACTTTACCCCTGAAACAAATAATAAACTATATATTAATCAATTGAATTTAAATAAAATAAAACATTTTAAAAATAATTTTCTACAATTAATATATTCAAACATCATTTCCCTTTCTTGTTACTTAATGGTATTGAGCAAATGGCATGATTTTATTTTTATTTTTAAAAAAGTATTTATAAAAAAATATCTATATATTACATTTTGGTTAAATCACAGCTATAAACATAATTTCAACTTTAAGGTTCTGCCTTTCCTCAAAGTCTATCTGATGGTGGATCCAAGATCAGTGGGAGGAAAGAGGGCCCATGACCTTATGGTTTCTGAGTTCTGTCATTACTCCTTTTCTTATCCCTTCTGCTTCTTTCCCTTTTAGGGTTGAAGAGTTAGGGTCACAGGAGCAAGAATGAGAAGAAAAAAGTCAAATATGTTTGTTTGGTTTTGATTTTAGTTTGTAATGGCTATTTACATTTCTTTTCTGCTAATCAAATGCAATATGTCCAAATGCAGGTATACAAATATTGGCTATTTGGTGGGGTTCATTACTGGATTCTTCAAAAAAGCTTTAGAAAATCTTTACAGTGCGCCATTCCCTGCCATGACACACAACTTCTTATGTGTTCTTTCCTGCCCCTTAGTAACAAAACACTCCCATGTTCTTCCAACTATATTCTCCAATTATCAGCCAAGTCTGTCACTTTATGGACTTGGGGTGAAGAAAGGAACTTTGATTTTCCTTCCACTCACTGCAGTGCTCTATTTTCTCTGTATCTTTAGGAATCAGGAATAGGGATGAAGGAAAAAGGGCCAAATAACACCCTTCTTAGACCTTGGCAATCAGGGAACCTCTCCTATGACTTATATATCACAGCATGTGCAAGTTATAAAAATAAAATACAATAAATATACTATAGAATATGAATGTCTGGTTTCTTCAAAATCTTGGCTCAATGCTGACACAACAAGACCTATAATTTCAAAGCATTTGCCCTCCAAACTCTGTTGAGACCTCAAGGAAATACTTCTCCATCTGTCTTACTATATATTTTGAAAGAAAAAGCGACTACTTCTTAGTGCCTTGACAGTTTGTGTATTCTGTTTTCAGTGTCAAAATCATATGATAGTTTGATTTTCAGTTAATCTTTATGTCATGAAAATGGTGCAGTAAGAAAAAGGACTAATTAATTAACTTGCATATTCTTTATTTCAGACAGCATGGGTACAATAGATTCTTGCTTAGTGAAATATTTTCCCTCATTTGAGGAGGGCCAAATTTTCCTTTTCTTCCTTCTCCATGTGATTAAATTTGTGATTTCAGAATTACTGGGATACTTTCAACAGTTATTTATTGTGATTTAAAAACACCTTTGATATTAAAAAAGTATATTACTCTTAAATTTGTTCATATTGCCTGTGTGTGTGGGGTTATATAGTATATATGTATCCAAACACAATGTGCAATATTAATGAGATCCCAGTTTATTAAATTGCTAACATGTTACTAGCTCACAGAATTTATTTTTAATTATATGAAATATTTGAATATATATATTTTTTATTTTTTATAAACATATATTTTTATCCCCAGGGCTACAGGTCTCTGAATCGCCAGGTTTACACACTTCACAGCACTCACCAAAGCACATACCCTCCACAATGTCCATAACCCCACCTCCCTTCTCCCAACCCCCTTCCCCCCAGCAACCCTCAGTTTGTTTTGTGAGATTAAGAGTCACTTATGGTTTGTCTCCCTCCCAATCCCATCTTGTTTCATTGATTCTTCTCCTACCCACTTAAGCCCCCATGTTGCATCACCACTTCCTCATATCAGGGAGATCATATGATAGTTGTCTTTCTCTGCTTGACTTATATTTTTAAAGACTTAAAATGTTTCTGTTTGCAATGTTTCTACATTCATTATTGATAATTTGTGTTTTGTTTTGTTTTTTTAATTAATTTTTTATTTTTTATAAACATATATTTTTATCCACAGGGGTACAGGTCTGTGAATCACCAGGTTTACACACTTCACAGCACTCACTAAAGCACATACCCTCCCCAATGTCCATAATCCCACCCCCTTCTCCCAAGCCCCCTCCCCCCAGCAACCCTCAGTTTGTTTTGTGAGATTAAGAGTCACTTATGGTTTGTCTCCCTCCCAATCCCATCTTGTTTCATTTATTCTTCTCCTACCCACTTAAACCCCTAGTGATCCAAAGGGGCACGTGCACCCGAATGTTTATAGCAGCAATGTCCACAATAGCCAAACTATGGAAAGAACTTAGATGTCCATCAACAGATGAATGGATCAAGAAGATGTGGTATATATACACAATGGAATACTATGCAGCCATCAAAAGAAATGAAATCTTGCCATTTGTGACAACATGGATGGAACTAGAGCGTATCATGCTCTGTGTTTTGTTTTTTAATGTTGATAATGAATTGTGAATTTAGAAGCAAAGTAACTTTTTGAGGCATAAGAATATTATACATTTAGCTTGATTTACATTTTTACACACATATTCACATTTTTATGCTTTCAATAAACTTGCATTTTAACTGATTTTAATTTATCATTTGAGCATAAATTATGTGAAAAATTTTATTATAATAACATAATTATTGTTTTTCTGAGAAAGAGTAAGGAAAATAATCCACGTAGGATAAACATAAAAATTTATGTATTATGTGTATATTTTATCTTTCTACTAACTTAAACATAACTTGCCATATATAAAATATTTAGAAATGTACGATAATAATTAAAATCAGTTTTCTTTCATAAAATCCACAGCCTTACCCATATTTTAAAATTTTATCATGTAGTTATATTTATTATGTAGGAAAACAGAGTGGATATTAACAATTTGTTATCCTGATTTATAACTTGATAATAATTATATGTACATTATTTGAAACTTTATCCATGCCCTTGCCCCTGGCTTGGAGATATGAGGGACACTTACAGGAACATATCTTTTTATTTAACTAGCAGAGCTTGTTATTTTATTTTCTCCTTCTCTATCCCTCTTTTTCCCTGAATCTCTGGGTAATAATGATTAACTATCAGTGCTCTTAGTGGCACACATGCAAATGCTGAAACATTTTTCAAAAATGTGTTTGAGGGCGCCTGGGTGGCTCAGTGGGTTAAGCCTCTGCCTTTGGCTCAGGTCATGATCTCAGGGTCCTGGGATCGAGTCCCGCATCCGGCTCTCTGCTCAGCAGGGAGCCTGTTTCCTCCTCTCTCTCTCTCTGCCTGTCTCTCTTCCTACTTGTGATCTCTGTCTGTCAAATAAATAAATAAAATCTTTAAAAAAAATTTAAAAAAATGTTTTGAATTTTCAATGAATCCTGCCTCTTTTTCCCACTGCTGATTCCTTCTTCAAAATCTGGTTTATTGTTTTCCAAACAGCCCTCCTGCCTCAGCTCCATCTCTGTACATGCATCTCTTGCTCCTAGAATCTTTGGGCAGGTAGACAATGCTCCTGGGCTTGGTTTTGAGAAAATGGCTCCAAGTGACCTAAATTCTGCAGTAGTAACTCTTGATTCCCACGACATTTATACATCCTTGATACAGCTTAAATGGAAAGAGCATAGTCATCTATACCCAGGTAAGTTGGAAGTTCAACTTGATATTTCTCCCCAATTCTTAGGTTAGCACAAGGGCAACTCATTGAATTTGACAGCCTTACAGTCTTTAAAGAAGCATATTGAATAGGGGCTACCCACTTCCAAACAAAAATGGAACAAAGAAAGAGTAAAATGTTACCTCCGAACCACTCTTCCCCTACTTATTTCTCTCTGTAAACAGTGAGGGTGAGCACTGAATTAGTGACTGGTAATGGTGGAGTCCCTTGCTACTTGGCAATTCTTAGAGAAAGGCATCTGTCCCTGATACTGGCATCTATATAGTCTCATTTCAGAGGAAGAACTTTCAAGTATGTTTTTAATTATTAGTCATTAGTAGTATAAAACCTCCATTCTATCTCCTATTGTAATGGTGAGCTAAAGTGTGAGATTACTTAAAATACAAATTATCTTAAAGAAAAATTGGCCCAAATAACCAGTTGACTTATTACTTCACAAACAACGTCCAAAATTTAACATATGTTTATATGTATATATATACACATATATATGTATAAATTTTTTTTTTTTTTTTTTTTTTTGCCAAGCTTGGGGGTCACTAATGAAAAAGAAAGTGTAGCTTCAAGGGAAGAGTAAAAATCTTAAAAAAAAAATGAATATTAGAAATGATGAAAACAAAACCCTAAATAACAATCAACAGCTAAAAAAATGTGATAGAACCTAAAAGAATCACCACAGCATAACTTGGACTCTGAAAGTATCTTCCACTTTAAGAAAAAATCATTTTATTTTCCACTCAGAAAGCAATTTCCTATTTTTAAAACTGCATGTCTAGCTTTGACATTAAACTAATATGTATTGATTACTATCTCTCTGGTTGTACTAGAGAATATTGATTCATATGTTAAAAAAATTATCGACACCCTTATCACAGTGTTTCTGAAATTAATATTTTAACATTTTCAAGAAAGCTCTAATCTATTCAATCAGCAGATTAATATTCTGACCTTAAAATTCACATTTGCGGAAGAAGGGTAGAGAGAGAAGACCTCAACAATATCATAGAATTTTGTCTACTCCTTAACTTTTCCTATTTCTGGGCAACCATTTGTCTCTTGTTCATACTACTGAGAATATTCAGTGCTATGTGGAAACATTGATAGGTATTTGACTTGCATTTCAGAAAAGTAAAATATTTTTCTGTGTGATAGAAGTAAAAGCATTCTTTGTATTATGTGCCACGTTCTGGCTATCTACTAACTTACTTATTCCTAAAATCATATATATAGCGTTATACGTGGAAAACAGGTTCAGAGACATGAGGAGATTTTATATAAGTAACAGCTAGCAAGTGCTAGAGGTTAATTCTGAATCCAGGGAATTAGCTTCAGGGTCTTTTTACTCATAACAAAATAGTGTGTGCTATACTGAACAAATGTTGCGGTATTAAATAAATACTTTTGTCGTGGTGATGGTGGTGGTGATATGTAGTGTTTTTTTTTTTAATTAAAATAACTGTTTTAAAGAATTTATTTGGCTAGGATTTAATGAAATTGTGAAGGAGGAGGAAGAGAAAAAGGAGAAACTTAGAAAAAGAAAAAGGAGAAGGAATAGGAAAATGAAGGAGGAAGATGAAGAGGAAGGGGAGAAGTAGGATCGGAGAATCATGAAGTGGAGGGGGAGAGTACATTAATCCCATTAACTAGAGCTAAACCAATGCTTGTTTATAGTTCACATCTTATATCAAAATTCAAAACTTATTTCTCATGCCCTATTTGATTAATAAACTGATAATCTCATACAATACACAAACATACAGAGATTAGTTTAATGAATGAGTCTCAGAATTAGAGACCCTTACAATCTTATGAAACCATTGTATTTTTCCCGATGATTGCTGAATGCATTAACATTGTATTTATCCTTTTTGGCCTTTCACATGATGATGGAAGAGAGTTCACAAGACATGAAACATCTAGCTCTGATTAAGTCAGTTCGGGCAATGGACATCTGGCAGTTACAGTTTTCAGATGTTTTGAGTTAATTACAGTTTTGCTGATGAGAAAAAACTCATGTCAATCCTGATGGATTAGCTAGCTTTGAGCAGAAGAGAATCCTGTTCTCTACACAAATTTAACCACAAACAGTCACATCACATGCAGGATAGTGGTTTTGGTGTGCACAGAGATTATAATATGAATAGTTCAGGAAAATGTATAAACTGACAAAAAAGAAGAATGAGAAATAATTTGGTGAGGCCATTTTCAGAGTTAAAATACTATCCCTCAAAAAAATACATTTTATATATGAAGAAACATATGGATTCCTCCCCTTGGCAGCACATTTACTAAAACTGTGAAGATTAGAATGGCCCCTGGGCAAGGACAACACACAAATTTGTGAAGCTGTATGGTGTGTGTGTGTGTGTGTGTGTGTGTGTGTGTGTATAATGAAATTAGAGAGGGAGACAAACCATAGGAGACTCTTTTTTTTTTTTAAGATTTTATTTATTTATTTGACAGAGATCATAAGGAGGCAGAGAGACAGGCAGAGAGAGAGGAGGAAGCAGGCTCCCTGCTGAGCAGAGAGCCCAGTGCGGGGCTCGATTCCAGGACCCTGGGATCATGACCTGAGCCGAAGGCAGAGGTTTTATCCCACTGAGCCACCCCGGCGCCCCCCATAGGAGACTCTTAGGGAACAAACTGAGAGGTACTGGAGGAGGTGGGGTAATTGGGTGATGGGTATTAAGGAGGGCACTTGTAACGAGCACAGGGTGTTATATACAACTGGTGAATCACTAAACTCTATTTCTGAAACTAATGATACACTATATATTGATTTATTTTAAATTTTTAAAAATGTAGGTAAATATAAATACATGTTGTGCTACTCTTTGCGTTATCACTTTTCCTATGCATCTCCACCAAATAGGATCTAGAGCCAAACTTGACCTTCCAAAGTCTTTTTCTCAAAGAAACACATGATTGTCGGCCCATGATTTTTACTTCGTTGAATGAACTAGAACATTGCATAAACCATTCTTGAGTTGAATTTCCTTCTGTAATACCATCTCTTCATCTGGCACAGAATCCTTTCAACTTTCCTTGTCATCATACATTGTGCATCTGTCAAAAACTTCCTCTTCTTCCAGGCTATGAGATTCTTAAGATGATTAGAGACTATGTCTATAACCTTAATTTGAAGGATTCAATACTGCACAGAATGGGTACTTATTAAATATGTGTTTAATCTATTTGAATATTATTTGCTTTTAAAATATCCTAAAAGGCAAATGTTAAAATACAGTTTGCAAATATTCTTTACTAAAGCAATATCCAAAAGTTATTAATTTAATTTAATTATATTGTATTTAATTTATGCATTCATGCAACATATATTTATTAAGAACTTACTGTCAGATACTGTGCTTGGCTTGAGACACATTGGTAAAAAAGATATCCACAGCTAATGGCCTCAGGGAGTTTATTGTTTGTTAGAAAGTCATACAAGAAATTAAATGACAGATAGAAACTGGCAAGTGTGATTTTTGTAATGATAGGAAAAATATATTGAGCTACTGATAATAATAGAAGGATGATCATGAAACACTTTTGGTGTTTGGTTTCTGCCCAAGAAGGCCCCTCCCATTCACTTTTGCATACATCTGACTTTGGAGGCAATCCTTCAATTTTGGAGGAACTTCATCAGAAAAAGTTGTTTTCATACAATATAAACCAGCTTGTAGTTACAGTAGACACCATCAGAGATAGGAATTTGATGCAGACTGAGACAACCAGAATTTTCTACAAGTATTGGAACTAGGAAGAATAAGGATTATATAAGTAATGCTTCCAAAATGAGTTTGGAAATGCTAGGAACCCAATATATGAATATAAAAATATGACAATGTATTGTCAGGCATAATCTAGAATCAAGAGAAAAATAGGTTTCTAAAAAAAATTTAGAGGCTTTATACATAGGATTGCCTGGCTAGAGATTCTTACATAAATAATATCTAAACAGGGAATTGAAATTCTAAATGAACTAGAACACTTTAGTTGGCACAGTTTTGTTTTGTTTTTAAGAATTTATTTATTTATTTGTTTGAGAGAGAGAGATGAGCAGGGAGTGGAGCAGAGGAGGAAAGAGAGAGAAGGGACAGAATCTTAAGTAGACTCCATTCTGAGCACAGAGCCTGACATAGGGCTCCATCTACTCACCCTGAGATCATGACCTGAGCTGAAACCAAGAGTTGGATGTTTAACTCACTGAGCCACCCAGGTGCCTCTAGTTGACACAGTTTTTAAAATATTTCTGATAAAAAATTGACTTGAAGATTTTGAGTTGAAATTTCCATACAACACTCTAATCCTGGGTTATTCAGTGCCTTAGAGAGGACCAAGCTCATAGTACTTAATAATAGTTGTTGAATTGAATTGAATCAAATTCCCAATATTGCTGACAAATTATTGACAAGATTATTTAAATTTCAAGAAAATATGTAAGATACATTAACTTTTTGAGATGGAAAATATAAAGTACCCAATTTCATATGTAATTAGCATTTTTAATGTTAGGAATTTTTCAAAAGTGACCCAAAATAGTAAAAAAAAATTCTCATTATGTTAGTGGTGGGGTAAATCAGTATTTATGGCAAGTAATTTGGCAGAAACCTTAGCATTTTATAACATTCACATCAAAAATTTTATTTCTAGGTATTTATTTTATAGGCATAATTATGAATTATTTAATATAAAGCTATAACATTGTTAAGTGCAATATAGTTTGCAATAGAAAATTTTCTAAACAACCTAATACTCTAAGAATAGGTAATTGATTGAATAAATTTTCGTAGACCGTTACCATATAATACTATGCAGTCGTTAAACATTATGTGGTGGAATAATATTTAATGGCTTGGAAAGTGGTCAGGAGGTAATGTTAACCCAAAGAACAGATTACAAAATAGTGTGTAAAGAATAATATCATTTAATGTCCACACATATATGGGATTATATACGAATGAAATGCCTGGAGTGATTTTTCTTTCTTTATTCTCTTACTGCTTTAAAATTTTTTTCTTCAATGTCTACACTTTACTAGTTACAATGACTCTAATATTGTAGCAGGCAGTGTCCTAATCACAATGACTTAATACAATAAAGATTTAGTTCTCACATAATTCGTACTGTTTGTCCAAGAGACTCTCTGGGACAGTGTTCCTCCAGAGAGCCAGGGTGCTTTCTGGCTTCATAATCTCAGCACATGTTCTCTATGAACAAAAGGTAACAGAAGAGACTCTGGTGAGACAGGATCCTACCTGTCTCACCAGACACATATCACACATTTATGATCCATGGACAAAAATTCATCACATGGTCCCACCACCTACAAGAGGTTTGAAAATTTTTGTCATCCTGTAGACCCAGTAGTGAAAGGAAAACATTGCTGAGCTCTAGTAATTGAGAAGAAACAGGCATCAATTCCTATATATGTGTGTTTTTTAAAATTCATAAATTATATTTGAATTATAAAGGAAAGTGAAGGGGAACCTGGGTGGCTCAGTGTGTTAAGCCTCTGCCCTTGATTAGGTCATGATCTCAGGGTTCTGGGATCCAGCCCCACATTGGGCTCTCTGCTCAGCAGGGAGCCTGCTTCCCCCTCTATCTCTGCCTGCCTCTCTGCCTACGTGTGATCTCTCTGTCAAATAAATAAATAAAATCTTAAAAAGAAAGAAAGAAAGAAAGAAAAAAGTGAAGCATAAATTTACCTCTATAAATGGTAAAATATTAACATGTTAAAAATATTAAGAGTTTTTAAGTGGTGAAAAAGTATATTTTTGAATTCTGAATTGTAATGTTTTAGTATCTGCAGGCATATTGAAATATGAAAAGATCTATTTAGCATCTCAAAGGTGGGGAAAAGGCCTAAAAATAACAAGAGATTAAATAGTTGAAAACAAGTAGTTTTGAATTAATTTTAACCTCTAGGCACAAATTATGTCTCAGGTTAAAGTAAAGACCAGAAAAAAATAAATATATGAATCAATGAATTAATGAATTAGAAGATTAGAGAATAAGTGATCTTGGTGTGATTGTCAGTTATTAAAGTGAGATGTTAAGAAATAGAAATTAAAATATGCTCCTTTTTTCATTTTCACAAAATATGCTCTTTTTACTCAAAAGGGATGGTAAGGGTGAACCCTGAAAAATATGATAAACATGCTGGATGATAATTCTAGTCATAATCCTACAGCAATACTATTGAGCATTTATAAAATAACATAAAAATTACTAGTAGTAATATAATTTTAATAGAATAAGAAAGTAAAATGTATATTTAATTTTTCATATCAATTCCTGTTCAGCTCCACCTGATTGATAGCTATGTTTGTATACAACTAATAACAATTAGGGGTACCTGGGTGGCTCAGTTGGGTAAGTATCCTACTCTTGCTTTCAGCTCAGGGTCATGAGATCAAACCCTGCATTTGGCTTCATGCTAGGTGTGGAGGCTACTTGGGATTCTCTACCTCTCTCTCTGTCCCTACATCACTACCCACCCCCAACCCTGCTTGCATGCTTTCGCTCTCTCTCTCAAAACAAACAAACAAATAAATAAATAAATAAATGTAATAGCAATGGTATATAACCTCTTAGCATATTAATGATAATTGAATAAATTAGTATTAAGAGCTATGTTATATGAGCTGAACATTTGAGTGAATATTTTGATAGTATTAAATCTTTCCTTCCTAATCATGATTAAAAAACTAGTTGAGCTAATATATATACAACTATTGGAAATTAATTTAAATATAAATTAAATTAAATTAATTTATTTTCTAACTATTTTTTCTGTCCCTCCCTTCACTTTTGAAAGTTAGACAAATATATAAAATATTTTGATAGGTAATTCATGATGTTTTTGACAAACTATTGAGATAAGATTGTGAATAAAATTCAAAAGAAAAAATCAAATTTATTTTATTTTTAAGAAGTTTTGCTTAGGCCATTAAACCTCAATGTTAGAACTCTTTCAAATATATATCAAAACTTTGCAGAGATATCTATTCAATGTGCAATTTCTAGTCAAATAAAGTAATTGGCTATTTCTAATGCTGCACAGTAGGGTCAGCAAATTCAGTTTGGTGTCTTTTTTAAATAAACTTATATTAAAACACAGCTACCTAATTCATTTACACATACTTTATGCTTTGTGCTACAAAGGCAGAGTTGAGTGGTTGAGACTCTGTAGAAAGTGTTTGCCATTCCCTGCTATAGAGGTACCTTTATATTTATCATTTATTTAATAAATTGTTCTCTAATATACGATCACATAAATCAGTATATCTATAAATGCAAACCCAAATGAAAAAATTTTCAATTCAGTCCTTTGGAATTTGAAAATAATGGTAAATGGTTATTATTCCTTGAAACACAAGAGCAGTTTTACTTTCTTTTTTAACTCTTTAAATTTTTTGTACAATTTTAATGCAAACTTAGTCCTTGCTAAAGTTTCTTAAATTTAATGTTAGTTGTAAAAAAAACTGGTACAGTCTGTCAGAATTGTATTCTGTTCTCATTGTGTGATTAAAGAATTAAAGTTTTCAAAAACACGGGTTTTATGGGGCGCCTGGGTGGCTCAGTGGGTTAAGCTGCTGCCTTCAGCTCAGGTCATGATCTCAGGGTCCTGGGATCGAGTCCCACATCGGGCTTTCTGCTCAGCAGGGAGCCTGCTTCCTCCTCTCTCTCTGCCTGCCTCTCTGCCTACTTGTGATCGCTGTCTGTCAAATAAATAAATAAAATCTTTAAAAAAAAAACACGGGTTTTATTATTTTTTTAAGAGTTTATTTATTTGACAGACAGAGACACAGGTAGGCAGAGAGACAGGCAGAGAAAGAGAGGGGGGAAGCAGGCTCTCCAGTGAGGAGAGATCCCGGCTTGGGGCTCAATCCCAAGACCCTGAGATCATGACCTGAGCCAAAAGCAGAGGCTTTAACCCACTGAGTCAAGCAGGCACCCCTCAAAAACACAGGTTTTGAAAGCCAAGCATATTTTAGTTGACTATACATTTCCTCATTTCTTCTAGCTTACATAATATACGTGAAAATGTTATCAATATGCCAATATTTCTGCTTGACAATGTGACTTAATAGAAATAGACAGCATTCATGACAGTCATTGTATTGTTGTCTCATCCTTGGTTCAACTGTCTTTAACAGGTCACATTAAAATCCTTAGTTTTCCCTTGTTGAAGTAGTCTAATAAAAACTGCAGTGGAAATAGATCAATGTGCATAAAAATAATCAGAAATTTTAAATATAAATATTTGTATGCAAATATACTGGTTATAAATATTAAGTAGTGTGTTCTGTATGTGTTTGCATGAGTGTGTTTGCATGTGAAGATATGAGTGTGTTCTAACTAAAATCCACAAGTTATCCACATCAGTGATGGATTTTGAAAGATAAAACTTACTCTGAGTTCCAATGATAAGGGAAAAATCCTTTAAAATATTCTTTAAATTGTTTAAACACTTTGATCAAAACCCTCTTTTGGCTCCCTCTCACTTGTGCTAAACATCATGGTCCTTTGGTGGCAAAATTATTACTTTCACCTCTCTTTTTAATCACCCAGCTATATCTTCTGGTTCACCCACCTTCTTTCATGAATTCACCTAAAGGCTTCTCATTGGCTAAGACTCTATGCCTAGAGTGTTCTTCAAAGAAATCTACATGACCTGCTTTGTGAGTTGTTCACATCTTTGCTTTCAAAAAAACAAACAAAAAAATACTGTCTCAATATTTATTTTGGTGAAGATCTGCCTTTGAGTGATTCCTTAAGTTTATGCTTATCTGCATGTATCTTTATTTTGACTTCACCTTTCAATATCATTGCTCTATCTATAGAATTGTAGTTTTATTTTTTTTTAAGATTTTATTTATTTATTTGACAGAGTTTACAAGTAGGCGGAGAAGCAAGCAGAGAGAGAGGAGGGAGCATGCTCCCTGTGTAGCGGAGAGCCCAGTGCAGGGCTCTATCTCAAGACATTGGGACCATGACCTGAGCCAAAGGCAGAGCCTTTAAACCACTGAGCCACCCAGGTGCCCCTATAAAATTGTAGTTTAACAAATATTTTCTTTTCATATTTAAAACATTTGGTTCTATTGTTCCCTTACTTTCATTATAAAATTGATAAGTCAGCTGTTAATTTTATTGATTATCCTTGAAAATGATATGCCTTTAAGATTCTCCCTCTGGGGGCGCCTGGGTCGCTCAGTGAGTTAAAGCCTCTGCTTTTGGCTCAAGTCATGACCCCTGGGTCCTGGGATTGGCCCCGCATTCGGCTCTCTGCTCAGCGAGTAGCCTGCTTCCTCCTCTCTCTCTGCCTACCTATCTGCCTACTTGTGATCTCTGTCTGTCAAATAAATTAAGAAAAAAAAAAAAAAGATTCTCCCTCTGTTCCTGCTTTTTAGCATAATGATGGGCTTAAGTGAGGTTGCCCTCTTTGGTACTCATACTTGCTTCTTGAATTTAAAACTTCGAGTGTTTCAACAGTTGTGGGCAATACTCTGGAAAAGGTTGAAGCTGTGATCAGTTAAGAACTGGGAAATGAGTGCAATAGCTTGCTGACAGAAATCTAGATGGGGTGGCAAGCATGCTATATTATTGCTCGAAGCAAAGGTCAGAAACTGTTACATGAGTCAAATATAGCATATAGATTATTTTGTAAACCATATTTTGTTAGATCACAGTCATACTGATTTGTTTAGATATTATCTAAATTTGGATATTATCTAAATATGTTTTCACACTGAAATGAGAAAATTGAGTAGTTAACGCAAAAACATATTTACAGAACTTAAATATTTACTATCAAGTCGCTACAGGAAGCTTGCTTAATTCTGGTTTAGAGAAATAGTATGGTCTTAGCAGTCAGGGCATCTTGATAAGAAAGAAAGAAAGAAAGAAAGAAAGAAAGAAAGAAAGAAAGAAAGAAAGAAAGAAAGAAAGAAAGAAAGAAAGAAAGGAAGGAAGGAAGGAAGGAAGGAAGGAAGAAAGAAAGAAAGAAAGAAGAAAGAAAAAAAAAGAAAAGAGGAACAAAAAATCTGGTTCTAACATATGCTAAAACTGTTTACTTTATACTTAAATTTTCTGAACCTTTCTTTGCCTTCATATACACTGATAATAATATTTACTTAATAGAATTATGAGAAATACATAAAGTGCATAAGCAAATGCATGTGAAGATTCAGACATCATAGTGTGGTACATAATGGGCCCTCAGAAAATGATTTAAGCAACCCAATTTTTCCTTTGTATTTTGTGTCATGATAGTCAAGTTCAGGGCACATATGCATCAAGTCTGGAATACTATAAAACTGACTGAATATTTATCTACTATTTGCATTTTCTTTCTTCTTCTATCTATCCTTTACATGACTATTTTGATAACAATGTATGTTTTTCTTCATGTTGTAACATAATAAGAGCAGTTATTCTCTTTTGATACAGAACCCCTTATTTTCCTTTGCTTTATTCAAAAGAGTGACTTTCCTTATTTTTGAATGAAAGTGACTTTCTCCAGGGCAGAATGAGTCTATGCCGAAAGGAGAAATGTGTTATGTGAAGATTAAATACTTCTAGTAATCCAAGAAGGGGAAATACGTTGTTGTTATTTCATTGTTGTTTTTGCCTTTACTGACTCAGTACATTAAAATGCCCTGACCTCAATGGATCAATAACATGCTTTTGACTGACCAGAAAAGCCTTTTGTGATACATACATTTGATGGACATCATAGATATTCAGGGGCTAATGACAAAAGGAATGAAGAGTCCAAATATTAGGCAATCTGAGCCTGGGATGTCATCCAGTTACATTGGCAAGAGTAACCAGTGCTTGAAACTTGCTGGCTCAGGATCCACTCCAGCTGACCACTTGTCCTCAGACACGTGGGGAATTAACCTTGCCTGGATTCTGATAAAATAACAGCTAAATGTCTATTCTTCTCATGAGCGGAAAATTCATCCTTTCTGTCAAAAGCGTTTTTCCCAGCCATCTGCTTAGTAGAAGTAACGTCCATGAAGTATGTCATGGATCTTTACAGTGTTAACTTCAGGTACTTCAGGAAAGCTACTCCCAACACAATTTTCTGAGGAAAACCTAAGAACCCCACTGTACTGGGGAGGAACTTCTTGATTTAGATATATATATCTGAAGCGTCAGGAACTAGGACTTTATGGAGGGGCCTTACTATCGCATTTGTTTCATGCTACTTTATGTGATGTTGCATGTTTTGCATCAAGCTTCTTTCCATTTGGGGGGATTAACATGTCCAAAGTGTTTTACCAGACAGTGATTCTCAATTGCACTGTGCATCAAAATTAACTGAGGAGCTTATAAAAACCCAAATTATTTGACCAAGACCTCAGAGTTTCTGATTCAGAAGGACTGGTATGGGTCCTGATATTTGTGTCATCTGCCAGTTTCCCAGATGATGCTGATGTTGGTGGGAACATAATGAGCACTGATGCAACATATGAAACATAATTAATTTTTTATGGAAATATTATGTGGGATAATACCAATTTCATTTTTCACTCTGGATACCACATCTTTGCTGCAATTTCCTCAACCAGTGTGTATACTTCAAATATCCATCTCATGTCTTTTATGGATATTTTTAGAATTTAAAATGGATCCATCAGGTAATACTAAATCCCCACGATCAAGTGAGAATATGCAATTTACTTGTTTAACCAAAGAATTTATATATTATTTATATATATGTGGGTATGTGAATATATGTGTATATGTATTATATATAATATTGTATATATTTGTATATGTGTATTTATCAGAGATATCAAATTTAAAGTTAGTATACTTTATTTAAGCTGTAAGCTTTAGAGAGATGTGACTTAAGGACATGCCTTTAAGCCCTCATCAGTCCTCCTCATCATATTCTGGTTCTGGATAATCCACTGACTTTATGCTCTTTTGAGAGCCACACGATTTTGTATGGAATAGTTACTTCAAAGAGCATATGGCCTCTTTATCCTTTTTGCCTCATTCCCTCTTTATTTTCTATCAGACATCTATTTTTAAAGATTTTATTTAATTATTTTAGAGAAAGAGAGATCGGGAGAACACAGAAAGAGAGTGAGAGAGAGAGAAGCAGACTTCCCACTGAACAGAGAGCCTGACATGGGGCTCAATCCTAGAACCCTGAGATCATGACCTGAGCTGAAGGCAGGTACTTAACTGACTGAACCAGTCACGTGCCCTCATCTTTTTTTTTTCTTTTTCTTTTTCTTTTTCGTTTCTTTCTTTCTTTCTTTTTTTTATTTGATTGCAGAGAAGGGTGCCTGGATAGCTGTCAGTTAAGCATCTGACACTTGATCTCTCTTTGGGGTCTTGATCTCGGTTTTGAGTTTAAGCCCCGCTTTGAGCTCCACATTGGGCATGAAGCCTACAAAAAAAAAAAAAAAAAAAAAAAAAAAATTGCAGAGTAATCTCCCTCTTTCTGCAATTACTGCTCTTCTTTCACCTTCTAAAGATTTTTTTTTCTAACAGTTCTCTATATTTCTTTTTCATTAAGTTATTCACTGTGCTAAAATTTTCAATTTGTGTCCTTCATTCTTCAAAGTACCAGCAGCAAAGTGTTGATGCATCTATTTATTTATCTTTTTGCAGTCTTAATTAAAATATCAGGTCTTGATATTTATAATTCTGGACCAGGGGAAGGGTTTACACCTCTGAATTTTTCATGGAAATAATTTTTCCAGATTTAATGCTCTTTGAAAAAAATCCAGTCACAAATAATTGACTCTGTTACTTTTTGCTCTAAGATGAACAACCATCTCCCATGCTATAGTCTTTTATGACTATAGCATGGGTATAACATATACTTATAACATAAATAAATGTTATAACATAAATATATGTTATAAGTATAATATATACTATCCTCATATAACATATACTATTATATAACATAATATATTACATATTATACATTAAACAACAGTATATGTTATATACTATTTTATGTTATATATAATTTATTATATATAACATGTATGTTGTATATAATAAATATATGTTATATATAACATGCATGTTATATAACATATACTATTCTCATCTGTTGATTAATTCTTCAAGTCTTAAATAATTTCAATAATATTACTAGTTTTAGCAAAAGACTTATATAGAGATAAAACAAAACAAAACAAAAACCTAACTAGCGAAGAACATCCTTAAGATCTCACTTTGGCATGTGGCTTACATAAAAGAAATTTAAAAATAACTGCATGAATTATAAGCTCTTTGAAAAGAATCTTATTGAGTTTTCTCCAGCCTCTTTCAATTTTATAGTTAACAAAACATTGTATTTTAATAGTCTTGTTCAAAATATTTTTTTTTGCTGATAAATATCATACATGAAGTAAGCAATTACATTTTCCTTTGTTTCTTTGTAATGTTAAGCCACTTTTTGGTTAGTTCATGGACAAATAAAGAAAAGCTGTATTTTCCTTTTTAAGAAAAAACATCTTTTAAAAGAAAAATGTTAGTGGTGCCTGGGTTGCTCAGTCAGTTAATCATCTGCCTTCAGCTCTGGTCATGATTCTGGATTTCCTGGATGGAGCCCCACTTAGGTCTCCCTGCTCAGCAGGGATTCTGCTTCTCCCCCTTTCTTTCCCCCATTTGTGCTCCTTCTCTCTTGTTCTGTCTCTCTCTCACATAAATAAATTAAATCTTTAAAAAAAGGCTCATCTGACAAATATCTAAAGCTAATAATAGCTTCAATCACCATTGGGTTGGATTAGTTACTGGGTTGGTTGGGAATGTAAAGACTTCTAAAACATTGTGTTAAATAAAGTGCAGTGTCTTCTCCACCATGTGGCATCAGAATTGGACTTTTCTAGGAATAAAAATTCAGAACAACTACACATAATGGGTTTAAAATTAATAGCAAGCCATGCTGTCCATAGCCATGAAATCTCTGGACATACAATTTCTTAATGATTAAAATTTCTAAAGTCTAGAGTTATAATTATAAACAAGCTCTACTTCATGGTTTTTATGTCATTAAAATAATTATTGTTTAACCACTGCCCTCTTTCTAAAGTAGAAAATAAATGGTTTCAAGCAAAACTCATCATTCAATTTGTAGTTAATTGATATAATTAAGAGTATATTTTGTCATTTTATCTACTAAACTGGTGATAATGTGAAAAATGTGTAGCTACTTTGCATTTTCTTTTTTAAAATATGTGTTATGCTAGCTAATAGACTAGAGAGAAAGCATTTCCCCTAGTTTTCAAACTTCACAGAATTTTTTTTTTCAGTTTTTCATATATTTTAGGGAAGCTTTCATATACATTTTAATTTTTTCAATTGTGGTTTTCTTCAGACATTTATGGTAGATTTAGATCTGACTTATTTCTCTCAATAAATAATGTTTGTTGAAGACATATACCTGCTGCTTGTTTTCTGTAACTCTTAACATATTAGTTTTGTAATTTTATGATTACTCTCTATTCATGTGACTCAACTTTTGAGGTTAATTTTAGGAATTAAATTAAAGCAGCAATTTATAATGAATTGATTTTGCTCCCTAGGGTAAATTTAGCAATGTCTACAGACAGTCCTGGTTGTTACAACTGGGGGGAGTAGGGGTGTTAATGACATCTAGGTGTAGAGGACAGGAATGACATTTTATAATGAATGGGACAGTTTCCCATAATAAAGAAGTAGCTATTTCAAAATGTCCATAGTGTTGAGGTTGATAAGTCTGATCAAAAGTATCTCACTCTATGCAGCCTCTACTCATAACAAAACTTGAAATTATATTTGAAACTATTCTTTCTGTGTATTGTTATACAAGCATCAACTTGTGAGTCATTTCTATATACTTTGGCCTCTTAATTTTCCTGAATGTTATATATACACAATTCCTTTATACCTTGGTTGAGATGGTGAGTTGAGGAATGAAAATAAAAAATAAAATCTTACCTTTTTCTTTTTCTTTTTTTTTGGAATGGGTTTTTGCTTTTTGTAGATAAGTAATGCATAATTATACAGTCCACTACCACTGTTTTTATTTGTATTTCTTCTTGTTTTTTTTTTCCTGTGTGATTATTTTTTTTTTTAAAGATTTCATTTATTTATTTGAGAGAGAGACAGTGAGAGAGAGCATGAGCGAGGAGAAGGTCAGAGAGTGAAGCAGACTCCCCATGGAGCTGGGAGCTCGATGCGGGACTCGATCCCAGGACTCCAGGAACATGACCTGAGCCGAAGGCAGTCATCCAACCAACTGAGCCACCCAGGCGTCCCTAAGTGAGGATTGTAAGATTTTTAAATTTTATAGAATAGATGCTTTACTTAAAACCATAAGAAACGTCAAGTTGCTACTCATGTCTTTTCTTAAAATCCAATATACAAATTAGAATACAATTTCTTGCAGGAAAATTAAGGTTAGCCATAATTCAGATACAAAAAACAATTCAGTTTCTTATTTTTTGAGTGAGCTGAAAAAAAAAAAAAAGCAGAGATAAGCTGAAAATTCAAAATAACACAAATATAAAATTAACAGGACAAAAAAATGTGCCTTATTTTCATCTTTCATTAAAAAGAGATAGAAGAGCCTACCATTCTATTCTGAAATAAATTTTCAGAAAATTCCTGAGCTGCAGACTCTGTTCTTCAGAACCTTAATTTTCCTGCTTCTCCCTTTCACTCTCCTTCTGTGTTCTTACTCTCTCAAATAAATAAGTAAAATCTTAAAAAGAAATTTTTTAAAAAAAGCAAAACTTAATTTTCTCCCAAGCCAAACACTGTTCATTGTCATAGAAGTAAAATCATAGCTATATCCCTTTAATCATGGAACCACGTAAAGAGAAAATTCAGGGTACTATAACAACACAATACCAGTTTTGTTCCAATAACATTAAGCCTCATTTTAAAAAAAATCATGTAGCTACATGGTCCTATAATATGCTGCCTAAGCCCCAAGACCTGACTTCAAATTATGGATGTGAAAAAAATTATACATATGCCTTTGAATACCTTATGTGTGTCTGCCTATCTTACCTGCTTAAACGACCTCAAAAAGCACCTACTCACGAAACCTCGGGAGCTGACTCACAAGGACTAAGCTTTTAACCCAAATGAGGCCAGGCTTCCTTACTTGAGATTTTGATATTGAGACATAGAAGAACCAAGTAATATGGTGTTAATATTTATGAATAAGGCGAGAATCTTACTATGCATATAGAAAGCTGAGAAGGCAGGCCCAAAGAAATAGGGCTACAGAAGGCACAAAGAGGCACACAGAAATAAGACGGGAAAAAGAATCCAGGACTTCTGTGGCTCTCTGAAGCCAGATAAATATACCTGCTTTATTTCCCATGAAATCCACTAAATCTTTATAAAAATGTTACTTCCAGAGTGTAAGCCAGATGATGCTATTATATGTTACTTCCTAACAAAAGGATTCTAATATAGTTTATAATATTGATAATCTTTAATGAATACTAATTATACCACACACACTTCTAATATCTTTGAATGATATCTTCATTTATTGTTTCCCAAACCTATGTGATAGGAAAGTTTTCCAGTTTTATAGATGAGTTAACTACTTGTAGTAAACTCGTCATTAAGGAAAGCAAAGATACACCTCTGAAGACTGATGTTTTACACGGAGTTAATTTTTTTTGGCATAGACCAGAGAGAGATTAATGTTCATAATTGGAACATTCAAAAGTTATTCAAGAGGTTTGCATAAAGTGTAAACAGTCATGAGAGTTTTATCAGCAATTTTATATTATGCTGTAAATCACCACTTTATAGTATGATGTATTTAAATTTTTCTAGGTCTAATTAAACTGAAATTATATACATGCAGACTTTTTTTTTTAAGATTTTATTTATTTATCAGAGAGAGATGGGGAGAGAGCGAGCACAGGCAGACAGAATGGCAGGCAGAGGCAGAGGGAGAAGCAGGCTCCCTGCCAAGCAAGGAGCCCGATGCGGGACTCGATCCCAGGACACTGGGATCATGACCTGAGCCGAAGGCAGCTGCTCAACCAACTGAGCCACCCAGGCGTTCCACTATATACATGCAGACTTATTTCTTCAGCTCCTCCTCTATACCCACACATCCATCTCCACCACTTAAATCAATGCTCATTATTTATATAATGTATGAATAAATATTTATTACACATTATATTGTGTAGCTGCACCACAGAAGACTCTAAGCCAAGGGTGAGTGAGGGTCTGGCAAGGCCAAACAAATGACCTGGAGACAGTGATTAAAACATAGGTTTGTTAGGGGAACTAACACACAGGAGTCCAGGAGCGACTTCCTGACAAAGTATCATTGATGGGATCTACTGCAGCAAGATTTCATAGGATAACAACTAGCCCAACAGCTGCCTGTGGTCCTTCTTCCCCTTGTTCAGCTGACATTCAGAGGAGAGCAACGCATTCCATCTAGACATTCTCTGGTACCAAAGAGACACTGGCCTTGAACACTGAGCAACATGTTTCTCTCCTGTTCTATGGAAACATAGAGGAAGGACGGGAGCTCTATATTCTTACAATAGTGATTAACATGGACATTCAGGGTGTGCTTGTACAAACCGGCCACCTAACACCTACTATACACATATATACTTACATATATAATGGGGGGCTTAGGAGGAATTTCAAATATAAAATGAAGGGACTTCCTCTTAAAGAAGCAGAATCTTGGGCGCCTGGATGGCTCAGTGGGTTAAACCGCTGCCTTCGGTTCAGATCATGATCTCAGGGCCCTGGGATCGAGTTCCGAATCGGGCTCTCTGCTCAGCAGGGAGCCTGCTTCCTCCTCTCTCTCTGCCTGCCTCTCTGCCTACTTGTGATCTCTTTCTGTCAAATAAATAAATAAAATCTTTAAAAAAAAAAAAAGCAGAATCTTTTTTTCTCTCCTGATTTTTTTTTTCTTTTTTACAAACGCTCTTTCATAATGAAAGCACAAGGGATAATTTTAAAGTATCTTCTGCTTCTCAAAAAAATGCAAAATAGTGCATCATTAATGTTTCAGTTTACATTTGAAAGAGAATTGAAAGAAAATTGTTTATGAAAATGGATTCAAATGGATGCTATTGGATATTTTCAATACAAGTTTTTAAAATAAATATTAACACTCTAATAACTTAGTAGCTGAGGGTACACAAAAGATTCAGAATTCAGGCAGGCCACCAAATCCTCATCACATGCATACTAGCATCCACTCTGAGACAGGGCTGTGCCTGGCTAGGAGGTGTGGGGAAGAAAGGCAGAAGCCTGGTCTTCATAAGACTTATAGTTTTCTGGTCAAGAAATAGTTGAAGGAATAGATATTAGAAACCAAGTTGCAAAGACTGGCTACAACGTATCATTAAATGCAAGTGTGGGTTGGAATCTAGGAATCAAATTTTAGGACCAGCCTCCTGACTCATAATGCATGGCAGTGGAAACTCTTTGGATCACTGGCAGGCAGAGCTGAATAAGAATAGCTGACCCAAATGATAGATAGGTTATAAGACACACTGGCTTGTATTAAGCTGTCTAACTCAGGAATGATTATTTTGAGTCATAGATCTTTTTTTTTCTTTTACTTGTTATTGATGGTAATTTTAATGTGTCAACGAAAGGCTATTGTTCTTTTGTTGAACTTTAGCTAGCTCCATTTCAAACACCATTCCAGATATTGCTCTAAAATATTTTTTTAGATGTAGTTAACATTTCAGTCAATAGACTTTGAGAAAATCAGATGACTCTTCCCCCAATTATGTGTGGGCTTCATCCAATCAGTGAAAGATCTTAAAAACAAAGTTTTCCCAAAGAAGAAAGAATTTTCCTCAAGATTGCAACATAGGAACTCTGCCTGAGTTTCCAGACTTCTGCTCTGGAGAATTCACAGGATGCTAGTAGCATTAACAATGACCTACATTTCCAGTCTGTCAGTATATGTATGTATGCATGTCTGTGTGTATATATATACAAATAGAGAGAGAGAGAGTTCTGTTTTTCATATAGTTTCTATTTCTCCTGTGAGTTCTGTTTCTCTGGAGAACCCTGACTAACACAATTGAATACTATGTTGTACCTGTACATTGCATCAGTGCCCAGTGTCCTTTTTCTGTTTCCTTCTGCCCTCCAGCAAGGTGAGATGTCATGATGCTGCATTTCTTTGTGCCTTTGGCAATGGACCTTTCACTATTCTCCTCCTCCCCCGGGTCTTGATTAAGCTGATTCTCCTGCACGCGATTTTATGCCTATAAAACTGCATCCCCAGTTGCTTTTAAAATAGCTTTTTGATAACTTGCAGAAGCATTTTTTAAGAGTTGAGTGAACTAGTGTTGTATAGGTTTCTATTTCCATCCCCCGTGGCTACCCTCCAGCAACTGTTGCTATCTCTTTTATACCAAAAACTTTTTCAAGTCACAAGAACTCAACTAAAGTTCCTTCAGCTCAACAATTAAAAAAAAAAAAAAAAAAGATAAAACCATTTGATCTAAAAAAAAAAAATAAATAAGCATTTAAGCTTACTAAAAAAGTTGAGGAACACACCGGTACTACCCTTTGCTACTCTTAAAAGTCCTTGTGTTGTCAATGTGACAGTGACATAAGATTTGCAGGACTGAGAGAGAAAGTTGAGAATAGGCTTTAATCTGTACTATCTATATATCTATTTTACAATGGAAATCCTGTTTCAGCATGTCCTTTTCTCAGTAATCTCTTCCTACCGCTAAGATTTCAAAATAAATAGAAAAATGCCGAAAGCATTCACAAGTTGACACATATTGATAACCATGCAGCATGTCTCTTGATGCTTGAGCAATATGCTAAACAATTTGCATAATAAGGGAATAAAAACTGGTTCCATGATATGGTTTATTTTCTCAAATCAAGATGGTTACTTCTGGATTAAAGTTTGTAATTCTAAAAAAGTATAATTTTACATGAGTAACCTTACTTTATTCTTTGTTGACAGGAAACAGAAAGAGAAAATGTACTGCTGGGTTGACAGTTGTAAGCGATTTTGAAGCTTTTGTTCCAAGAAATAACTTTATGTTTACAGAGAAAAGAAAAAGATGTATAACTAAAAGTTACTCCAAATTTTACCATTAATATTATTTCAAGAACTATAGAAATAAAGTTCATAATATTTTATCATAGACTTATTTCATAATTAGATAATCCTGACCAAAATTCCTTTTCTTTTCTCACTGTACTACAATGTATCCAACAGATACATTGACCTTCTCACCATTCAGTGATTATTACACTCTTATTTCTTTTCCTAGAATGTTTCTAGTTCTCTCTTTAACTATATATATCTATATCTAAGTCTATCTATCTATATACACACACACACACACACACACACACACACACACACACATATATATATGTGTGTGTGTGTATATATATATATTCAGTAATTCAGTTAAAATTAGTTTTCTAATGCACAGGCATATTTCACACATCTACATAAAATATATTCTGTCATCTTTGGTGTTGGAATAGAATATACATCTATTATAAGATCTCCAATTTTAGATGAGGCTTCTGTTTAAAGCACCCCCTTCCTTTGAACTATGAGCTCCTTGAAGGAAGGGGACAGCTCTTCATTTATGTATGAAATAATATATGTCCATTTTACTCACACCACATCAATATGTTGAGTCTTTTTAATGGAAAACATGTAGTTAAATATTAGTGATAAAAGTAATAAGAGAAACTATACCTCTTATCTTTTTATAGCTTAAATTTTTGTGTATTTTCTTTCCCTTTTCTTTCTTTTTCTTCTGATAGTTTAACTGATATTTCTTGTACAAACATGTATATTTAGTTCCTTCACAAAAATTCCAAAGTACTTCTTGTTATCTTGAGATATACTTTAAAGAGGGAATCAGGTGCACCTGGGTGGCTCAGTGGGTTAAAGCCTCTGCCTTTGGCTTGGGTCATGATCCCAGGGTCCTGGGATGGAAGCCTGCATCAGGCTCTATGCTGAGCAGGAAGGCCGCTTCCCCATCTATCTCTCTCTCTGCCTGCCTCTTTGCATACTTGTAATCTCTATCTGTCAAATAAATAAATAAAATCTTTAAAAAATAAATAAAGAGGGAATCAGCTCAGAATTTCATACAGTCTACAGAATAAGTGATTAGTCTGAGTTTACTACAGTATCACCTATGAAGCTTTAAAAAAATATTTTTTTTCCAGAGTGACCTCTTGGGAAGTTTAATTCACTTGAAATTCACATTAAAGAAATCTTTAAATGTCAAGAGAAACTACCCCCGTGGTAAGTAGTAATAAAAAATAATAACATTTTTTAAAAGAAGACAAAAACTGTGGTGAGATGCCATAGTGGGTCAGCTGGTAGTATTAAACAATTCGTTTACTTATGTATGTATTGAATGCCTATTCTGCACCAAGCACTGGTCCAAGTTTTTGGGATATATCAGTAAACAAAATCATCCCTGCTTTGAAGGAAGTTCTACCCTACCTTTGGGAAATAGATAAATGGTTAAAATAACAAAGAGGATGGTGTATAATGGTTAGAAAGTGAAAAGAAAGGGTGTAAAACAATCTTAATGAGCATGGAGAAATGTATAGAATTGTTGCATCAGATCCTTCAAGAAGAAATAATAAAGAAGTTGGAAAAAAATTGTTGAATCATTATATTACACTTGAAACAATTATAAACACTGTATATTAATTATACTTGAATAAAAAATAAGACTACAAATCAGAGGTGCTATTCTGGGAAGGGGATTTCGATGTAAATGGGATGCAACAGGTTGACATTACTGCTAATAATAGTTGAGTGAGGGCTTTTGTAAGTGAGGGTGTTCTTTAAGTGGACAGCTGGTCTAAGTTAATTCCAAACACAGCAATATTTAATGATTTTATTTATTTATTTGAGAGAGAGATCACAAGTAGGCAAAGAGGCAGGCAGAGAGAGAGGAGAAAGCAGGCTCCCCACTGAGCAGAGAGCCTGATGCAGGTCTTGATCCCAGGATCCTGAGACCTGAGCCAAAGGCAGAGGCTTAACCTACTGAGCCACCCAGGTGCCCCTAAACACAGCAATATTTAACGTAAAGCTGTAAATCAAGGATATGTCCAGTATAAAAGCCAGATTAGTGGTGTTGCTGGAGTGGGATGATTAGAGTAAATGTGGAAAGAGGTAAGAAAGGAGGTTGGAGTTACAGGGTGGGGAACAGATTACATTTGGCTTGTGGACCATGATAGCAAGTTTGTTTTCACTCAGTGAAAGGGAGAGCACTTGCAGTTTTTTGATCACCATTTTGCCATAACCTACCTTAAGAGTTTAAAGGATGACTTGGTTTTTGTGTTGAGAATTGAATGCATGTGGCAGGAATAGAAGCAGGACTTGTTAAGAAGCTAGGACAAAAGGCATGTAAGTGTTGACAATGGCTTAAATCAGCATGGTAACCATGGAGAAATGCAATTACTTTAAACACAGAGTCAGAATGATTTCCCAATCTTTTAAACATGGGGCATGAGATAAAAGAAAGCCAAGAACGATTTCAAGGACTCTGGCCTTGTTAATCGAATGAATAGAACTCCTAACACTTGGAACCTATAAAAGTCACCTTATGTGGGGAAAAGTTCTGCAGATGCCATTAAATTAAAGATCTTGATGTGGGGAAATTATCCTGGATTTTCTGGATGGACCCTAAATGCAATTACATGTATCTTTAGAGGAAGGAGGCTGTGGTTCAGGGGCGTGGGGGCAGATTTTATACACAAACACATGAGAAAGGATGTGAAGATGGAACAGAGAGAAATTTAAAGATGTTGACCTTGAAGATTGTGGTGATATAGCTACAAACCAAGGAAGGGTGTCAGTCACTAGAAGCTGGAAGAAACAAAGAGATTCTGTCCTGAAGCCTCAAGAAACATATTCTATCCTAAAGCCTCTGCCAATACCTACGAATTTATTACAGCAAATATAGAAAAAGAAATACATATACTAACAGATCATATCCCAAATGGGCATTAAAAATTGCAAATCTCATAGGAGTATGTAAAGGCCCACATTATTCAAATTTGATATCATCATCATTTGATGTCATCAACATATATTGTTACTGTTTGACAATCTGACTGATGAAAAGCTCCAACTTACTTTGTTCTTATATATATTTTATTTAATTTATTTATTTTTAAACTTATTATATGATAGAGAGAGAGACAAAGAGTGAAGCAGGGAGGGGGAGAGGGATCGAGAAACTCCAAGCAGGCTCCATGCTGAGTGTAGAGCATGGTTTAGGGCCCCATCTCAAGACTTGGAAATCACAACTTGAGTAGAAATCAAGAGCCTGCCACCCAAATGACTGTGCCATCCCAGGCGACACTAATAATGTATTTTAATTACTGCTTAGGTTGAACATTATTGATCATTTGTATTTTCTCTTATGACAAGCTTTTCAAATGTTTTCTCTTTTGTATTTTATTATTGTTTATAAGAGTCAAGGTCTTCTGTCTGCTATATAATGCAAATATTTTCTCCAAAATAAGGTTGTATAACAGACTGAGGTTTTGCTTGGTAAATTTCTTTGTCTTTTCCTTCCTAGCTTTTGCATTTATTCTTTTATTTTAGATGGCCTGATTAAAAAATATAAACATAGCTTTCTATATTTACTTTTTACAATTACTGGTTTATTTATTTATTTATTTTAAGGTCAGGTTTGTTTAAGTCTTAGAAAGTTATTTTTTTGAAAATTATATGAGCTGCTGACTTTTTTTTTTTTTTTAAACATCAGAAGAGTGTGTGAGTGTGTGTGGGGGGGGTTTAAAGATGATTACTGGATAGTATCTTCTCTCTGTACTGATTTAAAATACTACCTTTATTGTATGATATTTAGACTTTCATTTTTTTACTTCATTGGTTTTGAAGTAAACTGTATACCTAACCTATGACCGAAATTATAGTATTTAATTTTATATAGATGTATGATATACTTTTATATGTGGTAGGACAAGTACCCCTCCTGATTTTTTAAAAAATTGTATTTGAGTATAATTTGGCATTGTATTTTGATACTTTTCCATACAAATTTTACTCTTGAATATGTACTTGCTCATAAAAATATTAGAATTTTGTAAGAAGCTCAAGAGGTATAGAGAAGGTCATTTTGGGAATATGACTGATAAAACAATTTATATATTAGCTGGGTAAGAAAAAAAAACCTTTTATTTGTTTGTTATAGCCTAAATTAAAAGATTTAATATACATTTAAAATATAAATTCTAATAAAATTCTAAAACTAATTCTAATGTATTCTAAATAAAATTTAAATTTTGATCAATTCTGCAAAAAGCAGGAAAATGTATTTTATCAGAAAGTGTTTACATTTTATAAGAAAATTAGCATAGTGCTAATTTTTATCATGTTTTTATAAGTTTCTCTGACTTTATTATAAATTGCAATCACCAATCCCATTTTACATGCAACTACAAAAAGACAAAAATCCTGCCTATAAAACAATCTTTAGTCATAATGACACAATCTTATTATCTCATATTTTATTTTTTTTATTTTTTTTTAAGATTTTATTTATTTATTTGTCAGGGACAGAGGGAGAGAGAGCGAGCGAGCACAGGCAGACAGAGAGGCAGGCAGAGGCAGAGGGAGAAGCAGGCTCCCTGCCCAGCAAGGAGCCCGATGTGGGACTCGATCCCAGGATGCTGGGATCATGACCTGAGCCAAAGGCAGCCGCTTAACCAACTGAGCCACCCATGCGTCCCTCATATTTTATTTTCTAAAAGAACTATTTTCAACTTAATTAGGTGCAGAGTTATCATATGTAACTCATGCATATTCCTTTAAAAAAAGCAATACAGGGGCACATGGGTGGCTCAGTGGGTTAAGCCTCTTCCTTTGGCTCAGGTCATGATCTCAGGATCCTAGGATCTAGCCCTGCATCAGGTTCTCTGCTCAGCAGGGAGCCTCATTCCCTTTCTCTCTGGCTGCCTCTCTGTCTACTTGTGATCTCACTCTATCTCTGCCAAATAAATAAATAAAAGCTTTAAAATAAATAAATAAATAGCAAACTAAGTTGGTTAAGGTCTTCCTAAAACTTTCACTTTCAAAATATGGATTTCTGAATTTTTTTTAGCTCATGGCTTTCATGTCCCTATTTTTAAAGATTTTTTTTTCTTTTTAATTTATTTGACAGAGAGAGTCACAGCAAGCGAGGGAACATAAGCAGGGGTAGGCGGAAAGGGAGAAACAGGCTTCCCCTGGAGCAGGGCCTAATCCCAGGACCCTGGGATCATGACCTGAGCAGAAGGCAGTCGCTTAACAACTGAGCCATCCAGGCCCCCCTCATGTCCATATTTTTAAACACAAAGTCATGCTGAATTCCATCAAGACCACCATGATATAGCATTTTTTTTTTTTTTTTTTTTTTTTTTTTTTAGAGAGAGAGAGTGTATGTTCAGGGGAGGTTCAGAGGGAGAGAGAATCTTAATTAAGCAGGCTCCATGCTTACTTGGAGCCCCACAATTGGGGCTGATCTCACAACTCTAAGATCATGATCTGAGCCAAAATCAAGTTGGAGTCTGAAATTACTGGCCACCCAGGTGCCCTCATGATGCAACATTTCTGGAAAGAATCAATAAATGAGCTGAAACCACTGGCTTTGTGTCCATCTGTAAGCTAGTTTTAACTTCATATGGGTCTCACCTTATTTTGACTACAATTTTAACATACTGCCAAATATATCTGATTCATCATTTCCCCACAACCAATGATTTCTATGCGTTAAATGACAGCTCTACTATTACCTATATATATATATATATTTTTTTTTTTTTTTTTTTTCTGAACTATTAGAGGGGCACCTAGGTGACTCAGTCATTAAGCAGTTAAGCTTGTCTGCCTTTGGCTCTGGTCATGATCTCAAGGTCCTGGGATGGAGTCCCACATTGGGCTCCCTGCTCAGTGGGAAGCCTGCTTCTCCATCCCCACTTCCCCTACTTGTGTTCCCCCTCTTACTATCTCTCTCTGTCAAATAAACACAATCTTTAAAAAAAATCAGAATTTAATTTGAATATTTGGATGCCGATGGTTTTAACATTAATATATCCACAGATACAACTTGGCTGCTGAAAGACCCCTGCCCTGGAAAGTCCCCTCCCCTGGAAGATAGATAGGATAACTAACCGCTTGTTTGCTTTTCTGTGAACCGCTGGCTTTTAGGCGTAGATTGGGTTATTAATTGCGTGATTAATTGCTCTTTTGCCCTTCTGTAACTGTTTGGCTTATAGAAATAATAGAAGACGCCATGATGGCATTCCTACCTTCCCCCTTTTTGTTCCCCCTCCCTGCCTCTCTCCTCCCGCGCACGGGCCCTCAGAACCAATCAGCTTGTTCCCCCTTCCCGCCTCTCTCTTCCGCGCGAGCGGGTCCCCAAAGCCAATCAGCAAACTCCACGAATGCCTTTTTCAAAAGTTCAAACTGTCCACCAACCAGTTGCGCCCCACCCAAAACTTGTTTGTACCTGTCTATAAAAACACGGCACCACCCCAGCCCGGTGTGCTCAGCTAGCAGGAGCTGCTGACCACCCGCAGGCGCGCGCTGACCACCCGCAGGCGCCTGCGTAACAATAAAGAACCTCTTGCTGATTGCATCCAGTGGCAGTGTTGGATTCTTGGGTAAGGGGATCCGCGGGTCTTTCACTGCTACCAGGCCAAATTAATCATATAATGCCATAAATTATAAGATGTATCCCAATTTCAAATATATTAAAGTATTAAAAAAAATGTACATCCTAGGACCAGTGAAATGTAGGATATCTTTTTTGTGGTTGGAATGTATCCTAAACTCTAAGATATCACACTGACAATGGACATTCCTCATAAACATTTCATAGAAAACATTACAGAAATTGAAATTATTTATAACCATTTAAGGTGATATCAAAGAGATTCAGGGATAGAAACAGAAAGATGGAAAAAAAAGGAGCTCATGGTAGAAAAATTAAGTGATAAAAGGAGGCAGAAAAATTTAGCATTTTCTTGCTGCAGAAATTTGAATCAGTGACATATACAGAAAACTTAAGAATTCCCCAAACAGGGGAGAAAAAACAAATCCATGAATTGGGAATTGACTATCAGCGAGTTTTTTGGTCCTGCCTCTTTTCTTTGTGAAAATGAGCTCCTTCTTTTATACTGCAGACCTCCTTCCTCAACACAGGGTGAGGGAAGAGGCCACTGATACTTTTGGGCCCCTTTCATTCATTTGCCAGGTATTTGCTGATTCTACTTTACACTTAAAACAAACTTTAAAAGTTTTTTCTATGGCATGATGCTAAGGGATTTGAACAACAATCATTTTCCTAACTTTGTCTGTTTATCCTTGTTCTACAATATATTAACCTTACTTTAGGGATTGCAAACACTGTGGTTCAATACCTTAAGAAACTTTGCATCTTATATTTCTCTCTTGGAGATTTAAAGAGTATGTTAAATACACAGAGAAATCCCACAGTGAAAAGGAAAATTGTTTAAGATTATTCAGTTCTCAAACAAAAAGACATTTCTGCAAGGGAAGGCTGATTTCTTTGCACAACAATGAAGAAATTGCCCTTAATTCTGGTCTGGTTCTTGCTTCTCTAGCAAAAAGAGAGAATTCTTTTCTAATTTATGTTGTACTCAGGAAAAAAAAAAAAAAAAGAATAACTGAGATAGAATTCTCTAAGTGAAGGAGGGAAGTCAATTGTCTGGTTTGCTCATACAAGTACACTATCTTGTTTCTAATAGTTACAAACAAGTAATATCTATCTAAGAGGATATTACATAATAGTGGCTGGAAATTCATGACTTTGTAAAGAAAAAAATAATTTTACTGAGAATAACTTACACAATTAAATAGAAGAACATAGAACGGTATGATTTACTGCACATGTTCCAGGTCTTTCTGGCTCATGACTAAGAATCAACTCTCTTCTTTTAAAACACCATTTACATAGGCACAGCTCTAGGCTGATTTGTTAGTAGTTATCTGCACTTCTTCCTCTTAGAAGTAAGAGTAGTGTAAGTGCTTCCTGTGAAGGTGCCTGGGCAGCCTCAGCCAACACAGTTCTCACCAATGGTACTAACCAAGATGTCCTGAATATCCCCCCAGTATGATTAAAGTTTAGGTAGGATCCTTCCTGAATTTAGGCCCTCGCATCTTTTTAAGTTAGAGCATTTGCTTTGGAAATGGAATTACAAATTCTTTCCCCAACCGCTTTGAGAAATCTTTTTAAGACCTCTTTCCAGTTTTACAAGCCAGGAATGTCTCTACCAAGGCTCTAAGAGCCATCCCTTAGAAATGTAAATCATGGGGCGCCTGGGTGGCTCAGTGGATTAAGTCTCTGCCTGCAACTCGGGTCATGGTCTCAGGGTCCTGGGATGGAGCCCTACATTGGGCTTTCTGCTCTGCTAGTAGCCTGCTTCCCTGTCTCTCTCTGCTTGCCTCTCTGCTGGCTTGTGCTCTCTCTCTGTCAAATAAATAAATAAAATATTTAAAAAAAAAAGTAACCCACAAGGGAGATAATACACCTATCTTTCAATTTTGGGGGGCAAGTAGGAGCCTAACTTTGTGTGCACATTGCTACAAACAACCTCCCATCACAATAACACAAGAAAATTTACTTTTCTTTTTTTGAGTGATGTCAGCTAGCAAGCAAGATGCCTGAGTTCCCTCATTCAAGCACTTGGAGGTCCTCCCAGTCTCCTTCAGCTGCACTGATTCAAACTGAGTTCTGATCTCATTGCAATAGCCACTTAACTGTGTCCAGTTACAATTTTTGTTGTAACAGGACTATCTTCAGCTTCTCCAAAATACTTACAGTATTTTTATGTCAGAACTTCCATTAAAGTATAGATAACTGCCTCCCAACTACTTCCTAACTCAGTCAACCCGGTCTTGAAGATGGTCTGCTTGGGCACAATCAGCCTCAACACAGGATTTTTCCAGTTTCTGGCACTCATTTATTTAGCTGTAGGAGTTGGGATAAAATCCTAAGGGAACTTAACAAGGAATAGATACCAGGTGATCTGTGCTATTCTTTTTCTACTTTCCCTTGAAACTTCTCATCTTCATCTGAAAATAAAGATGTAAGTGGGACAAGGTGTATTGCCAGGATGAGTAGAATATCTCAACCTCAACTTTGTAAGCAAAAGTATTCTAATCATTTATTTCTGTAAGGTGAAGTAAATAGCCCATAAAGTGAGTTTTGGTTGCTGTTTAGAAATATTTATTATAATTCCTTTGTCTGAACGTTATGCCTTAGAAAAGCAGATGTTTTATACTTTAAAGTCAAATATGAAGATCAGAAAACATTCATTTTTGTTAAAACCATAAGCTGACTGGACTAAAATTGGGGTTTGACCTACAACTGCCTTTCCTTAAGCTGACTTCTTACAGCCTAAAGTTCAATTCAAATCCGGAACAAACACAAGGTTTCTTACAAACACAGTCTCTTACATTACCAATACATAAGACTCTGTTCTGTATAACTTAATTTACAATCTTTATTCACGATACGATTTTTATTTGTATGACCCGTACTTACTGTATCGGTGATGCTTATGAATTATAAATGGGCTTTTATAGTGTTTTGCCTGTTACCAAAGTTGCAAATGATAACAAAAGCTGGTTTGAAAATAAAAGTGACACAAGTACTATCATCTACTGTGACATCGGCCTATTAATAAAACCATTTTTTAAAATGTCAAAATATATTTGAACTTGCTTTTGATTCCAGATGTTCTGACCTTTACTTTAGAGCTATTTTTCCCTATATTTTGTGAACATTTATTCTAAAAGCTGAAGACTCTTTTGTACAATACTGTATACACTTTTAAATAAGTCTATTTCAAACAAATCTAATTTATCACAACAGAATACTTTAAATTATTTAATAATTGTTTTAACTGGAAACTTGGAGTATACATATACTATATACAATGCATCTAACACACATATACAACACTTATAAGCAACCTTTATTTATATACATTTTTCATGTATAACAGGTATATTTCCCATTTCTAATATGTCAAAATATATCCATTAAAATAGAATTCAGTTCTTTAATTCACATTTTTATTATTCAGCATCAATTCTGTATATCTGAACTTGATGTAAAGTTTTTTTTTTTCTTTCTTACAGATGAGCTTCATTCAAAATGGACTTAAGGGTTCTAGCTCTTAATAGGATCCACATTCTATTGCTTTTACGGGTATGAGAGTGATGGGTACTAAAGAAGTTATTGAAGAAGCAATATTACAATTTGAATTTAAAATTTAAAACACACTTTAGTGTAATATTACGGAAAGCAACTGGACATTCAAGTACAAGGATATTTATCTAGCCTTAATTAGTTTTCTCTTACTCTAATTTTGCCTTTTGGAATGGCTGAAATCAACTCTACGAGTATCAGAAAAACAAAATACTCTCATATAATTCTGGTAAGAAGAAGATGAAGAAGAAGAAAGAAAAAAAAGAACAGAAAAGAGAGTTCCAGTCAATGCTTAAACCCCATTAACTCTTTCATTTATTATTATTTTACTTTTGTCCCAGCCATACCTTTGTACATCAGCTGTTCTAAGCCTTGAGCTCTTATAGATTGTAAAAGCAATTTTTGCTGTGACCTATCCCAATCCATAGTTTCAATAAAGCCAATAAACTTTTTAGCCAATAACCTTGAGGGTTGGTATAGATAAGAGTGGAATAAGAGGATTGATTATTTGTTCTTTCCAACTGGAGAAAGTCCTAGGTTAAGCAGTAAATATAATTTTACTCTGTTCTCTTTTTGATTATGTATTTGCACCACGTATATGACACAGTCCAGTATTTAATCTAAGCACTAAGGGGAATGGGAAAGCCATGAGTAGAATTATCTTTGCCTCGTGGATTTCTCCTCTAGAATTGTGTATCCTTTTGGAAATCACGTCTACTCACCTAACTCTATTAAATCCAACTCCACATCCCCATTAAGCATGGTATAGGCAGGATCCTCCCAACATTCTGTACCTCTCCATTTTATAGTTACGAAAACTAAAGTCAAGGAAGGAAATCTCACAATTTTTGACTCTTTAAAAAAAAAAAAAAAGAAAAAAAAACCCCAAAACAGGATTTACAACTTTGCCTAGAAGAGCTCTCTGTGTGTCAGTATACACTCACTGAGGGGATACTACACATGAGGAAATGGGATTTTTAACCCAGGAACATTAGGATTTATTGATTTGTCTTAGTTAAATGATAATAATAGTACCAGAATTTCTAATCTCAAAATTATGTAGAGAAGACCAACATTCTTACTTTTATGTATGTATTTTAGAAGTTAAGTGTAATACTACCATAATGTGATATTTTAATGGTAATTATGATGCAAATAATGTACAACTTATGCCAAGCCCAGAAATATTAACCAATTAATGGCCTTCCCAAATGCATAAAATGAGACCAATATAAACTTAAGAATGCTGATGTGTTCTGTGTACAGAATTAATTATATAAAATAATATAATTATTAACACTTTCAGGCTCCTCAAAGCCCAGAACTATAACCTAGGATCACAGATACTTAGGGAGGGAAAAAAAAAGCTTCTAAATAGCACTGTTTTAGAGTCCCTGCATTTTATTTATTTGATTATTTATTTATTTATTTAAGATTTTATTTATTTATTTGACAGAGATAGCACAAGTAGGGAGAATAGCAGGCAGAGGGAGAGAGTGAAACAGGGGACCCAATGAGCAGGGGACCCGATGCGGTGCTTGATCCCAGAATCCTGAGATCATGACTAGAGCTGAAGCCTGAGCCACTGAGCAACCCAGGCGCCCCAAGTCCAGGAGTTTTAGACCTTAAGCAAGTTCTTAGGATTCACTCAAGGATGGTTATTCTCTTCTTCACAAAATTGTAAGAATTTTATTAGTTTTTTTCCAATTAAAAGGAAATTATAAATGGAAAAAGAATAAAGTTTGAAAAATTATTAGATTGGCATTAACAAACAGTACTAACATAAAATATGAGTAGACAACCATGGAGCAAACTTTTCAAAGAACACAAGTACTACAATAATCTGAGAGCATTTAATCTAATTTCAAGTAAATTTATATACTTTAATATCTTAATGTAAAGATCTATACCATCACATTTTAAAATAAATTAAAGGCATAATGTTGGATTTATATAGTGGAATTAATTTTAATAGGTCCCTATGTTTAAGATGATTAACAATATGAAATATATTGTCATCAAAGCTCTGACTTTTAAGGATTTCTTACATTAAAATTGTTGATCCCTTAAGAAAGCTGAATTCATTAAAAAGGAGCTTATGAAGAAGAACAAATGGATTGATTTTTGTCAATTAGACATTTTCGAGTAAGGAAATTATTATTCTTTAATATTCAAATTTATAAAATAGCCCTGGGGGGAAAAATGAGTCAATTTCTACACTTAGGACAGAATTTAATGACATAAACTATTAAAGTAGATATGAAGTTTAAAATAAACCACATTTTATCTAAATTAAAAGGACCAGAAAATAATAAGCCTGAGGGGCACTATTTTTACTAGTGGAATTAATCTATATTTTTTGCAGTTAAGTTTGTACTTTTGTATTAATTTCACCAATTCTTTTACTGAATTTCATCATATTCTTTTTTTTTTTTTAAAGACATTTATTTTAGAGAGAGAGAACTCACATATATGGGAGGAGAGGGGTAGAGGGAGAGGGAGAGTTCTCAAGTAGACTCTGAGCATGGAGACCCAGTCAGAGCTCAATCCCACACCCTGAGATCATGACCTTCACTGACACCAAGAATCTGTAGCTTAATTGACTGTGCCACACAGGCACCCCCATATTCTTTCATTCTGTAAACCTTTTGACTACCTACTGTGTGCCAGGAAGTCTTCTCAAATTTAAGGATACAATGTTGAAAGTGTTGATCAGTCTGTACTCTCCAAAGCCTGCATTCAATAAAGCAAGTAAGGAGGTGAGAGAGTGACCAGGGAGTATTTCAGATCTGGTTAGAAGAAAAAGCCTTTGGGGCCCAGAATATTTAGGTTGAGGTCAACAAGAAAAGGACAAGCTAGGCTTGTGTAGATTTAAAGGTAAAGAATTAACTTTTCCTTCCAAACTGGATGCTTTCCCTTCTGCACTGGCTAAAATTTTGCAGGCATTGTTGAATAATAGCTGTGAGAAAAGACATCCCTGGCTCATCTCTGCTGTTTGGGGAAAGGCATTCAATCTTTCACTTTTATGTATGAAGTTATCTATGAGTTTTTTCTAGGTATCTAAAATCAGCATCTGTCCATATTTTTTTCCTTTTTTTTTTTTTTTTTAGATTTTGTTTTGCATTCCTAAGATAAACTCAACTTGGTCAAGATATACTATCTTTTAAGATTACATGTATATATCTATATCCATATATAGATATATCTATATCTATTGTGTATATATATAGTAAATAAATATTTAGCAAATTGAGTCCAACTATATAGATCTATATATAGATGTGAACTATATATATATACTATATATAGTATATATATATAGTGTGAACTCGTCAAAGAAATTCAATTCAATTCAAATATTGTAAATAAATATTTAACCAATTGAGTCTATATAGTTAGACTCAATTGGCTAAATATTTATTTATAATATTTGTGTCTCTGTGAAGAATATTGGACTGTAGTTTTATTTTAATGGCTTGTCTATTTTTGGTATAAGGCTAATGCTGGATTCATAGAATTATTTGGAAACTATCTTTTCATATTAAATTTCTTCAAAGAGTTTACACATAGTTGATACATTTCCTATTTAAATACTTGGTAGAATACTCACCATTGAAACTATCTGGGTGTGAAATTTCTTGAATGACCATTAGCAGCTAATATCTTTTATTTTTATTTTTATTTTTTAAAGATTTTATTTATTTATTTGACAGAGAGAGAGAGACAGAGAGATCACAAGTAAGCAGAGAGGCACGCAGGAAGAGAGGGGGAGGCAGGCTCCCTGCCGAGCAGAGAACCCAATGCAGGGCTCAATCCCAGGACCCTGAGACCATGACCTGAACCCAAGGCAGAGGCTTAACCCACTGAGCCACCAGGTGCCATTTTTGTTTTTTTTTTTAAGATTTTATTTAAGCAGCTAATATCCTTTAAAGCATTATCCCATGTCATAAAATTTTTTGAGTTATCTGAATAACATTGTGCATAGTATTTCCTTTCTTCCTTCTCATTCTATGTAGTGGGTATCTGTAAAGATGACCTTTTTAAAAATTTCTATTATTTTATTTCTTCTCTCTTAATCGCTGTTTAAAAATTTTTCTTTCAGGGTGCCTTCGTGGCTCAGTGGGTTGGGCCTCTGCCTTCGGGTCAGGTCATGATCCCACACTTCCAGGGTCAAGTCTTGCATCGGGCTCCCAGCTCCTTGGGGAGTCTGCTTCTCCCTCTGACCTTCTCCTCTCTCATGCTCTCTCTCACTCATTTTCTCTCAAATAAATAAATACAATCTTAAAAAAAATTTTTTTTCTTTCACTGATTTTTTTTTATTTTCTATTTCATTGAAATGCTGTGAGAATGAAGTGCTGTGAGAGTTTATTCTAGCAGTCATTGAATTATTCCATGGAATATTTGGAATTATTTGGAATTATTCCATGGAATATTTGGAATTATTCGAATCTATTTTGTTTAAGTAAGAAATATACCTGTCAAGGCATAAGTTATAATGATTAGCAGTGGTTTTTGTAACTCTGGTTCCTAAGTCAGTCTTGGGGTGCTGTTACTACTTCATCCTTAAAGTTTATTGAAAATAGTGAGTTTGATGATTTTTTACTTTTTTCAGGAGACCCTCTGTGGTATCTGGCCTTGGGATTAGTCTTGCAGCAAAAATACACCTTTTGGGCCAAGGAGTAAGACGTTATGAAGTCTTGGACTCTCTCTGGTTGAGTAGTTGGGTACACACAACAATGGCTCCTGTGTGGAGAAAGAGAAAACACATGTGACATGGTCCTTCAGATGGGAGGCACTGAAACTCATGTCTGCTCTCTCCAAACCACTTGCTGTGAGGCAGCTTTTGTCTGTTAGATTATACATTCAGATATAATACATTCAGATTATAACTGATACTATCAAAAGGGAAAACTCACCAACTGTTAATGAACTGAATTCTGTCCCCATATTAAATTCAGATGTTGAAATTCTAAGCCCTACCCCCTGAGAATGTGACTGTGTTTAGAGGTAAAGCCTTTAAAGAAGCAATTCAGGTTACAGGAGGTCGTATGCATGGACACTGATCTAATCTAATGTTTTTGCAAGAAGAGGAAATTTGACACACAAGAGATACCAGGTATGTGTGTACGTACACAGAGGAAAGACCATGTGAAAACACAAGTAGGCAGGCAACTCCCAAGTCAAACTTAAAGGACTACAGATACCTGAATCTTGGACTTTGAGCCTTCAGAATGGTAAGAAAAAATATATATATATGTTGTTTAAGCCACCCAGCCTGTGGTACCTTGTTATAGAAGCCCTAACAAATGAACATATCTACCCATGCACTCTTTGTGACTTTGCTGTTGGACTTCAGAGGGATATAACAAAGGTGGCTGTGCTCAAACCCAGACATAGAAGCAAGCCTACATACTGAAATAAAGTAGAATATTATTAGATGTGGTGATTCTAAAGAAATCTGAATGACTAGACAAAATGGCTGAGCCATTGTTACAGAAGCCTAAGATAAACACTATGGAAGTTGTATGAGCCATCTTATCTATGGAGTTTTCTTTTTTTTTAATAGATTTTATTTATTTATTTGAGAAAGAGAGAGAGAAGAGAATAGAGGAGGGGCAGAGGAAAAGAGAGAAACAGATTCCATCAAGCAGAGGGCCCAATGCTGGGCTTATTCTCAGGACTCTGGGATCATGACTTGAGCCATAGGCAGATGCTTAACTGACCCAGCCACCCAGGCATTCTCATCATGATCTCTTATGGTCCTCTGAATTTGTGTGTTATCAGGTATAATGTCTCCTTTTTCACTTATAATTTTGTTGATTTGGATCCTCTCTCCTTTTTCCTTGTTAGTCTAGCTAGTAGTTTGTCAATTTGTTTACTTTTTGAAAGAACCAACTCTTAGTTAATCTTAGTTAACCAACTCTTGGTTAAACTTTTCTATCTTTTTGTTATTTATTTCATTTGTTTCTGCTCTAATATTTATGATTTCTTTTATTACAATAAATTTGGCTGCTTGTTCTTCTTTTCCTAGTTCTTTAAAGTACAGGTTAGGTTGTTTATTCAGGATCTCTCTTGCTTCTTAATGTAGGTATTTCTATGAACTTCTCTCTTAGAACTTCTTTTGCTGCATCTCACAAGTTCTAGTATGTGGTGTTTCCCTTTTCATTTGTCTGAAGAAACATTTTTATTTCTCCTTTAATTTCTTCTTGAATCATAGGCTGTTCAGGGTTGTGTTGTTTAATTTCCATGTGTTCCATGTGTGAATTTTCCAGCTTTCCTCTTGCTTTTTTATTTCAAGTTTCATGATGTTTCAGTCTTAGTCTTCTTGAATTTGCTAAGACTTATTTCGTGCCCAAACACGTGGTCTATCCTAAAAAATGTTCCATGTCATCATGAGGAAAAAATAAATTGCTATTGTTGGGCATAATGTTCTGTATATATCTGATGATTCCATTTGGTCTGTAATATTGTCCAAATCCACTTTGCTCCTCACTGATTCTCTGTCTAGATGATCTATCCATTGCAGAAGGTGGGGTATTAAAGTCCCAAACTATTATTGTGTTTTTGTTGATTTTTCTGTTTAGCTTTGTTTATCTATGAAGATTTTTAAGCAGAGAATAAAATCTTATGAGATCCTCTTGGACAATTCTAGTGCCACAGCTGGCTGCTAACCACTCTTTACCTGTAATGGAAGTAATCGATATTTAAGACAAATCTCAAATAGAGCTAGAATACTGTGGGTGATAGTGGGACTCTGGAGTGGGAACATGGGAACATTTTTCACTGGGAATAAATACCTGTTAAATCATGTAACTTTAGAAAAGGAATCTGGTTGTGCGTTCAAGATATTGGAATCCTGGAAAAACAGAACTGGGTCCTCTAAACTATATTCTGAGGAGAAATAATGCATTATAGGTGGAATAAAGTAGATTTTGTTGGATGGGACAAAATGAATGTACTATAATTATGTCAAGCTTATATCATAGCAATGTACTGGAGTACTATATAGCAGTATTATGTAGTGAAATACAGAATCACAAGCAAAAATAAGAGTAGAAAAGCCAAAAAAAAAAGCAAAAGCCCAAAACATCCTTAATAATACTGTTGACTTTACTATCTCATTATTAAATAAATTAAATACTGTTGATATTAATATCTAATTAATATCTAATTGGAGGACTGAATCAAACCCTCTCAAGACTCATGCATATGAAAGAGAATCAAAAGCAGATTAAATGTGATAAATGATATATTGTTTATGGTTTTTAGTTTTATACACTGGAAAGTATGGTTAACTTTAGATTTGGGAAGCAATACAAATTGTACAAAAATATTACAAATATTAGAAAAATATTACAAAAAATTTGTGTTGATATTATTTATATGGAGTTAAGTCTACTTAACTCCATATCATCAGTTACTGCAAATGTTAGGTACCAGTGTGTGCATTTTGATTGCATAATTTACCACATAAAGTTGTAAGGCTATCATATTAGGAGCAATTATAGAAAGTTATAAAAAGTCATTGTTCAGGGCACAGTGGAATGGGACTGTGATGTGAGGGTTCACTCTATCAGGCCTAGAGTTTGCCTGAGCTATTTTGCTGAAGTGAAGATGTTCCTGTATGGCATTGACCACTGGTCCTATACAAATGCATTGATTGACAGTGCACTGGATCTGAAACAAATCTGGGAGTATTTTGTGCCAACTTGTCAGTATCATAACATCAAGATTGATGCTTTGCACCTGGTTTTCATGAGACCCTCACAGGTTTCTGCTTTTTGTGGCTGATCATATAGCAATAAGGTGCCTACATGACCAGCAGGGTATAAGAAACCAGCCAAGACTTCATGTTGAGCTCCCTGGATCTGCAGTGTTCTGGTTCATATGCCAGTGGTTCCTGATCTAAGAGAAAACATAAATCTGGTACAATGCTGCAAAGGAAGGACAAATTAAGTCTGTGCTCAGTATCCTCAGATTACTCACTATAGGGAAGCCATTGACAACAAAGCATGCTTTTACTTTATTGCTTTTGTTATATTATACCATTTTCCTGAAATAAATTGTAGTTTCATAAGATATAACAGTTTAGGTCGTTTTTCTTCTTTCACAAACCAAACTTATTTAGATCCTGCCAAATTAGTTAGTGTAGTTGACTTATTAGATGCAACTCTCTTATTTTTTTCTTAATTTAGTGGTGATTAGTGTTTAAAGTATACACATTTAACTTATCCCAGTCTGATCTGTAAGTGATATCCTGTCACTTTATGTTTAAGAACATGAGAAAAGTATATTTTTGTTATTGGTCTCAAGTTTGTCTTATTTTTCTCCTAAATTTATAATATTTATATTATAAATCCCATAATATATTTTTATTATACTTGCTTGATATACTTTCAGTTATCAGCTTAAAATATTTAAAATCTATAAAATCAATCCAGGGCCACCTGTGTGGCTCAGTTTGTTAAGTGTCTGACTCTTGATGTAAGCTTAGGTCATGGTCTCAGGGTTGTGAAATCGAGCCCAGTATCTGGCTCCACTCTGGGCATGGGACCTGCTTAGGATTCTCTCTCATCCTCTCCCTCTGCCCCTTTCCCTCCTATTTTTTTTTTTTTAATGAATAAAATAAGTCTAATGTTTACACACATTCTTACGTTTTCAATGTTCTTTATCTCTTTGTAAAATATAGATTTTCATCTGTTATCATTGTCCTTGTGTGTGAAGAAATTCTTTTAATTGTAGTGCAAGTTATTTATAAATAATTTCTTCAGATTTGCCAGATATATTTCTTTTGTATTAATTTAAAAAGAAAATATTAATTCTAGACTCAAAAGTTTAAGTTGGTAGCATTTTGTTTTGTTTTCCTTTGTCTTTTAGTATTCTAAAGATATGTGCTCTGTCCTTTGCTTTGCATTTTATCTACTGTCCTTCTAATCTTTATTTATCTGTGTATAATGTGTCTTTCTTATGGCAGTTTTAAAATTTCTTTTTATTACTAGTTCTAAGCCATTTCATTTTAATTTGTTTTCATGCAGTTTTCTTTCTGTTTTTTTTTTTTTTAATTTTAAATTTTTGAGATTCTTGGATCTATAGGTGTATATATTTTAAGAAACCTGGAAAAATTTTGGCCACTGATTTTTATTATTTTTTTCTGTCACACTTCATTCCTCTCCTTTGGGAATTCAAATGACACATATGTCAGGTCACTTGAACTCATCTTACTTCTCTGATGCCCAGATGCCCTAATACTATTATTAAAGTTTTTTTTTTTCCTTGTGTTTTATTTAGAATAGTATCGATTGGTATGTCACTTAGTTCACTAATTTTCTCTTCTGTGTTTTACTATCTGCTATTAATATCATCTAGTCCATTTTTTTTTTAATGTCAGACTTGGTAGTATTTATTTCAGTTTTAGAAGCTCAGTTTGAGTCTCCTATATTACTTATATCCCTACTTTTTATGTTTAATCTTCCCTCTGGCTTTTGAACATGGAAAATGAAGTTTTGATGATTATTTTTATATTCTTTTCTACTAAAACTAATATCTGTGTTAATTCTGTGTCATTCCTTTTTTTTTTTTAAGATGTTATTTATTTATTTGACAGACAGAGAGATCACAAGTAGGCAGAGAGGCAGGCAGAGAGAGGTGGAAGCAGGTTCCCTGCTGAGCAGAGAGCCCAATGTGGGGCTCGATCCCAGGACCCCGAGATCATGACCTGAGCCAAAGGCAGAAACTTCTGAGACACCCAGGTATCCCAATTCTGTGTCATTCCTGATCTATTGTTTTTCTCTTTATTTGAGTTATATCTCCTGCTTCTGGACATGTACAGTAATTGCTAATTGGATAGCAGAAATTAGGAATCTTACATTGTTGAGCAGTTTATATTTTGTATTCTTATAAGTATTGTCAAGTTTGTTCTGGAATGCAATTAAATTACTTGGAAGCAGTTCAATCCTTTCAAGATTACATTTTATACTTTGTTAGTTGGAACCAGAGAAGCTTTAGTTTAGATCTGATTTTTCCCCCACTGGCAAGACAAGACCCTCCTGATTACCTAGTACCTAATTTATTCTGAGTTTTCCATGATTTATGTTGAGACTACAAATTGCTCCCTGCACTGTGTGATCTGTTGAGTTTTCTTCTTTCTGTTCCTTTTGGTGATTCTTTTCATGGACTTTGTGTAGTCTTCCTACATACACTGATCAGTACTCAGAATATATAATAAGAGAAAATCTAAATAATCTTGGAGTATGATGATGATTTTTGAGATACAATACCAAAGGAGTGATCCATGAAAGAAACAACTGAAAAGGTGGACTTCATTGAAATTTAAAATGTCTTCTCTGTGAAAGACAGTGTCAATGGAATAAGAAGAAAAGCCACAGACTAAGAGAAAATATTTCAAAAGACACTTTGATAAAAGATAGTTATCCAAAATATACAAAGAATTCTTAACACACAACAACTAGAAAATAAGCAAACTAACTGAAAAAATAGGTCAAACACCTTAAACACCATACCAAATAAGATACATGAATGGCAAAATAAGCATATGAAAATAGCTCCACACTATATGTGATCAGGGAAATACAAATTAAAATGAAATACTACTATACAATCTTAGAGTGGCCCAAATCCAGAGCACTGACAACAAACACAAAAGGCTCATGAAGTTTTAGAAAACAGGAATTTCGTGGTAATGTAAAGTAGTACAGTCACTTTGAAAAATACCTTCATGATTTCTTAACAAAACCAAACATATTTTTATCATACAATTCAGCAAATGAATCCCTTGGGGTTTATCCAAATGAATTGAAAATGTATGCCTATACAAAACTCTGCACATGGATACTTATAAAAGCTTTACTCAGAATTCCCCAAACTTAGAAGCAATCAAAATGCCCTTCAGTTGGTGAATGGATATATAAAATATAATACATCCAGACAATGAAATATTATTCATTGGCACAAAGAATTGAACAATTAAGCCTTGAAAAAACATGGAAGAAGCTTAAAATCATATTATTAAGTGAAAGAATGCCATATGAAAAGGCTGTAAATAACATGATTCCAATTAGACATTTAGTAAAAGACATAACTATGGAGATGACAAAAAGATCAGTTGTTGGGATGCTTGGGCGGTTCAGTAGGTTAAGCAGCTGGCTCTCAGTTTTGGCTCAGGTCATGATCTCTGGATCCTGGGATTAAGTCCTATGATGGGATCCATGCTCTTCAGGGATCTGCCTGATAATTCTCTCTTTCCCTCTCCTGTGTCTCTTTCGCCTACTTGTCTACACTCTCTCTCTCTAAAATAAATATGTAAGTTTTTTTGTTTTGTTTTGTTTTGGTTTTTTAAGATTTTATTTATTTATTTATTTGACAGATAGAGACAGTGAGGGAACACAAGCAGGGGGAGAGACAGAGGGAGAGGAAGAAGCAGGCCTCCCACCAAGCAGGGAGACATATCTGAGCAAGAAGCCTGGTGTGGACTTGATCCCAGGACCAGAGCCTGATGCAGGGCTTGATCCCAGAACTCTGGAATCCTGATCTGAGCTGAAGGCAGACGCTTAACCACTGAGACACCCAGGCGCCCCTAAATAAATGAATGAGTGAATGAATGAATAAATAAATAAATAAATTTCTCACAAAGAAAGATCAGTGGTTGCTGGAGTAGAGGCCATAAACACAATACAGAAAAATTTTAGAACAGAAAAGATACTTTGTCATGATAATGATAGATCTATGTCATCATACATTTATCCAAGCCCGATGAAAATACAACACCAAGAGTGAACTCAATGTAAACCGTGGACTTTGGAGGATTATGATGTGTCATTGTAAATTCATCTTGGGTAAAAATGTTCTATTTTGTTGAGTGTGGGAGGCTATTCATGTGTGAGGACAGAAGATCTATGAAAAATCCCTGTACCTTCCTCTCAGTTTTACTGGAAACTTAAATCTGCTCTAAAAAAAAATTAAAATCCAGTTTAAAAAAAAAAAACAAAACAGGCAACCAATATCTAGGAAGTTCAAAGTAATACACCAGTCAATATGGATGCTGATACCCATGTTTTATTCCCTCATTCTACCTTTAAACTAAGTAGTGTAAAGTACATATTACTAGCTTCTTCATTAACGTTAAAACTTTGATTCAGCTTATCTCCCAGAAGTACCATGGAATACAAAAATGACCTGTCACGTCATATTCAATATCTACACTATGGTAGGCCTAAAAATAGGCCCCTAAAGATGTCTACATACAAACCCCTAGAACCTATGAATATGTTACCTTATATGGCAAAGGGGAATTAAGTTTGTAGATTGAATCTGATAATCATTTAACCTAAAAATAGAGAGGTTATCCTGGACTATGCCCAATAAGGTCAGAGTGATGTGATAGGAGAGGACTCAGTCTGTGTTGCTGGCCTTGAAGAACGAAAAGGGGACCATGAGCCAAGCAATGTGGTGATTTTTAGAAGCAGGAAAGGACAATGAAACAAGTTCTCTTGATACAGGAAGAGTGGCACACTGGGAGAGAGTGAGGACGCTCTGAACCTGTTTCCCATACCTTGTCTCCTGAATGTCTTTTATACGACTATTCCTGAGTTACATCATTTTGTAATATGCTATTACTATGAGTTCTGTGAGTTGCTCTAACAACTCTGATTTACAATCAGTTGGTCAGAAGAACAGGTGGGAGTCTGGATTTACAACGGATGTGTTAATTGAGGGCAGTCTTGTGAAACTGAGCTCTTAACCTGTGGGATCTGATGCTATTTCCAGGTAGATGGTGTCAGAATTGAGGTACTTGCTTAACAGCTTTGGAGAAAGACACAAGTCAGAGCAGGAAAAAATAAAAGAACAAATAATTTGAAGACTAACTGCTGTTGAAGATCAGAAGGAGATCAGTTTGAGAAATAATAGATGGAAGCTGTTGGAAGAAATAATAGATAGCATTACATAAATATAGGTTCATACATAGATATTTGATATAGACACATATTTCAATAGTCTTTTCTAAAAGATTTGTCCTTCTTTAAATTTTTGTTGAATGTTACCTGAGATAGCAACTTGATATCCAGAATACTGAAGACAAAAAGATTTCTGAAGATCTGTTGTGGATAGTTCTAATGTTCTTTGAAAGTACAATGAATTCTGTATAGTTTAAAAGTAATTGAACTATATTTTTTCTCTTTAAAGTAGTAATAAAGATTTGAGAAAACATTTAAAAATATTTTTAAAATTTCAGTAGACCTTTTTCCCAACTCTAGCTAGGACCTGTATGAAAGAGGAATATTCTGCTTTGAATTTTTGTGCCCTTATGATGTAATTACTATGATTTAGACATGTATGGGGATGTGTATTCCTCATTGAGGCAAAATTCAGTAAACCACTGTAAATCTTCACTACAATAATTGGGAAAAAAAAAAGCTACAGTGATGGCAGAGGTTGCCTATAGCCAAACAAAAATTATTATTTTTATTATTATTGTTATTATTAGTTTTAATTTTAGTTTTCTCATATTGCCTTTTATAGGTATTGTGAAACACTAGAGAAAATACTTATTTTGTATCACTTTATTTGACAAAACATTATAAATATTTTACAAAAACTGAAATATATACATATATATATTTTAAAGATTTTATTTATTTATTTGACAGAGAGAGAGAGAGAGAGATCACAAGTAGTCAGAGCAACAGGCAGAGATAGAGGAGGAAGCAGACTCCCTGCTGAGTAGAAAACACGATGCAGGGCTTGATCCCGGGACACTGAAATCATGAGCTGAGTTGAAGGCAGAGGCTCAACCCACTGAGCAACCCAGGCGTCCCTAAAAGATATATATTTTTTTAATTTCATGTTTTATCCCAGAGCACTTATATTTCCTTTAGGACTGATTTTTCTTACCAACATATTTTGTTTGCTCCCAGCATTTTTAAGAGTCAAATGGTCTATCATCTCTCTTTTCACTTCCCCAGTAGTTCATCATTTTACGCTGGGCATCATTTATTTATAAACTAGAAAATCATATCCTAAGGCCCTATACCATAAGAAACTTTAAAGTTTAAATGGCAGAAATGGTAAGAATAAAAGGGGATACAAAAATAAAACCACTAAATGAGAATTTCCATTATATGAATATGTTAAACTGTCACATTTTTAAATATCTTTGATGTTTGCTAACATTTATCAACCACATTATCAATATAAAATTTTTATTCAGAGTGATTGACTCTACTAAAAGACTATTTTTAAAGGTGTGTCTTGCATGAAATTATAAAGAAAAAAAATTCACTATACTTGTAATAATCAAACATAAATCCTCTAACAAGAAAATACAGAATCTTCTCTGTAATATGTGTGTGTGTGTGTGTGTGTGTGTGTGTGTGTGTGTTTGTGTGTGTGTGTGTATACATAGCATTAACCTACTCAATGTGGAAAGCATTCCTTCTTATATCCATAGCAAATTCCTCTGAGTGAAATATTAAGTGATAAGCTTTATCTAAACTAACCTGAAGACAAACTATTAGGGAATCAGTGAAATAACGAAGAAGAACTTGGTCAGATAGGATTCAACAATTCTGACAATAGCTATTCACTCTATGAACTGAGCTTTATTGCAACCTCTCTTTCTTCATCTGTAAATATTTCCTCCATTAAACAAATATGTATTGACTGTTTTTGATGTTTGAGATATAAATGAAAGGATTAAAGATTTTCTCTTATGGGCTTTGTATTCCAGTTGTAGGAAGACTTAGGTAAGTACATAGGTTGGCAGGTAGTAGATGATTAGATAGATGATGGTAGACAGATAGACAGACAGATAAAGAAAAGAATGAAAAACAGATGATGGATGATAGATATAGATAGATAGATGATAAACAGATAGATAAAAAGAAAGAAAGAAAGAGATAGATGATAGATAGATAGAGATTCCCATATGGTAAGTAAAATGTAAAAAGAAGAAAGAGAATGATGGTCAAAGGGGTCAGGTAAAGTTGTTTCAAAGAGGAATTGACTAACAATGGAAAAATATGTACCCAGTAGGTACATAAAATTCTGGGAAATGAGACTTCAGGATGGAGAGAGAAGGAAGTAAGGGTTTTGAAAGAAGAATGTACTAGTTGTGGTGGAAAAGTAACAAAATGGAGAGGAAAAAAAAAGGCAAGTGGTGCTCAGGGCTTACAGTCAATTTTAAGTGTGATTAGAGAATTATTAAAAGAGGCATCCTAAGTTGAGGGTTTGTTGACAATATTAAATTAAATGACATATACACACAAGTATCTGGAAATACTCGTCTTCAATAAGTGTTAAACTGTCTTGAATTTTTCAAGAACCAATCTATAAGATTTTACATGGACAGTTTACTATAATAAAAAAAAAATCATAAGCCTTGAAGAGAAACAATTCTGGGTTTAATTCCTTGCTCTGATACCTACAGAATATGGGATTTTTGTTCCTAAAGGAATTAAAAGCCACTTTAAGCAGTTTCCATCTCTCTTCAAAAACACTTTTATAATCTCATTTGTATCTATGAGTATTACATCTCCCATTTACCTTGTAAGAGCAAGAGTCAAGTATAAAATATAACAGAATGTTGAATATATAAATTAATATTGAATACTACTGACATATTTTCACTATGTCATGAAAAAATTATAAAAATATAATCATACTATAAATTTTCTGAACATTTAGGTTTCTAAACAAGGAACATATTGACAAACCTTAATATCTACCCTGAACTGAAAAAAGACTGACTTTCCATTCTCCTTTTGTTCAGAAGAACAATTTTTTGTTCAGAAGAACAAATTTTTAGCTAAAAAATCAAAATCGGTTCACTATGAAAAATATTTCAAATCTTATGAATTCCATAGACATTTAAATAGCTCAAATTGCATATATTCCACCTATCCAACTAATTTCATATTAGACTTGACATACTGTCCACAATATTAACAAGTTTTTCATAAAGATATTTATGTGATGTGAATGTTGTTGACATTATACTACCAATTTGTAGTATCACAAAACTAATTAAAATAAATTAATACATGTAGGAAAAAAATCAGATTTTTTCCATGCCTATGTGGAAATTCTTTAATCTTCTATAACCAAGTTTACCTCCATCATAGCTATGATTTTTAACATTATCTTAGAGATAAATATTTTAAAAATCTGGTGTAGTACCTACAACTTCCTTATTAAAACTGTGTCAAAGATTTTTAATAGTCAATAGCAGATAGACATAATTATCTTCCTTTCTTTTTCATCCAAATGTGTTGATTGTAGTTATGCAGTACTTTTTCTATTATTTGGGAAGGAGGTGGGGTAGATAAATTTTGTTTTTTGATTTAGGTCATCGAATAAGATGGAAGGCACTGACCTTTACTGAAGATCCTACATTTGAGTCGTTTGGAGTAAATGCAGAGATTTGAGATTTGTCCACTTTAAGACGAGGTGCAGAATTCCATGAAAGAGAATAAAGAATTAAACACTCAAGAGAAGACTATAGTTAATAGCAGTGAAATGCTCTCCGATCTTATTATCTATTTTTGAGTCCACAGGACAACTATTTTTCCCAACATTCCTTGCAATTAACTGGGTTGTGACCACGCTACTGTTCCAATAGCAAAGAAATGTACTCAGAATTACATGTCACTTCCAGTCCTGTCCTTCAAAATCATTCATGAAATCCTCCATGCTTTCTCTCCCATCTCTGTAGCAGGAACTGAAAATTCACAGATGATGGAGCCACAGAATGGAAGGGGCCTGGAGCACTGAATGACAGCTTGTTGGGTATTAGACATAAGAGCCATCTAACCTGCACTTGATTTACAGGTATAGTCATTAACTTTAATATTTTAAGTCAGTGATATTTTGGGGCATACTTGTGACAATTTTCTCAGTAGCTTAAAGGAACTCAGAATTCTAACTTTCAAGAATATAAGTACAGCACATTTATTTTTCATTTCTGTCTCCAGAGTGTTTTCCATGATTTCTGACATACAGTGGTCCTCAATCAATTTATGATTGACAGATTGTCTGACTAGTGGGATGAATAGATGAATATCTAGAAAGGTTACATTTGATTAAATAAATGTCACCTCAGCATATCATGGGTTCATTTCTGCTTTAGGTTAGGTATAACCTAATTTATCCTTTATAAGCAAACATGTGACAATAAAATTAAAGATATATAAGATCCTTCGTTAGAGTTCTACCGTAACAATCTTCTATAACAAATTACCATACATTTGGTGGCTTAAAAATAATACAAATTTATTGTTTTATGGTGCCGCAGAACAGAAGTCTGGCATGAGTGTCAGCTGCGTTAAAATCAATGTGTCAGCTGGACTGAGTTACTTAGGACTCTTGAGAATGTGTTTCCTTGAACATTTCCAGATTTTAGAGGCTGCTTTGTCTCATGGCCTTCTTCCTTTATTTTCAAAGCTAGGAATAGCAAGTTGAATCCTTTTTATACCTTAATACTCTGACTTCCTCTTCTTTCTCTGTTCCAATTTTTAAGAATCCTCGGACAGTATTGGGCCTACCTACATAGTCTAGAATAACCTCCCTATTTCAAGGTCAGTTGCTTAGCAAATTTAATTTGGTCTGCAACCTTAATTCCCCTTTGCCACTTAAGATAACATATTCGTAAATTCTAGGGATTAGGATATGGACATCTTTAGGAGGCTATTATGCCTATTGTAGTTCTTTTATATAGAAATAATAGTTTACTGTATTTAATGGAATTCTTAAAATTCCACAATCAAGAATCTGCATAGGAAACCACAGATTTTCACAGAACACATCAGTCTAATTTTGTTGATTTTCGTTTTTGCATAAACCCTAAAAGGAAGGTACCAAAAAAGTTAAAGAGGAAAAAAACTGAAACTCTGCTTCATATTCATTTCAAGCATATTTGAAGTCACCCTGTATAATGCAAGATCAGCATAGTTAATGAATTTTCCATCTGTTCTTGTTTGTTATCTTACTAATTTACTATATATGCTTGCCTTTAAAACAGCTGAAATAGTAGTCTCTTGTTGGAGGCTGCAAAGTACCATTGTAGAGCAGGGGACGATTCTGAGATATTTTCAGTTTCTATTGTAATAGTCTTGAAGTGTCTGGAGTAGCATCAGATTTCACATTCATCCTTGCTCACTTAGAAACACATTTAGCTTAGGGCAAGTGGGACATATTCTCTTTCACATTGCTGACACTACAGAAGAGCCAAATGATGAAGGATCCAAAGTTTTTGTTCAATTCCCCAAATCCCATGTTTATACCATGGCCTTCTTCACTGGAGGAAGGTTGGTCTCATACAGTAAAACTACCTCAGATTTCATAGTCACTAGCACTTTCTGATATAGGGCATTTGAGTTTGCACAATGGAATCTATCACATTTTCTGTTTCTCTTTTTTGCTGCTGTTGTTTAGTATTTTCTTCAATTCCTCTTGTAAACAAAACAAAACAAAAACAACTAATATTTGAATATATGCCCAATGGTAAATGAAAACTTTCAAAGATGGGGAAAATGGTTAATTGTCCCTGGGAAATCTTATTTCCTCTCCTTTCAGTGCTGCTAATTTGTTTAAGTCCCAGCTACCTAACTTGTAATATTTGTAATTGTGTTTTTATTATGACAAGATTATCTGACCCTCAGTTTAAATGTTATTACTAAGACCACTGAATTTAAGACATGTCAGTAATTTCAGTTGAAAAGTGAATTTTTATCCTATCCTCTTAAGGCATTCAGTTTTCCTGATTGACAACCAGTATCTAAAGGGAGTAATAGGAGTAAGCCAATTGGAGATTGAGTGAGAGTTGAATCTTAACTGGGCACACAGTTTCTAGGGAGCTTTGGGACAGAAATTCTTCAAAGGACAAACGACTTTCTAATGAGTAAATACCAAAATAATAAGAATGAGAAAGTGCCATCTGACTTCGAACTGAAGTCTCCTACTTCAAATAAAGCAAATTCCTTCCAAGGTCAAGTTGAGAGCAAAACCACATTTGCGCTCACTTGCCAGATTCCCCACTGGAAACAGAAAGTCAAGCCTATCGCTAGCAGAAAAATGAGGGAGTGCAGAAGAATCATGCCAAAGGCCAAGTAAGCAAAGAACTGGAAAATGAGTATCTTATGCATAATCAGAAAATCAAGGATGAAAGAAATCCAATTTTGAATTCCTGAGAGAGACTGAGTTCTGCTGGCAAAATTTTGAACTCTACCATGTTTGGCAGTACCAAGCTGGATTTCCTTTGTTTTCTTATTGACACATTTGTGTATCCATTTGGTTTCTTCCTTTAAACCTGTGCAGAAAACTAAATAGGATCTCAATTCCATAATTTGCAAAGTAAATTTACCTCAGAATATAGCACTTAGGCTCACAAAAACTTAGTTGTTTAGTCATTTGAGGGCTATTTGAATTTCTTTGGCAATCTGACACCGTAATATTCAGACTTTTTAGTCTAATTTTAGAAATATACTTATTAAAAGGGTTCCTCTGAGAGATAATGTCAGAAAAAGAAGACTTTTGTGTTTTTTTTTCCTCTCAAAATATTTTCTTGCATTATTATGTAGAGAAATGCTGAATTTGGCCATTACATACACAAAATTGAACTTCCTACTGACAAACTGTTCATAATAGGCCAGAACTCCAGAAAAGAAAAGATATAAACAGAAAATTTACTTTCAAATCTCTAAAATAAAAGTAATCCATACTATCTTTCACAATGACCACTGGTCTCAAAAACATCTTACTTCACAGTCCCTCTGAGAATTTATTTGAATCTATTCTCATAGGATATACTTCTAAACGGGAAGTTTACAAACATTTTCCCGCTTCTAAGCGGGAAATATCAATCCTTATTTTTATTGTTTTTGTCACAGTTTATGGAGAATGTAGATAACAATAACATTCTTTGAGGCTCTACAATGTAAGATACATACTAGTAGTTATAATGAATCCTCAAAATAACTCTATAACATTGTGTATTGTGATACCTATTTGATTATTTTATTTCTTTTATTTTATTTTAAATGCTATTATGTTTTATATACAGTGTTATATTAGTTTCAGGTACACGATATAGTAATTCAATGGTTCTGTACATCATCCAGTGTTCATCATGACAAGTGCTCTCCTATTTTAAGGATGAAGAAACATAGAAGTTAAATGACTTGTTTAAGAGTATGAGTCAGGATGAAAATCCAGATCTCCTTGATTTTAAATTTGTGCTCCTTCATATACACTGCACTATCTCTGCATAAAGAACAAGTCCTCCCTCATCCGTATTTCACTTCCCTGCTCATTGTTCTGCCCTGTAGTGCTCCCTCAGAAATGGCAGGGTGTCCAAGGATGGTAGCATTTTGGCCACCCAATTGACCTCAAATTCACATCTCAATGTTTGAATCTCTGTTCGATTAATATTAATCTTTTCTCAATCCTAAATTAAGGGTAGACACATATTTTTTTGTTTTTCTTAGCTTAATATCCCTTTTAAATTTCTACAATAAAAGGTGTATCATACCCGTTGCACATGTGTATACATGCATATATGTGTATACTTACAGGTGTACATATATTTGATGTGATCTATAAATATGTGAATGCTGTATATAGATATAGAATGCTTAAATATATGAATGTATATAATACATAAAGTTCAGAATATCAATAAAAGTAAAATCTATGGTGGTGTCTGGGTGGTTCAGTTAGTTAAGTCTCCCATTCTTGATTTTGACTCAGGTCCATGATCTCAGACTTCTGAGATTAAGCCCTCGCATTGGGCTCTGCACTCAGCTGGGAGCCTGCTTGAGATTCTCTCTTTCCCTCCCCCTTATTCCTCCCCTATGGACTCTCTCTCTATATATAATATAAATAAATAAATATGTTTTTTAAATGTGTGCACCAATCTTCCCATACAACAAACAGAATATTATCATTAACTTTGAAGAACCTTCTGAAATAATTCCAATTCATAACTCCACGCCAGGTAAACACAATCCTAAAGTAAATGTTAATACTTGTTTTCTTTCCTTTACAGTTTTATCATACACTTAAGTTTACCCCAAGGCATAAGACAATTTAATTTTACAGAAATTGAGTCATATAGCATGAATTTCCCAGAATTCTTTTTTTCTCTCAAAAGCTTACTGATGAGATTCATTATGTTTATGTATGTGCGTGATTGTGATTTATAAGAAATGTGCATTTGGTCTTTGTTCTGTTCCTTACACAGACCTCGTAAAATAATTAGCATTTCTCTAAGCAATGAGAATAAAGGTGTCTTTTGTTATGTTAATGAGGTGAATTTGGGAAATCCCTAAAGAATGAGGGGGATGGTAGTCAAGTGAAATGACCTTGATTAAAATGTTGGAACTTTCAATCCTAAGTCTTTGGGCAGGGAAGAGGGCCTGGAGCTTGAATCAATCACCAAAGGCCAATTATTTAATTAATTGTAAATATGTAATAGAGCTCCTATTAAAATCCTAAAAGGAGGAGGTTCAGAGAGCTTCCAGGTTGATGAACCAAAACATATCCACATGAGTGTCCCAAACCTCTCAAGGACAGAAGCTCTTGTGTTTTCTCATCTATCTTTTCATCTCTTTGATTTGTGTCCCTTAATATTTTTTGTAACAAGCTAGTTACTTAGCAAGTAAACTGATTACCTGAGTTCTGTGAGCCACTCTAGCAAAATAAGTGAACCATTGAAGTTGGAACATATCCAGTTGGTCAGAAGCACAAGTAACAACCTAAGTTTGTCATTAGCATCTGAACTGAGGCAAGTCTTATGGGACTATGCACTTCACGTGGGTTCTGCTGCTATCTCCAGGTAGATAGAGTCAGAATTCAGTTGAATGGTAGGATGCTTAGCTGATGTCTGAGAACTGCTTGGTGGTGTGGGGGAGAACACATACTAGTTCTTATTTATTCAGTTTTACTGCTTTATCTCTTATTCAAATTTAGATTACATTCTCCCATCTGTGGTTTATTATAGACTTATTATTCAAAATTCTTAGTCATTCTCCTGGAGCATATATGCAAGAGGTTCCCTACAGCATACATTCAAAAGCAAAACCACTACTTGTTAGATGATGCACATAGTCAATTTTTCTAGATAGCACTGAGTTTGTCTGCCAAAATTGATATGCCAACTTACCTTGCATCCAGCAGGGTATAGACATTCCACTACTTCATCTGCTTGTCAGAACTTGATATAGACATATTTTTCAACCTGGAAATTTGTAAAATGGCATTTCATTATATTTTAAATTTGCATTTCCATGATGACTAGTGAGTTAATGATACTTAAATCTACTGTTGACCAGCTCACTTCTATGAAATTCAGGCTCTGTCTTTTCCCAAATTTGATTTTGGGTTATTTGCATTTCTCAATGATTTCTATGAAGCTCAGTATTCTTTTTATTATATGTTTTGCAAATATCTTTGAATATCTCTTGGTGAATGAAAGTTCTTAATTTTGGTGAACACTAATATATTAAATCTTTAGGTTGTTCATTAATTTTTATTTATTTATTTATTTTTCAAAGATTTTATTTGTTTGAGAGAGAAGTTGAGAGAGCACAAGTGGTGGGGAAGGGCAGAAGGAGAGGGATACACAAACATCCCCCTGAACAGGGAGATTGATGTGGGCTTCATCCCAGGATCCTTGGATCATGAATTGAGCCCAAGGCAGATGCTTAACCAACTGAGCCCCCCAGGAGGCCCTGGTACTTTTTTTTTTAATTATCTATCCAAAGGCAACAAAAATATTAACTTATCACTTCTTAGAATATCATAATTTGCCTTCAAAATTAATTCATTTATTTACTGTAATTTATATTTTTGTTTACAGTGTGAAGTAGGGGGTCTAATTTAATTTTTGTTTGTATATAGATAATAAATTATCAGTAATTATCTGCACTCTCCACATGTACACAATACAATCTGTAGCATAATGTTGGTTACCATAAACGAAGTCTGTTCTGGATAATTTTAGGCAATATTCAAAAACATTGACCATGCTGTGTTAGTAACTTTCATAAAGGAATTCATAAAGGAATACCTTTATGAATTTGGTGTTTTTATTTTTTATGGAAAATCTTTTATTCCTCTCCACATAGTGCCTTCGCTATTTTTGAATTTTCACTTTTTTTTAATTTTTTATTTTTTATAAACATATATTTTTATCCCCAGGGGTATTGGGGAGGGTATGTGCTTTGGTGAGTGCTGTCAAGTGTGTAAACCTGGTGATTCACAGACTTGAATTTTCACTTTTTAAGTACATTTTAGCATCAACTTATAAAGTTCCATTATTTTTAAAAGTTGAGATTTTTTAATTGAAAATTCATTCAAGCTATTGTTAAATTTGCAGTAAATGAATGCATTTTATATTAAATATTTCTATCTTTGAACATTATATATTTTCACTTATACTTAAGACTTCTTAAAAGTCTTTCAAAATCTTATAATTTCTGTACAAGAATCTTAAAACTTTTTATCAGATTCATTTTCAGGCACCATATATTTGTATTTGTAGTTGAATTTAGTTTTTATATTTTAAATGATGCTATCTAATTTTGTTGCTAATATATTCTTTAAGATTTTATTTACTTATTTGACAGAGAGAGAGAGAGAGAAAGACAGTGAGAGAAGGAACCCAAGCAGAGGGAGTGGGAAAGCATGCCTTCTGCTGAACAGGGAGTCCAATGCAGGGCTGGATCCCAGGACCCTGGGATCATGACCTAAGTTGAAGGCAGATGCTTAAAGACTGAGCCACCCAGACACCCCTGTTTCTAATATTTTCTACATAGTAACCATGCCATGAACAAATGACGAGAGTTTTCCTTCTTTCTAATCTACACAGTTTCTATTTCTTTCTCTTGTTCTTGTATCTGGTTAGATCATCCACAATATTAACAAAGTAGGAAACTGTGGTTTAAAGAAAAAGCTGAGGGATGCCTGGGTGGTTCACTCAGTTAAGCATCTGCCTTCAGTTCAGGTTATGATCTCAGGGTCCTGGGATCAAACCTAATGTTGGGTTCCCTGCACAATGAGAAGTCGGCTTCTTCCTCTCCCTCTGCCCACCACTTGTGCTTTCTCACTCTTGCTCTCTCTCTCAAATAAATGGATAAAATCTTTAAAAAAAGACTGAACAGGAAAGGAAACAGTAAAATATATAGATGAATAAAATAATTTCAATACAATTTAAATATTGAAATTAAAACATTAAATGTGATAAAATTTAGAAATTATTTTCAAGAATGTTGAAAGTGTGGAAATGCATTCCTAGGCATTTTTTAAATTTCCATTTTTTATTTAAATTCTAATTAGTTAACATATATGGTAAAATTGGTTTCAGGTATACAATTTAGTGATTCATCAGTTATATATAAGTACTTATCTCAACAAGTACCCTCCTTAATATCTATCACCCATTTAGCCCACACCCTACCCACCTCCCTCCAAGAACCCTAAGTTTGTTCTCTACGGTTAAGCGTCTCTTATGGTTTGTTTCCCTCTCTCTCTCTTTTCCCACCTTCTCCTATGTTTATCTATTTTGTTTCTTAAATTCCACGTAATAGTGAAGTCATATGGCATTTGTTTTTCTCTAACTAAGTTATATCACTTAGCATAATACACTTTAGCTCTATTTCACATCATTGTATATGGCAAGATTTCATTCTTTTTGATGGCTGAGTAATATTCCTATATAAACTATTCATATATACATGCCACCTCTTCTTCATCCATTCATCAGTCAATGAATATTTGGGCTCTTTCCATAATTTGGTTATTGTTGATAATTCTACTATAAACATCAGGATGCAGTATGCATGTGCCCCTTTGAATCAGTATTTTTGTGTCTTTTGGGTAAATACATACTAGTGCAATTGCTGGGTCATAGGGCAGTTCTATTTTTAACTTTTTTAGGAGTCTCCATACTGTTCTCCAGAGTGGCTGCTCCAGTTTGTCTTCCTACCAACAATGTAAGAAGGTTCCCTTTCTTTGCATCCTTGCTAACATCTGTTTTTCCCTGTGTTGTTAATTTTAGTTGTTCTGACATCTATAGGGTGGTATTGATTTATATTTCATGGTTTTGATTTATATTTCCCGATGATGAGTGACACGAGCATCTTTTGATGTATCTGTTAGCCATCTGTATGTCTTCTTTGGAAAAATGAATTTCATGTCTTCTGCCCATTTCTATTTGGATTGGTTTTGTTATTGCTGTTGTTTGTTTGTTTGATTTTTGTTTTTGCATGTTGAGTTTGATAAGTTTTTTATATATTGGATACTCTTTTTTTTTTTTAAGATTTTATTTATTCATATTACAGAGAGCACAAGTAGGCAGGGCATCAGTCAGCAGGAGAGGGAGAAGCAGGCTCTCCACCAAGCAGGGAGCCCAATGCAGGTCTTGATCCCAGGACCCTGGGATGATGAAGGACCCTGGGATGATGACCTGAGCAAAAGGAAGGTGCGTAACTGAATGAGCCACCCAGGAGCCCCTGGATACTAACTCTTTATCAGTTATATCATTTGCAAATATCTTCTCCCATTCCAAAGGCTGCCTTTTAGTCTTGTTGATTATTTCCTTTGTTGTGTGAAAGCTTTATAGTTCATTTTTGCTTTTGTTCCCCTTGCTTCTGGAGGCATGTCTAGTAAGAAGCCTGGAAGAAATCTGGTTTTATTTATTTATTTGATTTTTAGAAAAGAAGATTACAGAATGTCTTTGTTATATGAAATAGACATCAGCAGTGAAATATGTGCAGGTAAAGCCTAATTGGCGTGGATACCACTGACAATGAGAGGAGAACACTTAGAGACAACTGCTTCAAAGGGTTTTGCCATAAAAAAGAGAAGGTGGTAGCTCCTGGGGACTTGGTGTCAAGAGCAAAATTTTGCTTTGTGTTGTTGTGTTTAAACAAGAGAGAAATCTTAACATATTTTCATGTTCATAAAAAAAGAAGTAGAAGAGAAAGAGAATTTCTGAAATCTAAATGAAATTGATAGAGGATGTATTTTATTATTATTGTTTGTTTCTTTGAGTACAGTTGACATACATTGTTACATTGGTTTCAGATGTACAATATAGTGATTTGATAAGTTTACACATTGTGCTATGTTCACCATAATTGAAGCTACCACCTATCCCATTACTTCACTATTACAGTATCATTGACTATAATCCTTATGCTCAGCTTTTTATTCTTGTGATTTTCTCATTCTAGAACAGAAGGCCTGTATCTCCCTCTCCATTTCACCCATTTTGTCTAACTCCTATTCCCCTTCCCTCTAACAACCATCAGTCTGTTCTCCGTACTTATACATCTGATTCTGCTTCTTGTTTATTTATTTGTTTTTGTTTTTAATTTCAGGTTCCATTTAAGAGTGGAATCATGTGGTATTTGTTTTTCTGTCTTATTTCACTTACCATAATACTCTCTAGGTCCATCCATGTTGCCTCAAATAGCACAATCTTATCTCTTTTTAAGGCTGTGTAATATTACAAGTTATATATCACATATAATTATGTCATATGTTACATACATAGTTCACATATTCCTTATCCTTTTCCCTAATGACACTTAGGTTCCTCCCATGCCCTAGCTATTGCAAATAATGCTGCAGTAAACATAGGGGTGCATATATATTTTCAAGTTAGTGTTTTTATATTATAGATGGTATAGTTAACTAATGATAGGGGTAACAATAGTTAAGAAAACAAATGGGTGTTCCTTTAAAAAGGGCACAAATTTAAAAGAGTTGTTAAATATGTGATAGAAACTTTAGCAAGTTTTCTTCCGGGTGTTTCAGTGATTATGGGGCCAACTCATCCTATGTGAGTGAGGATGAGAGAGTATAGGAAATCTAAGTAGGGACAAAAAAACATGAAACAAATCTACTGGAAAGTAGGAAGGGGAAAATCAGGGAACTCCAGTAGTATTGCTGGACATCCCATTGTTATTAGTGATTTAATATTTTGTGAGCCTAGTCAGCATTCGCATGATGTGTGTGTCTACGTGTGTGTGTTTCTTCCAAACAACTTCATCTACATGACTGCAAATGAAGAGTAGGAAAGAGTTTGATGGGACCAGAGTTATGACTTTGCTAAGTGAAAATACCAAAATAAGATGGGAAAAAAGAATTGAGTATATATAGGAATAATTTAATATGAAGTCCATGAAAGGTAAAGAAGACATGACATGGTAAAAAAAGAGTTATATTAATTGAATTTTGAGCAGAGGATTGTGGAATGAGGTTTTCAGGGAGTGAGACAAAAATATAAGAGATGGTTCAGGAGTGTGAATGCCTGAAGCTGAGATATTGCCTTGATAAGTGAAGACTAGGTCTATGATATGACCATTGGAATGAGTAATTAAAGTAGTGCAGAGATAAAAATGTTTGGAGAGGTGAATGCAGAATTTTATTGGTGATGACTAATAAAAGCAATATCTATATTAGTTCTATGGTATAACTATTGGAATGAGTGATTGACTTAGTGCAGAGATTTAAAAAAATGTTTGGAGAGGTGGATCCGGATTCTATTCAATACCAGAAAGAGAATGCTCAGAGAAGAAGTTGAAGCTCTAGTGGATTTTGGTGATGGCTGAGATCCAAATGGCACAGAGAGTTGTAAAAGAAGTAATACTTGCACCAAAATACACTGACTTTTACTCTCATGCTATAAGCATTTGGCTTATCCCTCTGCAGTCACAGATTAATCTGAGTTATTTATTTGTTTATTCTGTAAGTAATCCTTAAAATAAACTAACACCCTCCAGTAGAAATTGATATATAATTGTGGTCATGTAATTGTAGGACTATAGCCTTGGCTCAATCTGCACCCGTAGTCATAAAATAAATAAAACGATGTAGGTCCAGCAAATCCGTTTGATGAATTAAAACTCTGGACTCATGAATGGCAAGGAAAGAAGGAAAATGAAATAAGAGATCTTCATGTCAAATGATGTGAAAGCTTGCTCTTCTATGCTTACCTCAAGCTCTGCCAATGTGACAAGACACTGCCTTCTGTAAGCGGAGACCTGGAAACTGATACTGTCGTTTTTACCGTAACTGACACATTCTGCCTCACTTACAGTAATTGAGACATCAGGATGAATTCTTCCTATAAGCCCAGTGTAACTGCTTGGGAACCTGCACATCATGGAAATCCTGAAGACAGTCAGTGTTTCTATCTCAGGAAGCATCAAGACTCCAGTTTCCCAAGATAGAAACTTCAGAGCTAACCTTGACTCCTGATGTTCCCACATATCACACCTCCAATCATTCACTTACTAATATGTCTTCATGAATATCTCTTGAATCTGGCTTTTCCTTTCCACTTTTTGCTGCCAGTGCCCTAGTTCAGGCATTCATTATCACTTCCTGGGAACTCTCAACAGTCACCTTTATAGGTAAGTATCTCTTCTACTCAGCTTTTCTTCACTGTAGTCCATACTTTGCACTCCAGTAGAGCTATTGTCTTGGAAGAAAACTATTGAGGTGCATGCTGACACCTATTTCCTTGGAACTCATGCTGAACTATTTAGGATCATAAAAGTGAGGTTAGTTATTAAATATGTAAATTGTTTCCTGAATTCAGTTTTAAGGATCTCAGTGGAGGGCTTACTTCATTGCTTTTGTTTTGTTGTGTTTTGTTTTTCTTTTCAGATTTGCTCACCATGCCCAGTGTAATGGTGAATGTAATTAAATAGGTACTTACTGCAAAGTTGGATGATTAATTGGTATATCATAGGCAAGATTTCATCATTTTGAAGGGATATCAGAGTTATTTTTTTGCTGGCAGCCTTCTCCTAAATCTTCTCTGGCAAAAGTCTTGTGCTTCCACTATTGTGGAAGACACTAAGGACATTCTCTACTTTTTGCCAACATTTTTAATCTATATAACTCATAAGATAGAAATGTGGTACAACACTGAAAATCTCTAAGGGGAAAACTAGAAATACAAACTATAAATAACAGTATAGTTCATCTCATTGTTGTAATCAGTATTCAAATAGACTAATACTATTGGAGAAGAGGAGTTCCAATTGAACATTTTATTTTCTGAAATTTGGCTAAGTATTAGTAGCCTTCCCAGAAGTTAGTCCATAGCCCAATGGTAAGCAGTCATGAATGTTTTAAATAGATGTACTGATTCAGGATTCTAAATAAGAGGGGTCACAGTACACTTTTGCACCCATGTGAGATATCATATTTTTTGCTATTTTATGGAAAACAATCATGATAGAATATATTTTGGCCAAATTTAATGGTATTTGCATACCAGAAATTAATTGTTGACCTAGTCCTTTATGCTGATAAGAAATACAGACTGATGAATTGGAGTTGCATTATAAAAGCAAATATACCTTTGGATACTTGGGTAAAGGAAAGAAACAAGTTCTTTTACAAACCACTTATTCTCCTCCTGAGCTATTTGACTTTCATTGTGAGTCTGAGTAATAACTAATGTACATAATATGAATTAAGATGATTGTAACAAGCTTCAGTTAAATGGATTAAGTGAAAATTTTAAACCAAGATTGAATCTTACATTTTACCCTGCCATCTTTCATGATATTAAACACTAAAATGAACCTGTTTAACATCAACATCTGTCATGAACCCCATGGAACATAATCTTCACCATGACTGTGGAAAGGCACTCTGGGATCTGTGACCAGGAGACCACATCCAACCTTGGACCCTCATGGGGGCTCTGAACAAGGAAAAGTAAAGTGCATCACATTAATAAAGGGGATTAAAACACAGGCAAGAAATTGCACTCAGGATGGCAAGCATCCAGCTCAGATATTTGCTCATGTGGCAACTATTGTTGGACAAAACAGGCTAGTAGCATAGTGATGCCCATGAGGCTGGAGACTTCCAGCTTTGTGTAGATGTAGGGGAAGATGTGGCAGAGGCTGAAGCAGCTTGGGAATGACTCAGAGCCAAGCTGCATGTGATTCTCCACCTTTGTAGTACTCACGAAGTGCAGTAGCTGCTCACAATGAGTGCTGGCTTCTGCTCTGAGAGGAAGGCATTGCATGGCAGTGGTCCAGCTTCAGCAGATCCTTAAGGAGTTATAACCACTGTTTCTGCTCTAGGTGGCTGGTCATCTGTACCAATTGTTTCTGATCCACATTGGCTAGAATCTGCTCTAGGAAGACCTGGTACATACATTCCAGGATGCCTCTTAGCAGTATGGTTGGCAGTGATGGGTTAGACGCAGGGAACTCCAGAATGCTGAGTTCAGAGCTTCATCACTCAAGGCTGTTTCTATCCTGGATAATATCAGTCTGAAGACACAGGGCAGCAGCAATTAGGCAGTGATGAGAGTCTCTCTGGTGCATGGCTTGTGCAGCTCCACCTCTATACGAACTATAGGTGCTAGTATGTCTGCTAGTCATTGCGATGTTTCATGAGCCATCCACCAGATCTTGGTTGAAGACATGAAGCTGTTGAAGGAGAGGCAAAGCCTTGAGTTTGGGTCATTCCTCCAATCTCCTGGGCCAGTAGCAGCTGGAGACAATCATTACTATTAATCTAATCTCCTGATATTCCTGAACTTGGGGATTTTGTGCTCCTGGCAAGTCATTCTTACTGTATTCTATTACTTATCTATCATCTATCTATCACTTATCTATCATCTATCTGTCTAATAAAGCAAGGAAGAATTTCTTCAAGCCTATTGCAATAGGGGGAAGAGATCAGAATTTAGTCTGAGTTTAACTCTGCTGAAACAATGGGCAAGAGTTTTAAAAAACTGGGATGGGGTGTGGTGGGAAATCTTAGATTGTCTGTATTTGCTAATGGACCTTATCCAAAGGGAAAGCAAACTTTCTCTTATCTTCATGACAGGAGGTAGTTTTGAGTTTGGAGTAGAATTCCCACCAACTTAGACTCCTACCCTCCCACAGAAACTTAGAAATAGGGACTCTATCTTCCTGAATGATTACATTTCAAATGGTTGGCTCCCAAGGCCTTAACAAAAACATCCCTCGCCTATAAAAATGGAAGGAATCTTTTAAAAATATTTATATATTAAGGGGGAAAAGAAATAACTTACTGTTATAAATATTGTATTTCCCTAAGAAAAGGGAGGGCAGGGCCAAGGGCCAGGAAGGTTAATCTAAAGTTTAGGAGAGCTGAAGAGAAACTTGGGTGTCTTAGTCAGTTAAGCATTTGTTCTCAGCTCAGGTCATGATCCCAGGGACCTGGGATCCCAAGAAGCCTGCTTCTCCCTCTGCCTGCCATACCCCCTGCTTGTGCAGACGCTCTCTCCAACAAATAAATTCATAAAATCATTTTTTTTAATTTTTTAAGTAAAGTTTAGGAGAGCTGAAGAAAACTTTAAGGGTGAGGCTGTTTTAGTATATATATTCATAAAGTATGGCAGGATTGGTTGTAAGATTCAATTTTAGGCATATGTTCTATTTATCTTGTGGATTTTCTTCCTTTCAGGATCTTTCTTAATTATTGTATATAAAACAAAAAAGTGTTTGATGGGAAAACCCAGAGAAACACTACTAGGATTTATTTTAGGAATCCTTGTTCAAAAAGATGACATGTTGAAATAACAGAAGGAAAACAAAGAAACAAAAATGAATTTGGATACAGATGGACCTGAATCCTCTCCACAAAATGTTCTATTTGTGTAACATTAAGCGAGATGAGTTAATTTTCCACTAAAATCTGTTTTTATTTTTTATTTACTATAATATGAGGTTTTGTTTATTTCTAGAATTTTGTTTAAAGGAAAGAAAATTAATGGTATAGATGAATTTATAGGAAATGTTAAGCATAGTCAAGCTTGTAGCTTATCATAAACCTAATCCATGTGTTAAAAAGTAAAGATAATAAATAAGTAATTTCTGAGAAGTATAAATAATAAGTAAGTTAATAATTGGTAGGACATACTAAAGATAGACGAAAGTTCTGATGCAACAAACAAATGCATAGCTTTTAGATAGAAAGTGATGGAATAAGTAAGATTCTATCATACCAGATTTGAGATGCTATCTTTGTTCGTAAATTGGTCACCTATAAATGACACCCAGTTCCATTGGGCATCCATATGTATGCTGCTCAAAAAATGCAAGAATATCCCATAAACTCTTCAGCAGCTAAGTTATGATCTGCATTCGTGGTCATGTGTCTTACCCACACGATACTATCTGTGAGCCCTTGGCTCAGACTTCAACTGGTATCCTATTAGCCACAATATCAGCCAGTCAGGTTGTAATATGCAGAGAAAAAGACAGTACTAGAGAACTTTGCATAACCTTTTCTTCAGATCTGCCCACTTGGTCCATAGGAAATCTGTTAGCATATCTCATTTATTTTATTATTTCTTCACCAACTTTTTTATCTTGAATTAATTAACCATATAACAAGCATTTTAGTTTTGTTTTTAGAATCTGATCTGACTCTGTGGTATATCTTATGTGGAAGCCACCCTTGTGTTTTCCACGTGACAATTATTATATATAAAATGCCTAGCATAGGGGATAGTCTAAACAGTTGATTCTTAATAAGTGATTGTTATCCCTTAGGATAATTTTGAGATTTAGCATCTTATATTTATATTCTTATCTAGGTGAGTGGTTATTTAAAATGGGGTGGTTTTGCCCTCTGAGGAATATTTGAGTATCTGGAGATACTAGATTGTCACTACAAAGGGAATCCTAGTAGTATTTGATGGGTAAAGATCAGGGATGTTGTTAAACAGCCTGCAATGCACATATAGTATCCCAACATAAAGTATTACCAAACCTAAGTGCTAGGATTAGTATAGTTGATGAATCCCTATCTAGAGTTATCATGCTCTCCCATCTGCACTGGAAGTTTTGAGATCAGTCTAGACATAGAAATTTATGTTTTAGTTAATAGATCCTACTTCAAGAAATGTACTTATTTCAAAATTATTTTGAAGTGATCTCCCTTATGAAATTACCCCAGCCACTATCTAATATGCTAAGATACTAAATGATGACCACAGTGGAACTGCATCACAGAGATTTCAATTCAATACTAAATATTTATCATGAAAAACAAGAAAACTGTTTAATATTTGTTCTCAACTTTTTCTCAAATACTGCTAGCTAAGGTTCAGGAGAATCTTTCTTATTAATCATACTTTGAAAATGTTAACAAAAAGAAGTACTTTCCAAGAGTTAGAGGCATTAGGGACTCTGATGAAACCAGGGATCTTCACTGCTAAGAACGTGTGAGTCAGCAGTTTAAATGTGTTATACTAATTGGCCAAAGGTAGTCTAAAAGGCAAGATTTAGTAGAGACTAAAAAATAATTGTCAACTTAACTCAGCCTCAGATAAGATTTTTTGTCTTCATAACCAAGTTTATCTTTCTAATATTTAAAGATAAAGAGTAACAGGAGGAAGAAAGACTGATTATCCCCTTGATTTTATGTTCGTTTTAGGCAATTTTAAAGAGGCAATATGGGTTTCTCAGCATTTTCTCCATCTGGCATTTTACACTTTATTGTCCAATTCCCATTACTAAGTATATATTATGTATTGAGAAAAGCACAACATCCTTTGGTGATAGTGTGATGTACCTGAGGGGGAGGCAAACTAAAAAATAAATAATAATTATTTGGATTATCAGAAATTAAGTTCTACTTTCTGGTTTCTCTTTTCTGGAAACCTGCCCATGGTAAACATGAAAATGGATTGATCCATCCATCTATTATCTGGACAGACAGAAGCTGCTTGTGAAGTGAGGGGAGTCAAATAGATAAGTAGTGTGGGAGCAAGGGGGTAAAGTGATTTCCCAAGCTGTCTCCTTATGACAGATACTTTGCACAGTGTGTGGAACAGTCTAGCTGATCTCATTCTCATCGTACTATGTAGACCACAAAACAACCCCCTCCAAATATTTAATAAAGACAATGTTTTCCAATATTCTAAAAATATTAGTAGAGCCTGTGATAATAAGGCTGCCCAAAAGGTGCTGAGAATCAATATTTATAAAACTATCTTCACTTGAGAGCTAAGATAAGGAAGGGTCAGACTGATAAATTGTTGAGGTCCTTTCTCTGATAACTACATAATCAACATTTAATCTCTCCTCTGTGTTTCATTAAAGCTGAAGCTTATCCCCACTCCCTTACACTGCCCTTACTGTTTGTGGGGTTTTATTCCAAATCTAATTCATGAGACATCTCACTTCATCTCAATGCCCTCTTCTGTCATATCTTACTAATTCTTCAAGTTTGAGCTTAAGCAGTATTAATGGCTGTTGTACAATTCAATCCAGACTGACTCCTCTTCATCTGCTCTATCAAAGTACATTGGTTTGAACCATGGATATCTTTACAATTTTAAATAAACTACATATTTTTATTCCTTTTTGGATTCCACACTCCCTAACTTGAATCAGACTCCATCCTGTAAAATGTTTAAATGCTTTCTTTTTTGTTAAGATTTTCTTTCTTTCTTTCTTTTTCTTTTTCTTTTTTTTTTTTTTTTTTGACAGAGAGAGAGAGATCATAAGTAGGCAGAGATGCAGATAGAAAGAGGGGGGAAGCAGGCTCCCCACTGAACAGAGAGCCCAATGAGGGACTCAATCCTAGGACCCTGAGACCATGACCTGAGCCAGAGGTAGAGGTTTAACCCACTGAGCCACCCAGGCACCCCCAAATGCTTTATTTCTAATATGAAAAATTCTCTGCAGTACAGGCCGACTCCCATTCCACCAAATTTGCATAGATTAATTAAGACTTATATTTGAGAATGTACCTTGCTTGATATTTACCACAAAGGAGTGTGAGAACACAATAAATTTTCACGTGTATAAAACTGAAAAACAGATAGGGGAGACAGAGACAGAGGAAAATGGAATACACCAGAATGGAGAAGTTCCTTGGTAGAGCTGGAGAGACAGAAATAGATAGATACAGAAATGAGAAACAGAGAGGGAAAAAGAGAGAAATGCTCTGGTTCCCAAAGGAAATACTTTTGTCCCTTTAAACTGGAAAGGAGAAAGAAACAAGAAGTAACTATTTTTCCCCAGAAAAGAAGAGACTTTCTTAGTTATTTTCCACTCCACAAGGAAAGGAGAGAATTGGTGCACTCTTCTGCTCCTGGTGTGGGAAGCAGTGGAAGAAAAAGAGACTCTTCCCCAGCACAGGGCACAGAGAAACCGCATCCAGTAAATGCATACCAAGATGATGCACAGCAGTGCCCAAAAATTTCAGTGAAGACTCAAGAGAGAAAGTGTTGGCACAGGGAGCAATAGTGTAGAATTAAGGTGACTCAGAGGATGATTTCAGTCATTCACTATGCCTATTGCTGCAGAAAAAACTGGGGAGTCAGCCAGGATTCTGGTGGGGGAAAAAAAAATGGAACTCAGAATAGTTTAGGTTCACTAATTATTCTTCTATGTGTTTGGCCAAACAATACATCATTGTGGGATGACTCATACCACCACATTGACTGTCCATTTCCGGCTGATTGCCAAGAAAGCATCTGTACTGTACATGTAAGTTAGAGTTTTATAATAATGATTAATTTTTCATCTTCATGTTTGAATGGCTTTAAAGTTTCCAATGTGTTCATGCTGTCTACCCGTGTTTCTTACCTATCTTGTTTTGAACCTGCATATGAATATTTAAATAGGTTTTGTGTAAAAGAGGGGAACCTTAGTAGTCTTTATCTATTCCCTCCACCTTTAGTAACATCTATGAGAAAGTCACATGATGATGGCTCACAGGTTTAAGGAGTTTTGGGTTATATTTTGAATTTTTTTGAAGGTATACATGGTGCCATATTCTCTTTGAACCTTATTTTGAATGTAGATCTTGTACCAACATATATAAATTCTCAGTAAATATTTGCTAAATTGGATGGAATTTGAGCATCAGTACTTAGCGTGACTAGAAACATATTACCCCAGGAGTTTTGTTCCCAGTGGATGACTGTGCCCAAGTCAGAATTATTAAGTCTGGTTTCATCTGGCCTTATCTTGGGGCAAAAACCTAGCAGTGACTTTTGTCTGTGTATAATTGTAGCAGGAGAAGAAGTAAGAGTAAAGATAGGCATATCAAAATCTCAATTATATGCCCTCTACTCTCCCTCTACCCTTCAATCCAGAAATTGTCTAAATTACACATACTTGCTGTTTATATCAGAAACACTGTTACAGTGAATACTGGTTTAGAGAAAAGGATCCCAAGCAGATAGTTAAGTGTCAGAATTATACATTGGCTAATGTAGCATTATTGCAATAATGCAGATACATTTATAATTTGTCTAATAAAATTCTGACAACAATATGGTTTAAATGGTAAGGTTATATTTATTATGAAGTAGTTGGCAATCTATCAGGATGCTAAGAAGGCAATTATGATTTGTGGACTTATGTCAGTTACCTATTACTACATAACTAACTGCCTTAACATTTAGTGGTTGGCTGCACACTGGAGGGCATTTCTTGAGTCTCTCATTCAGATGGGAGTTGATGATGGAGTCCCCTAAATGCTCCATTGGGACACATGGACATTGGGCAGCTGAGCTTCTTCTCCTTTCTATGTAGTATTTTGGCTTCTCCATGTCACTTCTCTGTTATAGCTAAACTATTTACACGCAAAGGAAGGAATTTCAATAGCCCGAAAATGGAAGTTGCCAAGTCTTCTTAAAGTTTAGAAATGAAATTGACAGTGTCCATCACTATCTCCTATTGGTTAAAGCAAGTCACTGGATCATCCAACAAATCACTGCAGAAGGGGACAAACAGTGGGGTAAATTCTAGTAATGACAGTTTACTGGGGGGCATGTTAGGAAAACAGATACCATGGGGATCATTCAAGACTATTTTTCTAAGTATCTTCCAGAATGGGCAAAGTGTTGAAAGGAGGAAAAGAAATAGCATATGGTTTAACAAGCAAGACAATTAACTACACATATGCCATTACTTTTCTTGCACAGGATCCATTCTCCTTGCAGGTCAATGTACAGGAATATCTCATTTTACTTCAATTTATTACATTTTTCAGATACCGTGTTTTTTTTTTACAAATTGAAGGGTTACAGCAACTGTGAATTACGCAAGTCTATCAACACCATTTCCAAAAGCATTTGCTTACTTTGGTGTCACATTTTGGTAATTCTCACAAATTTTCAAACTTTTTCCTTATTACTAGATTTGTCACAGTGATCTATGACTATGACTCACTGGTAGCTCAGAGATGATCAGCACTTTTTATCAATAGAGTATATTTTTAATTAAGGTGTGTACACTAAAAAATATAATGCTATTGTATACTTAGTAGACTACAGTCTAGTGTAAACACAACTTTCATATGCACTGGGATACCAAAAAGTTCATTTGACTCACTCAGTTGTACTATTTGCTTTATAGCAGTGGTCTGCAACTGAACTTGCAATACCTCCAAAGTATGACCATATTCTAATTTTCATGAAATACCATATGTTCCACACCAATGTATTTTTTTCCCTCTACTTCTTGGTAATTGTTTTCATGGAAATAATGCTAACATGTTTTCTTTTTCTGAGTTCTGAAACAAACGTTAGAAGATAACACTGAAATCACCCACTCAATGTGGTGTAAATTCTGACTCTACAGCATATGGAAGTTATGTTGACGACACGTACTCCCATGTGGAATCCACCAAAGGGACCTCACATGATTAGACTCAGTGCAAAATGTAGCACCCAGCTAGAAGTGATTTTCATAGATATGCAAAGAATAAGGTGAGGTTATTCTCTCATGAAAGAGTAGACAGCATTTTCCAAAGGGAACTGAGGTATTGAGAAGCAGCATGAAGCCATGTGGGATGCACACATGATAAATGTATTTTGGAGCAGATGTGTGGGGTTGATACAAGTGAAGGGAAACCACCCAAGAATAGTGAAAATTGATACCCCACTTCCTCTCTGCCTGTCTGAAAAAATGATAGTAATAATAATATAATTATATATTATGTATTATATATTATTATTTTATATTAAAATTATATTGCTATGTATAATATTATATGATATCAAATGCAATATATTATAATATATAATGTATACTATAATAAAATATAATATATAGTATAATAATAATAAAATTTTTTTTATTATTTTGAGAACAATATTCCTACAGCTTGTGTTGTAATAGCAGAGCAGGAAAGAGAGCAATAGAGTTGGCAATTAGGCAAATGCTGACAATGATGGAAGCTTTCAGTTTCTGCAGAGTTCCATCCCCTAATTTCAGTGTGTGTGTGCGACAGACATCCTCTCTGAATTCTTAATTTGCAGCCCCCTGCCTCTCCCTAACCTCTGCTGAAACAGGCATGCTGTGCCTCTCTGGTTTGCTTTTTCCAGAGAATTTGCCTCTGGTCTTTTAGGTGGGGAGTTAGTTGGAAGTGAGTTGCGTGGGTGGAGAGAGGTGACGGTAGTTGTCTGGCTGCTTCTGGTATAAGAGCAACAGACCAATATCCCACAGTCCACTTGACTTTCCCACTGCTCAGCCAGACAAGCTTCAGCTAGTCTTGCTACTTTCAAACCCCTGCCCTGTGTCTGCCCTCTGTGGGGCCAGTGTGTGTAAAAGCTGAGTTTCTAAAGATCCTAAAGAGGATTTGTGGAACAAAGTAACTTAGTTCACACTGTTTTCTGCCTACATGGCCAATCAAATTGTACCTTTCTTCACATTCTAAAGTCAGTTATCACTCTTTTACCTGAATTACTTCAGGTATCCAAAAAATAAAGAAATATTTTTGTCCAGTGTGGGTTTTGGGAAGGATAAATGATCAACACTCATGTGTAAGTTAGAGTTTTTAGCTGTTATTATTTTTTTTTCTATTATGCTCTTAAGATACCATATTTTGGAAAATTAAAAAGTTAACTTTAAACTAAAAATAAAAATCATAGGCTCTTTTCTGGCTGAACATTCATTCAAACTCTTTTGGTGGCTTTCTTCTGAAAGGAATTTCAGTCATTTTTTTCTCCTTTGGAAAATCTACAAAACCTACAAAATTATAAGAAACAAGAAGGTTATTAGAAGAAAACAATCCAATATTGGCCACTATTCAGTACTTTTTATTTAATAGAAAACCCTACCTAAAAGAATGTAACATTTTCTTTTGAAGTTTTGTTTTGCTTTGTTTTTGGTTTTGTTTTTTATTTGTTTGTTTGTTTTGTTTTGTTTTGAGAGAGTGAGAGAGAGAGAGAAAGAGAGGAGAGAAAGGATGAGTAGGGGAAAGGGGCAGAAGCAGATGGAGAAGCAGGTTCCCCACTAAGCAGGGAGCCTGACGTGGGGCTCCATCCCAAGACCCTGAGATCGTGACCCGAGCCAACCGCAGACTCTTAATGAACTGAGCCACCCAAATGCTCTAGAGTGTTACATTTTCTTATAATATTTTTCTCACTCACTGTCTTTTTTTTTTTTTTTTTTTTTTTTTTTTTTAGATTTTATTTCTTTATTTAACAGACAGAGATCACAAGTAGGCAGCGAGGCAGGCAAGAGAGGGGGAGCAGGTTCCCTGCCAAGCAGAGAGCGCGATGCGGCGGCTTGATTCCAGGATCCTGGGATCATGACCTGATCGGAAGGCAGAGGCTTAACCCACTGAGCAACCCAGGCGCCCCTATCACTCACTATCTTATAATTAAATGAAAAGTAAGGGGCTGATTTAAAAACCACTTTATTAAATGCTCTAAAAATCAATACTTTAAAAATACTACCAAATAATTGGCACTAGGAGATTATCTGGTAATTCCTAAGCTCTTCTCTTATATTTACTTCAAGTCTTAGATTTAGATAGGTATTATTGTCCTATCATATGGTTTTAAATTATAGTATTTTGGCTGAAAATGGAAAAATTTATTACAGAAGTCATCATATGAACAGCTAAAATAATTGCTTCAGTACTATAAGAAAAAATAGCTTAATATAAGTGAACAATAAATTGAAAATTATTTAGATGAGATACTTATATTAAAATAAACATTGCTAAGTATTTTTATATAATAGTCAAGTTCATTTATATACTCAATATGTAGTTCTACTAACAACAAAATAACAGCAACAACAAAAGTCTTGTACCACCCATTTGGGGTTCTGTTACGGAAAAGGAAGGGAAAATACCGTGACTCTAGGTAACTGAGCTATTTCAAAACTTTCTCTCCATCTTAACAAATAATGAAACTGATTCACATGTACTCAGATTGTCCACACATAACTGAAAAAGTATCATTGCCTTTGTACTAGGTCAAAATTTCTTAATTTTTCTAATAACAAAATATAACTTCTGTTGCCTTTATGTGACTAAATGTTGAATATAGGCTGGTTTTGGACTAGAGTTTAAGAAATTTGGATCAGAGATCTGGAACATACTGGTGTTATTTTAGCAGTGTTTTTCACCTCTGAGACTTCTTTTATTAATAGTCCATTTCCCTAGTCAGGTGACAACAGATGGAACACTGTCATTAGTTAGTTGTTCTACAAATTCTTTGTCATCCATTAACTGTTCAACCTTGTTCTGAGAGCAGGTTTGTTACTTTCCCCCCACAACCTTATTGTCTGAGAAGAGATTAAAGTAACTTTTTCTTTGTTGTTCTTAAGTTTTTGTTTGTCTGTTTATTTTGAGACATGTGCTTCTCATTTATATTTGTCTTTGGTTATATCCTTATTTCTATCCTTTATACATTTCTCTTAATTTTTCAAAAGCTGTACTTGTTGGAGAGCTCCCCAGCCTCTCATATATTGCTTTAAGGTAGCTTCTCTTCTTCTATCATAAAAACAAAATATAATTGCTTAAACAGAAATGTGTTTTTGAGAGCTTCTCAGCTCTCTTGCGGCCCATTACCTCTTCCAGTCTCAAACTATGAAATTGCCCAGTAGTCTTTCTGAGGCATATTTCTCTCACATTTGTCTCTTCCTATATCTCTCTTTCCTAATGACCAAGATAAGTACGCACATTTTCCATAGGTACTTTGAACACCAATTCAACTGACTTCAATTTTTCTACCTGGTAGTTTGTTTTGTCTAATGTATTATATTTTCCACTTATGATCATCTTGATACTCATTTTAATTTCATTTACATCTTCAATATATTATAAAAACAGGTGTTATTTCTGTATTGTTTCCTGTTCGTAATCAGGGTCCCTTCATTTACTCTGATAAGTTAGAATGAAGAGAGAAAAACTAATGCTTTTTGTTTTTCCTATAAAGAATGTAGTTATTGATTACCTTAAATTTGAAGATACTATAGTAGCTTCACTGGAATTCTTATTTATTTATTTGTTTGTTTGTTTATTGTTTATTTATTTATACCCCCCCCACACACACAACCCCCCTTGAGGCAGTTTGGAGGATATCTAATGCTTGAAAATTTCTGGCCCTATTTGCTCTGGGTCAAAATGGTCGAGTGTTGGGCGCCTGGGTGGCTCAGTGGGTTAAGCCGCTGCCTTCGGCTCAGGTCATGATCTCAGGGTCCTGGGATCGAGGCCCGCATCGGGCTCTCTGCTCAGCAGGGAGCCTGCTTCCTCCTCTCTCTCTCCGCCTGCCTCTCTGCCTACTTGTAATCTCTGTCTGTCAAATAAAATAAATAAAATCTTAAAAAAAAATGGTCAAGTGTTATACCTGCATATCCCCATTTCATCTGATATAACCCATTATGTAAGTATTCATATACTGCAATTTAATTTTGTGGTTACTTAATTCCCTTCTTTATATTACTGTAATGTCCTTGGAGTCATGACTTTGATAAATTAGTTAATTTAGCATATAATTGAGAAGAAGGTTGGAAGTAAACTTAGTTAAACTTGATAATGGATTGCATGTGATGGAGGAGTAAAGGGGACAGATCTAGAACTATCCATAGATGTCTGAAGTCTGTGAATAGAAGGAAACTAGGGCCATGAACTAAAGTATGAGATACATATAGAAGAAGTGTTTACAAACATTTTTATGTAGATACTTGAATTGGGTCTTATGATAAGATCAGTTATGGGTACCTTATTGCTGTTTATAAAAAATAACAATATTTTATAATGATAAAATTAAGGTTGAGAAAGTTTATTTTTACTTGGTTAATGTTATAATAGTGAGATCCTGAATCAAATGCCTTAAGAGACTCCCCACTCTTTAGACACTTAATGATATCTAAAATGTCCCAGAGGCTTTCAACGTTAGCTTGAGTGAAATTTTTATGATATATTAATTATTCAATATAAAGTAAAGATATAACTGTGAAGCCTTTTCAGAAATATTTAATTCTCATTTGAATTCAAGAGGAAGTTGGGTGAAAGTGTATAAACACAAACTTCTCTCCCATGCCCAGAAACAGGTAGACTTTGTTTCATTGTGATGGTTCACATTTTTTTAACTCAAAGTTGCTAAGTAAAGAAAATTAGTTAATTATCAGGAAAACTTGATCACTTCAAAACAGACTCTTCTAAATTCAACCTTAGGAAACTATTTTAAAAACATATGCTGATTTGCTAATCTAGAACATGGAATGGAGAACTTCTACCCATGATCCTGCCTCACTACATGTTTTTGTATCTCAAAAAATAATCTATTTCTACATTTTGAAGTTACTTGAAAAACCAAGGGTATAAGTTCATGCCAATTTTATGAAATTCAAATTTCAGTTTATAAATACAAAGGTATTGACACATAATCTTACAACTTAATTAGCATATTATTTATGACTACTTTCACCTTCCCTGAGTGGAATTCAGTAATTGTGACAGAACCCTTATGACCCACAATTCCTAAAATATTTATTATCTGGCCTTTCACAGAAAGAGCTTGCCAACCCCTAGTCTAGAATAGTAACACACTTTTGCATTTTAATCTATAGGATATCTACTTTTCTATATTAAACAAACAGAAAATAAATTAATACTTAGTTGCTCTTAGCAAGATAAACATTAGAGAGTTAGATGAATCTATATTATATATTTGGAAAAGCTCAATGGTTTATTGTTGTCCCAAAATAAGGTGGGATATAAATATGCATATAAGCTATTTCTACTCTCGTCCTCTAGCAGTGCTAGAAAGTATTGACAAATCTTGTTATTTAGGTCTCACATTGATATCTTTGTTAACATGTCCTCTTCATATTGTGTTAATTTAAAATTGTTTTCCCACATCACTAGTATTCATACTATAGTACGATGTAAATCATGCAGCAAGGCTTTGAAGTAATAGACTACACACAACTAGTTGCTGATTTAGTAATTCTGAGGGAGTTCTCAGGAATCTTTCTCAGAAAGCATCTCAGACAATTATGATCAAGAAGGCTTTTGAATGACAATGGGAAACTGTGCTCTCTATTTTTATTTATTTTTATGTTTATTTTTTGTGCTTTATATATTTAAACAAAGTTATATTATAGATTTCTTACACTAAAACCAGCTCACTTTTATTAGACTTTAAAATATTTTATGATTTGTTCTGTCTCTTATGAGAGTGATTTCTCTATGCTTGGAAATCTTTGGATGAAAAATTTTTTTCTAAAATGTGGGATAAAACATGGTATTATGATGAGCAGGAATGTAAGCCAGCAAATGCCACCTAATATCACATTTTAACACCAAATTAATAAGAAAGAAATAAAATCAAAACATAATATATTATTTTACTAAATAGTCTAACTTTATCTTTTAAATTTATTTTTATTTTTTGTCTGGTATAAAACCAGTAAAATTTTATCATAATTAACTGTAGTCAATAACCAACATTGAAATGACTGCCCTTGAAATGATAAGTTCATCAGACATATTTTGATTTTAATCTCATAAGCAAATTTCATTTTTAATTTCCTGCAGATTTGGCTATTCCCCTGTTCTATTTACTGGTCTAATTTCTAATTTCAGTAATCTCTGCTTTTCCTAGTTTTTTATTACTTTCTATTATATTTCTTTATAGGGAATCCAGGAAAAGTTGTTAGAAAATGACCCCCCCCCAAAAAAAAGAAAATGACCCCCAAACTAACAAACAAGATAACAAGAGCACTTTTTCTTTTAAGCTACTAAAGTATATATTATAGCTTACATAAGCCTAGGATTACAGAATTAAATTGTAACACTAAAAAACTGAATAAAACACAGCCTGAACCAAGAGATTCAGGTGAATTCTATCAGTATTAGCACAAGCTTAATTTATGTAATATTCATAAATGGTCATATGATTTCCTGTTCCTACTAAAAGATATTCATGACCTCTTGGATGGTTTGGTTGTTCTTTCTTTTTATTCTTTGAGAGAAATATATATGCACACAGAATAACAAAAATCTTTCCAAAAGATTTCTTTCCAAAAATCTTTTGGAAAGATTCTGATTTAAGCTCAAATATGGTTTGATCATCATGGATATTTTTACTAGTCATAATTATTAAGTTGCAATTCATGTAAAATAAGTTTCAAATAATGAAGTCATAGTTATAAATGTACCCAAAGAACATTGTTAAATTCCAAGGTTTCAATTCTGAAGAAGTCATTTCTTAGTAAATTGTATTTCCTTATAGAAATGGGAACTTCAATAAATTACCTCTGCATTTATTATTAATATGACTAATTTAAGAGTATTAAAGGACAAGGATTTTTTCTCATTTATGCATTTATTTATTTATTCATATATTTCCTACTCTTTCTTGTTCCTTTCCAGCCCTTTCCACAGTCTGTATTGTTAAATATCTTCATCTTTCAAATCTCAATTTAAGCTCTTTCCCATGAGACATTTCTTCATCATTCCATATTTTACTGTATATTCTTAAACATATGTATTAAATTCAATGCAAAGTGCTACTGTGGAATTATCATATGTATTATAATTACTGCATTCTCTGTGCATGAAGTTTATAACTTGGGGCTATGTCATTTCATCTTTACATTTCCAAAGACTGGCACAACAAGAACCACAAATATACCACTACAGAAATCAATAAGTTAAACTTATCTTTGAATTAAGTAGTATGATGATACAATTAAATTTAGTGCAAAATAAGCTAAGAACTCTTTATAGGAGCACATTAATCTACCCATTTATTTAGAAACTTGGATAAAATATATCATAGGAAAAGGCACACACACACACACAAATTCCAAGGGGGAATACTTCTGTACTATATTCATAAACATCTTAAAAAACAAAGCCATCTGGTGTAAAGAAAAATTCAAGCCAAGAACTGGTGAAAGAAAAAAAAAGTGGTGTGACAACCTTGACATAAAAGCTACTTACTCCCAAAGCCAATTTCTTATGTTTTTCAGTTCAAAATCACATCTCTCTGAGAATCTAATTAGTCTCATTGGAATCTGATATGCCCAATAGACTATTTTATCACATCAGGGATTAATGTGAATATATTTATTCAAGGTGCCAAACTGTAATGACAGACCAACCCATAGCACAACTTGCCAAATGGATATGAACTATACAAGCTAATAAATGTAGAAAAGAGTAACAACCCTTAGAATCTGTGACTCAGATATAGAGCAAATAGCACCAGCTGACACTAGGAATTAATCATCATCCATTATTAATGAGGATTTTGCCATTCTTTCCTGTGAAAATTATTATTTTTTCTCTTGCCATGATGACTTAAGAGTGTCAGAAAAGGAGTTTTCCAGAAACAGGAAATCAGCATGTGTGGTCTACACTACTTAGCTTTTATTCTAACTAAGAACATCACCCTCATATAGCAGGAAATTGAAAATGACTAAACCATTCTGTCTCACTTCACAGACATCATTTGATATCTTTTTAATAATAACACTGTGATATAAATCATTGATACTGATAATTCCTCAATGCAAAAATCAGTGACCTTAATTTTTTGCCTTTTTCCTTTTTGTTCATGATTAATGAAAACTAAAATAGAACAGAAAGCAATGACTTCTTGTTTTAAAAGGAAAAGGCTTCCTTCTATGATTTCCAAATCATTGACACAGATAACAATAGCAATCTAGGAATAATAAGGAACATGTAAATGAGAATGCTCAGGGCTCTGAAGAGGTGGATTCCAAGAGAATGACAATATTAACCTTTCAGATATATAAATTGTCCTGCTTGTTTGCAAAAGGAGCCGCTATTCTCTGTTCTGCATTAAGCAGCTAGGGATAATGATTTTTAAAACAGGAAAAAAAAAATCAAAGTATTTCTCTCGTTTAGGGCATCTGTTACTCATTGTCCTCTGGCCAAAGAGTTGCAGGTTCTGATTCATATACACTTAATTGTTTATTCATAATTTTGAAAAGTTCTCACATTTTATAGTCATTTACAAGCCCTAGAATACTTTCATATAATTTATGTGACTCTATCAATCTGGAAATGAATAAGAATTTCTTTTCCTATTGAATTAAGGTATAATTTATTTCACTGAATTAGAATACAGAGTAATTCTGTTGCCTGAGTTAATTCAACATCAAATGTTTAAAGACCATTTGTTATTTTTTTTTTGGTCCAATAAAATTTCATCGCTTAAAATATAAATCTGTTCATCCAAATGCAAACATGAAAATATACTCATTGAGTGTTTCCTTGTCCCCATGCACTGTGTCAGCTATGTGTTTCCTTACTTAACCCTTCTCCCAACTCTTTAAGGTCAATATCATTACCATATGAGAAGACTAAGGCTTGGAAAAGTTAAAGACCTTGTCCAAAAATATGCAGCCACTTAGTGTGCAGCTTAGGATTTGCCCATTCATTTTTCTTCAGGGGCCACCTCAACACTTCATAAATGCTAGTCCACATTAAATTGTCACCTCATGGAGAATTCTTGTTTCAAATTGATTTCCAGTGGCAAAAAATATTTACGTCATCCAGACATTAAGCAATCATAAATATAACCCAATGAGGAGCTTTATACATATTGAAATCAATTTATATAATTATTAAATTTAGTCACAATGTGTTATAAAATACCCATTACTTACATAAACTATAATACTGTAAATATAAAATATTGAGGTTTTTTTGTTTTGATATTTATAAAAAGGTTCAGTAAATACACTCTCTGAAATCTAAAATTCCATTTCCTTGGACTAATTATCTTCTTTACTAGGGAATCTAGTAAATTCATAAAATTTAAGAAAATAAATCTTAAAAAAATTAAAGTAAAATAAGTCTTTCAGATAAAAATACTGGGTTATTTCTGTGATACTTGAAAGATTATAGGACCACAACAAGTGATTTTTACTTGTTTTTGGTAAGGTGTTTTTAGAACAAATTCCTGAGGAACATCTAGAAGATGACAATTTTTAGTTTTTGCTCTAGATTGACAATGGAATTGAATTGCAAATGCAAACATAAAAAGTTGTGTTGATTGTCTGGACATTGCTGAATCAGTGACATTCACATACACTGTAATAATATCCTCCTCACCAAATATCTAAAAACAAAAATAGAACCTCCAAACATTTAAAAATTCATGAAATTTATATTTTCCCCTAACATCTCAACAACCATATGAGCTATTGGAATCACTTGCCTCTAATAAGATATTTATAACAGCACACCTGCCATTGAGGGATATTAGTGAAATCATCAGAAAACTGCTTATAAAGTTTAATTACAATGCTCAGTACTGGTGTTATCCTTAAGAAAGAATAGCTATAATTGTCACAAATAAATATATATGCAACTACTTTGCAAAAGTGAAACCATATAGTGAGTAAAAATGATAATATTTAGAATTCATTACTGAACTCCTTTTCAATTATTAGGTTAAAAAGCCAAAATTGTAAGTCATTTCTGGATAGTGTGCATTCAATTCTCATAGTCACTCTCTGCCTTTGAAGTCTATACTTAAAACATATGCTTTAGTATTTGTTGTTTTAAGGTTAGTCTTCTGGTGATCTGGGGGGGGGGGCGGAATAGACACTGGACGGACTCTCTCAATATTCTTCATAGCTTTCTTGGGGTATTCCAGACGGAGAAAAAGATGTTTAGCTTTGGAGTCATTCAGATCCAGCTTCAAATCTGAGCTTCTTTAATTATTAATGGTGCACCTCAGGGCAAGGTAACTAACCATCCAAAGTTTGACTTAGTAAGCAAAGGGGGAGAGACTGACACCTGTTGTGTACTCAGCTATATAACCTCAAAAATTATCTGACACAAACAGGGCTCAGGTTTTCGTTGAATCCAACTGCAAAGAAAATTCTCAGCTGCCCTGAAGATTAATAAGAATTATCAGAAACCAAGTGTAAGAAATAACGTAACACAATGCATGGCAATTGAAAGCAATCATTAGATCTGCTTCTCTTCTGTACCTTCTGTCATGAATACTCTTGAGATCCTGGATTTTTTGTTTTTATTCATAGATCTGAGGTTAATGCATTCATATGCATTGTCTATACTTGTGGCTCTGTATTTATCTGTTTTTTAAATTGAAACACAGTTGACATTCAATGTTGCATTAGTTTCAGGTATGTAACCTAGTGAGTCAACAACTGTATACTTTATGCCCACCACAAGGACAGCTACCGTCTGTCACCATACAAAGCTATTATAACATTATTGCCTATATTGTCTGTGCTATACCTTTCATCCCAGTCACTTCTTCATTCCATACCTGGAAGCCTGTTCCTTCCACTCCCCCTCACCCATTTTGCCCATCCTCCTCTCACCTCTTCCTGGCCCTTTCTTTTGATTCAGATTATCATATTTCTACAAAATTGGTTCATAAGGTTGTCTAAAATTGTGTTGTCTGGAATGAGGGGGAGAAACCTTAATTATGTGCATGACATTTAGATTTGGATGCTTTTCTCTTGGCAAATTTTTGACATGTTCAATGATATTAATTAAAATTCTAAGTATTTTCATTATGTAAAATTTTAGCAATATGTATTTTCCATGTCTAAACCGCAATCATTTTCTTTTTCTCATTAGTTCTTCCATTTATAATACTTCTGGTTTCAAATCACCTTTAAAAATAATGGGAACTTGGAATTAAAATTAAAAAAATAATTAGAAATAATGGGAACTTAAAATATAAAACAAATGAAAGCTCAATTATAACTTGGTTATGTCAAATAATATAATCAGGACTCAGTTTTATCTATATTTCTTAGCTCAGTAGCTTTGTTTTAGGTCCTTCCTTGGAAAACATCCACCTTTCTGAGAAATATCTTTTAAGTACTTCCCAAATGACATGTTCCTATATTCAAATCCAGCACATAAGAAAAACAAATTCCATAAATCTAAATTTGAAACCATGAGATGGGACATTTTAATTGTATTATGACAATCAATCATAATTCTGAGTATGGAGGGGAGGATTAATCTCAACAAAGCTACATAGCTGGAAAATATGAACTGTTACCAAGATTTGATTGTCAATAAATATCAATCTCAGTCCAATTCTTTAACCACCCAATTAAAAAAGAGATCACTTCTTGTCAATAATGACTGACTCCTAAAAGCTATGTCAAAAGATATAAAAATGTATACCAAACTCCTCCTAAAAGGAAGACAAAATTTGTTATGTTATTACATTCGATTTTATATTGAGGACCTCTGGATGATATGCAGGACTCTGTGAAATCTGGCTATAATTTCCCAATGCCTGACAACTTTTGTTTTTTTTAAGATTTTTTTTTAAAATTTATTTATTTGACAGACAGAGATCACAAGTAGGCAGAGAGGCAGGCAGAGAGAGAGAGAGAGAATGAGAAAGAGAGGAGGAAGCAGGCTCTCTGCTCAGCAGGGAGCTTTAATGAGGGACTTGATCCCAGGATCCTGGGATCATGACCTGAGCCGAAGGCATAGGCTTTAACCCACTGAGCCACCCAGGCGCCCCCAATGGCTGACAACTTAACATGAGATGATAAATGTAACAAAGCCTAAGATGTCCAATATATTCATATAACAACGTATATAATGCAAGAATAATAAAAATTCCCCTTTGGAAACAGAATGACCACTAGTTCATAACACCCATCATGTCAGAATGGAATAACAAGCAGCGGCTCCTGGGTAGTTCAGAAGGTTAAGTGGCTGGCTCTTGGTTTTGGCTCAGGTCATGATCTCAAATCATGATCTCAGGGTTTAGCACTCAGCGCTCAGCACTCAGCAGGGAGTGCACAGGGCTCCCTGCACTCAGGGTTCAGCACTCAGCAGGGAGCCTGCTTGAGGACTCTCTTCTGCACCTCCTCTCCTTGCTGGTGCACATACATTCTCTCTCTCTCAAATAAATAAATAAATCTTAAAAAAAAAATAGAATGGACTAATAGCTATTTCTATGCTATCATTTAAGTATATTTTATTGGTTTTAAAATATGGGATTTTCACTGCGTTCTGTTGTTTGTTTGTTTTTTGGTTTTAAAAAAAAATCTGCATTGACCACTGCATTTCATTCTTACTGATTGTCCTTTCCTGGGGAAATGTTTTTAAATAACTACCTCCATCTCCATGCCATTGTTCTTACTATTCCATAGACCACTACTTGTTTGTCTGAATTTTATGTTTAGAAATTGTTTTAGGAGGTAAGCAATCACATACTTTAACAGCCTGAATTGAGCTGCCCCTGCCTATAAGATATACAGAAAAATTAAATATGTTTCTGTTCTGTTCATTTCTGAGGTATTCAGTTATAACTTTTGGTCTAGAGCAAGGCATGCTGAATTTCTTCTTTTTCTTTCCTTTTTCTTTTTTTTTTAAGGATTAATGTCCTTTTCTTTACTTTCTTTTTTTTTTTTTTGGGGGGGGGTCTTTTGTCTATTTCTTCAGACTTAATTTCTCTGGAATTTGCCATTTTAATCTCCTCCTGCCTAGAAGAAATTTAAAATAAGTGTAATAATTTGTACCCATCCCTATGTGGCATTCAGGTTGCCCTTTGAAAATGATCCTATTTGGGGCGCCTGGGTGGCTCAGTGGTTTGGGCTGCTGCCTTTGGCTTGGGTCATGATCTCAGGGTCCTGGGATTGAGCCCCGCATCGGGCTCTCTGCTCCGCGGGAAACCTGCCTCTCTGCCTACTTGTGATCTCTGTCTGTCAAATAAATAAATAAAATCTTTAAAAAAAAAAAAAAGAAAATGATCCTATTTATCATAAATAATGGTATTTATTAATTAAATTATTAGAGTTGTTAAGTGTGAGAGACCATTAGCTGTAGGCTTCTCTTCGAATCTCAAGTTATCCCTTTCTGAAGTCTCACCTTCTAGAGTTTTCCAGCAATTTAACATTCCACATTATTTCACCCAGTTGCTTTGGTTTATAGTCTCAGGTAGAAACATTTTCATTGGCAAAGCCATATTTTTTTCACTGCATGACCCTGGTGGTTAGTTCTCTAGTGTGGATTTTTTTTTTTTTAATTCCTAAGAAGTTCAAAGATTCAATAAGTAGCCAGTAAACTCAAATACTACTAAATTATCCTGCTGTGAATCCTAATTTTATAGTCCAGGGAGGCACATGGTCTGTGTTACAAGGTACATTAATTCACAGTGTATAAGGGTAGAAAAATATTTGCTGATTCCTCTACTCAAGAGGATCACCATTGCTTTTCCCAAAGAAGACAGAAACAGTGTGGCAGATTATCACTTCAACTGCAGCAAATTCGGTTCAAACTCCCTCAGTATAAGCAAATAGATATATTAATTATTGTTAGCCCATAGACAAAATAATATGATAGATTCTATTAACAAAATCCCCTGAGCTAAGCCAAGATAAACAAATCAGAAGTTTGTAAGTATTTGTTGATAAGTACCTCAAGTAAAAGATTAAAATTAATATTGGAAGACAAGAAGAAAGAGAAGGAATACGTAGCCAAAGGAGTAATAGTCTAGGAAACCATGACCTTAAGCCACAGCAAGAATAAACTGGAAGGCAACATTTGATAGATGTTGTGGAATCCCAGTAAGTGTTGAGTTGATATGTTACTATGTCACCTACTTGTTACCTAGTAACCTAGTAATTTCTTGTTACCTACTTGTGAGGATTTCTGTAACTGAGATTGCTAATAATAATCAAATATGATTTTTCTTAGACACACACTTGACTACATTTTTCAGGTCCCTTGAAGTTAGATGTGATCATGTCCCTCTGATCTAGCTGGTGAAATATAAGATGAAGTTCCTGACTCCTGCTACCCTCTCCACAAGTAAATAACCTCTCAAAAAAAGTTTTCCATGTTTCTCCCCCTTCTTACTGAATGAAACAAGCAAACAAACAAATATGTTAATAAATATATTAACACATAAATATGTTAATCTAGAAGTCACATATTGTAGATGAGATGAGATGAGATGAGAAAACAGGGTTCATTCTGGGTCTCTGAATATGTGAAGCAAAACCACTTCATTCACCTGCATACTACCCAAGATAAGCAAGAAACAAATTTCTGTTTCATAGACTCATATTGAGTTTGAATATAATTGGTATTGTTGTCTAACTTATACTAATTAATATAGAAATCAGAATTAGTATTTGATACTATATAGTAAGCTATTACAAAACTGGTATTAGAGACTGGAAAGGTTTCCCAGTCTCTAAAGTATTGAAAACACTTTGCAATACTGTGATTTCAATAACTCAGAAAGCAAGCAGTCTACTATTACTGTAGTTATAGGGGAAGGGATCAAATAGAGATCTAGATAGAATTTTAGTATGTGTTGATTTCATTGCTACACTTAGCAAGATTTTAATAAAAACAAATTAGCTTAGTCAAGAACTGGCTATTTGAGAGCAGAGCTAAAAGGAAGTAAGAGTCAAGAAATTTAGTTTTATAAAAATGAAATGTCAGCTGCTCCTGGAACCCCATACATAGAATATAAGGTTTTTTAACCCAATCATATTGCTTTATACAGTCTCAAAGTTGAATAACTTCTATGAAAATAATGCAGACATGAGGACAAAGAGACAAATATTAAAAACAGTCCAAAGAACTCTTTCTTGGAAATAAACTAAGTGGAAGTTACTGGCATGCATAACTGAATGGAAGCAAAAAGGATCAGAGGACTATTGAGTTGATTTTGAGGAGAACCATGAGCCTGATCTTAAAAGACTTGTGATTATAAAAACCTGGGCTATAAACAGAGTGTAACCTATTGTACATTATATTATCTAAAGACCACTTCAAATGTCACCACACAATGGACAAAATAGAACTGCCCAGAGGATGGAGCCAGTTGTCACATAGAACATGGACAGACAGATTCCACACAGAAGATCCAGGCTATAATGAAAGAACGCACTGCATTTCCGGGTCCCACAGTATTTTCCCAGCAGAAATACATCATGTCTCTGGATAAATGACTGCTATGTGTTTACCTTGACTTCTTCAATTAATGGAAAATTGTATCATGCATCATCTTTCCTTGTCCCCCCTTTCTATATTATAAGTGGGAAAGTTTCAGGGAGAGATACTTTGCATTCTCATTTTATAAACTGACTTACTTTAAAAACAAAACAAAACAAAACAAAACAAAACAGGGACACCTGGGTGGCTCAGTGGGTTAAGCCTCTGCTTTCAGCTCAGGTCATGATTTCAGGGTCCTGGGATCCAGCCCCGCATCGGGCTCTCTGCTCAGCAGGGATCCTGCTTCCCCCTCTCTCTCTGCCTGCCTCTCTGCCTACCTGTGACCTTTCCTCTGTCAAATAAATAAATAAAATCTAAAAAAATTCTAAAAAAATAAAAATCTAAAAAAAAAAAAAAATTGAGGCAATATGAGAAGATCGTTTTAATAGCCGGAAACTCAGGACTTTTGAAATGCAGTAACTGGGTAGACTGGTAGAGTAGGATGAGTATGTTTTATTTGAGTGCATGGAAATTAGGGTACAAATGGATATTTGGTGAACAGAAGTTCACCAAAGTTTGGTGAACAGAAGTTTTTCTTGCACTGCTAAGCTCTTCAAAATCTAACTCCTCTCTTTCCTTGACGCACAGCTAAAACACGTATTTCAGTTTCACTTGGAGTTAGGAAGGACTGGGTTCTAAATAATAGAATATATACATTTAGCTTTTCCTATATAACAAAACACTCTGAGATTTAGTGGCTCAAAATAACAAGCATTTATTTAACTAATGGTTTTATAAATCAGCAATTTAGACAGGGGTTATCTGGAAGTTTTTTTGTTTTGTTTTTGGTTTTTTGTTTCTTTTTTTTTTGTTGTTTTGTTTTGTTTTGTTTTGTTTTGTTTTGTTTTTGCTTGACCCACTCATTCATCATTGGATCTACTTCCAGGGGTTGTTTAGCTGTCTGCTAAGACAGTGGGGGAATTCTGAGCCATCTGTCTCTCATCATTCAACAGATTATCTGGGACGTCACATAATAGAAGTTTCCAAGAACAACAAAAGAAAGTCAACCCTAAAGCTCATTTTTTTTTTCTATTTCCTATTGATTAAAAAAAAAAAAATACCGAGGTCCAAATGTAAGTTTCATGAAAATATATCGAACCTTATAATGGAAGGAACTGATAAATCCAATTACAAAAAGGTATGCAGACAACAATGGGAATAATCAGTGACCAGTTTTGTAATATATTACAGGAAAATGAATTAAACCAATGTGTGCAACTTCCACATCTACTCATTAAAATCTCCCATGCTTTTTTCATGGTCTTTTACCCTTAAATTAACTGGATAGGAACAACTGTTTTGGGGTGTTATATGTGGTCACAAGTTCCTTGTTACTTTTTTCATCAGGATAAGAATCTCTACTGGCCATGTAAGCTGTTTGTGTAAATAAAATGCAGGTGCAGTGGTGTGTCTCATTTCCAGGCCTAGCCTTTAAGTCATGAAAAATTCAACGTTTACCCTCTTGGAACCCTGAACCACCATGTAAAGTTGCATCCAACTTGTTACACCACGTGAAGAGAGAGAAATTTCTTATCAACCTTCAACTTCAGCAATTCTGAGCTGTCAAACATATGAATGTAGCCATCATGAATTTCTATCAAGCCTGTAATTATTCTTTTTTTTTTTTTTTAATTTATTTTTTATTTTCAGCATAACAGTATTCATTATTTTTCACCACACCCAGTGCTCCATGCAATCCGTGCCCTTTATAATACCCACCACCTAGTACCCCAACCTCCCACCCCCCACCCCTTCAAAACCCTCAGATTGTTTTTCAGAGTCCATAGTCTCTCATGGTTCACCTCCCCTTCCAATTTCCCCCAACTCCCTTCTCCTCTCTAATTCCCCATGTCCTCCATGCTATTTGTTATGCTCCACAAATAAGTGAAACCATATGATAATTGACTCTCTCTGCTTGACTTATTTCACTCAGCATAAAGCCTGTAATTATTCTATTTCATCTGAACTTCTGGACATGAGAAGGGAAACCAAGTTGAGGCTTCAGAAGTTGCTAATCACATGAGTGAGCTCAGATGGGACGAAGTAAAGCATCTTCCAGGTAAATCCAGAGATTTTTGGAAAATTATGAACATGGTTTTCATTCCTTTCTTCTTTTTTGGCCATTAAATGGTGGGGGTGGGGGGAGAGGCAGTTTATATAGCAGTAGGTAACCAAAGCAACCATGGTGACTTTGGAAGATACTTGAAGATGGTGGGGCCTCTATCTACTTGTATGGCCTGAATGAGTCAGATGATAAACTTTAGCCTTAGATATCCCCAAGATAGTAAATAACAACAATAAGAAATAAGATGTTATCCTATTGAGCAATTTCACATATAGTTGTATATGATTTTCCTGCAATCCAATCTACTTTAAAAATAAAAGCTCCTATATTCAGTGGTCAGACTTTGTTTCTAGAGTCTGCTCAGGCATTGTCCATCTCATTCCATTAGGCTGCTCACTTTCTGGTGATTTAAGACATCTCAAAATCTTCTTCTTCTCCCAGAATATAGGGTATGAGGGTTTAAACACCTTATATATGTTTTTGGAATTATAAAATAGTCTTGCCTGTGACCAAAATGGAACAAGTAGAATCACAAGTGAAATTGCCCACTTAACTAGTACAGTGATAGAACACTTTGTCCCTGTCACATCAGAATGAAACAGTGAAAAACTCATTTTGAGTTGACACAAGAAAGATTGAAAAAAAAAAAAAAAAAAGAAGTTCTGCAGAGGTAATGCCAAATGGAAGTCCCAAGGTCTTAATTTCCATGGGAATAAAGCACTTTGGAATCACAAGGCAATCTTCTCTATAATAGTGATCATTCAAGCCGCCCGTGATCATGAAATATTTCAAGTAAACACGAGGAAATGATCAAATCTACGAAGATGAATTTGTTCATGAAAAAACTAATATATCATTGTATGAAATGAATACAGAAAATATTAAAAGCCTTGTGAGAAAGAGGATGGATTTGATGTTACATCCCATGCACAATCTTATCTTTGGAGAAAAGCTCTATTTCTTATAGAGTGGTAGAGAAATGACATAGTATCACACAAGATAAAAGACCAAGATATAAGGTATGAAATCAATGTAAACTCTTAACTCTATGTAAACCAGCATAAAATTATACAGAACATACTCAAGAATTAATTACTGTCAAATCCCCAGTGCAAAATATTCATGGAAACCAGGATAATACATGTCACTCCCCTGCTAAAACAGGGAAAGTCCAAGGAAATCTGGGCTAAGTTGGTCACGTATAGATGAATGAGTGAGTGAGTAAAGAAGCATACAGAGGCATTATGGAATACATCTACATCCATGAGATTATCTGGATTAGATCCAATCTTATCCAATAGAAGTTCCTTTGAGAAAGGAAATGTTATATAATCTGAGCTGTCGAATACAGTAGACATGAAACACATGTGGTTACTAAACACATGAAATGTGAGCAATGCAAGTGAGGAATAGATATTTACATTAACTTTTTACATTTAAATTAAGTAACATGCCATTAATTAATTTAAACATAAATATAAATAGCCGTGTATGGATATTTGCGTTGGGATACCAATACTTCTGGAACAGATAGTGATTATAGAGCTATTTAAATGAAATACCATCTTATCAAGATCCAAATAACTTTCCTTTGAAGGAAAATCTTCTCTTCTAATTAGTACCTGTTTATTCATTTACCAGGACTACATTGAGCCTATCCTTTCTTGCCCGACGGTGCTAGTTAGTGGGATGGAACAAAGCATATTCTGAAGCCTAATGGAAAAAGAAATAACTGGATATTGTTTTGCTTCATGTTCACATAATGTAGTCAGCTTTTTAGGACATACTTTTGGCCTATGTATTCGCCATCGAGATGTTTTACAATTTGGCCCCAACCTGGTTTCTAATTATTTTGCCAAATACTCTTAATATATTGATATATATTAATATATATATATAATATATATAATATAATATAATATAATATAATATAATATAATATAATATAATATAATATATAATATATATATATTAATATAATGATATTGTAGGTGAATATCACTATTCTACTTGGAAGTCATTCCCTCAGCGGTATCTAATCCATCACATCTTTTCTTCTCTTCCTCTCCTTCCTCTCCTCCCTGTTCTTTTCTCCTCCTCCTCCTCTCCCCGCCTCCTCCTGCTCCTCCCCCTCCTCCTGCTACTCCCCCTCCTCCTCCTCCTCCCCTTCCTCCTCGCTGCCTTCTTCTTCTTCTTCTTCTTCTTCTTCTTCTTCTTCTTCTTCTTCTTCTTCTTCTTCTTCTTTTCAACTTTTATCACCCTCAAAATGCAGGAAGAATTCATAAAAATAAATTATTTTCTCTACTTTCTAATTCTCATGACTTTTACCCATAATTGTGTATAATTTATCATGAATTCCTCCTACTTATTCTTGAATGATTTTCCTCTGCACTGTGAGATCCTTAGGTCTTAACTCACTGTATTTTTCTAATTATTTTCTCTAACAATGATGAAAGAATATAGAACAAATATTTATATGTACATATTCAGAACCAGTTTTATGTAGCTATCAACTTTAATTCTCATAAAATTCTGTAATATATATATTGAGGGAAGGGAGGCCTGAAGAAGAACAGTAAATTGAGTAAATTGAGTAACTATTAAGTATTTGAATGTCCATTTAAGTACATTTTTCTAAATAACATCTTCATTTTGCTTCCTTATTATCAACACCAGAACTCACTCTTCCAGCCACTGCCCTTTGGGACTTTGAGATAAAATGAAGAAGAATATTCTGTTTAAGGAATGCTTGGCGTAGGTAATTGACCACATAAGCCTACCAGCCTACTCATAGTCAAGATGCTGCTCTATGTGGAACCTGACTCAGGCTAGGAAATATAATATATGAAGCTTTTATAAATAATTATTTTCCTATATTTAATTATTTTCTCAATTCCTTCTCATGCTACAAGTTCCATCTAGCTACTATATCTTTGTACAGCCCATAATGAACAACAGGAGTTGCATACAAGAAAGTTTGCCTTTTCTGGAATCCCTGGAGTCATATTGCCATTCTATTATCTACCAAATCACAGGCTTATGCTATAAAATTCAGGAGGCCTATGGGACTTGTTCCTTCCTGGAAACAGATATGAAATGTGATTCCTTCTAAATCTTCCTGTCTGGCATCCTTTCATTAGAAACCATAAATTATCAAGATCTTCTAGGGAAGGGAAAACATGAATGTTTTCACCTTTTTATTACCTATAACCTAATTCTAGGAGATTTAACCAAACCCAAGAAAATTTTAAAATGCCTTCAGATCCCCACTCTCTAATGTCAGATACCTCTACTAGGGAACACAGGAATATACTGGATTTATTGGTCTTGGGATAAGTGTAACACTTGGGTAAAGAAGAAAAGAGCATTTGAGTCAATTTTGTACTACCTTCAGTTCAGTTCTCTCCAAATACATTTGATTGGAAAATCTCTCTGTAACCTTGAACTCAACACAGTATCTGAGTAAGGGGTGATGGAGGGATTCACAAGGTGTTCACTCTTCCCTAACTCTTCTCTGATCAGTGAGAACACTAAATACAGCCCTGTAAGTTTTCATTAAGCTCATAAAATCTGTGGACAACTCATTAATTCACTAACCTTTTTTTGTTGTTGTTGCACAGATTTTACAATGGCAAACAGTTTTAGGTCAGGCAGTAGTATAAGTCCTGTTTACCTCTATTATTTTGAATAAGTTCTCACCAAGTTGTTCAGCCTGTCAGTTCTCTGACAATAAATTTGCTAATTACTATTCCTCCAGTGTCTTCTGTAACCATCAAGCCCAAGTTGCATTGAATCCTTAGAGAAATCAGCCCCAGGGAAAGTCCTAAGTGATGTTGATCCAGTCAGGAGAGTACAGCCCCTCACACTTGCCATTCACTTGTATCCAGGAGATAGCATTTCTTAACAGCCTGGTCCTTGTCTAAGGAATTGAGTTGTTTTGCAGAAAGAAATCAATTTCTCTGTGCATCATCTTTGCAATTGGGTAATTCTTAGCCACAAGCAAAATTGTAAATTCAAAAATCTGATAGAGAATATCAACTTTAAAATATTTTCTCAGTCACCTTTTAAATCCACAGGTCCCATCTAACCACTCTATGTTTCTACCACTCATAATGAGCAATTGTAATCACAGATAAGAAAGTTGGCCTTCTCCATTGTGATACTGACATTCAATTGTCTATCAAGTCACTGGCTTCGCTAATCATCATTATATAGCCCCACACTGGGTACTAGTTAATTTCTCTGAATCTCTTCTGTCCCCTACGTTTCTTCTTCTTTATCTATTATAAGCCCAGACTTACATGGGGGAATTTAATAGAAAACGTTATAATTTATGCCAAGAATTTGTGAGGAAGTAGTATCTATTAACCCTCTCATGAACTATAGTAGTCTACTAGAGGACAAACATAACCAAATTTGTGTGAATTTTTTTTTAATTAATAACATACAATGTATTATTTGCCCCAGGGGTATAGGTCTGTGAATCTTCAGGCTTACACACTTGTGCAAAATGATTTTAGTTTAATTTTCCATGTTCTATAGCAGACATAAGTATGGAGGCCGAGAAACTTAAGGCCATCCCACCCCAAGTTTAACTGATGTGGGAAACAGAGGGAAAAGAAAATCAGTAAAATTCCTCACCTATTGACCAGCCCTTGAAACATACAGAGTGGCTCTCCCAAGTATATGACCCACTGATATACATCTAAAGGGTCTCACAGGAAGATTTTTATTATAGGTAATGAATAACCTTTTCCTCAGACAACACCTAGCTTCTCAAGGTCCTAGAGACCTTGCTTACCAAAATTCCTTAGAGACTTACATCATCCATAACCCCCTTTGTCCTCACCCACCACCAAGTCTACCCCTACTCTGCCTTTAAAAACTCTGACTGTAGGGATGCCTGGGTGGCTCAGTGGGTTAATCTGCTGCCTTTGTCATGGGTCATGATCCCAGGGTCCTGGGATTGAGTCCTGCATTGGGCTCCTTGTTCAGAGGGGAGTCTGCCTCTCTCTCTGCCTCTGCCTGCCTCTCTGCCTCTGCCTGCCTCTCTGCGTGCTTGTGTGCTTTCTCTCTCTCTTTTTCTGACAAATAAATAAATAAAATCTTTTAAAAAATAAAATAAAAAACATAATAAAACCTCTGACTGTAATCTGGCTCGGAGTCCAAGTCCCTACTCTGCTGTGTCGGGTATACTTGGGCCCAAGCTTAAGTTTGTCAAATAAACCCTCATGTGCTTGGCTCCTTGGTGGTCTCTCCGAAGCGAAAACTCGGGCATAACAATAAGAACATAATACTCATTGTAACACAGAAACCAATATGAAAGACTCTGTTTGGGAATTATCTTTGTATTCATGTTGCTTATAAATGTTTGTTCTCTGTGAATATCTTTCTTAGAGATGTCAACAGAAAAGTTATTTTGGGTGTGTTTTGTTGTTGTTGTTGTTGTTATTGTTATTTGTAAGCTTTACATTCCTGTAGGATGAATTTAACCATGTGAAAGTTGGCAGGATGGTACAAAATGAAGATAGATACTTTGAATTTTGACACTTGTATAAAACTTCCTATCTATTTTTGAATTAATTGTGTCATTATGAGAAAGTATATTACTTCACATTAGTCTTCAATTCATTATTACACATATGAGGATAACAACACATATTCCATCTTTATTGTGAGGATTAAATAAGATAATATGTATAAAGGACCTTAATATATGTACTTGTTCAATACTTGTTCCCCTCTCTAATGAAAGCACAAGAAGTGTGTCAGGTTAATCCTAAAATATTTTGCTTTTTTTTTTATAAGCTCAGAGCTGATCTCAAAAACCAACTAAAGAATATTCTGTTTAAAATGTCTTGATGTTCTGGGCTGGTTGCACTTGTTATCAAGGCAACATAGGTTTGACAATGACTTGGAATTGACAGTATTCAAATGGAATGAATTCTTTGATTATGGAAGACAATGGTGGCATTCATTTGGAAAGGAAATAAAAACACTGTAATGACTAAATTGTGCATTCTGCATTCCTGAAAATATTCATTTGAACAACAAAAACTTGTATTTCAGCTATGCTTATTTTTGACAGATGAGAGGAGATGATAAAGCTCTGTGACTCATCATTCCTACCTGTTTATCTCTAAAGCACAGTACAATGAGAAAGAAATGAATACCATAATATTAGTTTTTAAGGGGAACTGAAAATAAGGAGCAATATAGGTTTAAAAATGAGGCATAGCTTTTTAAATTTAGTTTACAGTCAACTTTAGTTCTCTAAATTAAAGTTTACTTAAATACTCCACTATTTCTTTTTAGTACCTAAATTTTTTCATTCTCTGATTATAGTACCCAGTATATTTAACATAGAGTTGATGGTTTGTACTTAAGTGTGGAAACACACACAAAGACTACACATATTTTACAGATATCAGACAGAATAAATGATGAGACCTTTAAGAAAGACATTAATGTAACCCAACAGAAGACACAGAGCTTGAGTTATCAGTATCCCCTTTAATTAATTCTATAAAAATCATTAAGTAAAATATATGTTATTTACACTGAATATTGGGCTTCAACTATATACAAATAAAGTATGCTTAAATAAACTAGAGATAATTTAATAATGCCATTATCAAGATGTGGCTGTGGTTTCATCATGGTTGGGGTCTGTAAAAGCAGTCAACTAATAAGGTCAAATTGTTGTCAAAGAGGTTGACTCATGAATAATCCAAATCATTGTATACACTAAAGTGATCACATATGATACTTTTATTTATTTATTTATTTATTTTCATTGGCTGTTTCAGCTGTTAATAATCTTGTCCAACAAAATAGGATGATGGAAAACAAAGAGTACCACCCATTAATAATAATAGGATTTTAAATTTCAGACATTAAGCCATATAAATGGTAACTGAACCTAGTGAAGGCAAATAAAAACCTAAGGAAAATCAGAAGAAAGAGGCATTATAAAATCAGGACTTCCATACTTTCTCATCTCAAGATATTTGAGGCATTTATACTCCCAGTTTTTCAGCTCTTTATGATGTTTTTACTGCACCTAACAATGTTAGTTTTGTAATTAAGCATGTGTAGTAGGTAGAATAATGTTTCCTCCTAAAATGTACACATTCTAAACCCGGAATTTATGAACACACTAGGCTATATGGCAAGAGGGAATTGAGATTTCAAATCAAATTAAACTTGCTCAATCTGGTAACTTTGAGATGGGGATATTATCCTGGACTATCTGAGTGGGTCCAGTGTAATCAGAAGTCCAATGTAATCCATGAATGTGGAAAGGGGAATGCAGAAGAAAAGTCAGTGTCGAATGATGTGATATGAGAAAAATACTCAAGCAACCTTTGGTGGCTTTGAAGATGGAAGGTGTCCAGAAGTCAAGGAATGCATATAGCTTCTAGAAGCTAGAAAAGACAAAATGGACTCTCCCTTAGAATTTTGATTTTAACCTAGAAGAATCTATTTTGTATTTTTGACTTCCAGAACCTTAAGAATATACTTGTGTTGTTTTAAGCCACAGAGTTTGTAGTAATTTGTTACAGTAGCAAAAGGAAATTTATATATCACACTGATCTTATCAGTATCTTTGATGACTTGCCCCTTGTTTTCTTACAACCACTTATCAATCTTGAATGATCCATTTTTTTTTTGAATGATCCATTTTTGACTAGTACCCTGGAGTTGACATAATCTATTTTTGACAATAACTGTGCTTTTTTTGACAGTAACTGTGCCAACTAGAAGAGTAAGAATAGTATTATAGCAGCAGAGTAGGGACTGGCCATTTACTTCACTATTGATTTCCAGTCTCATTAAATAACAATTGGTTTTCCTCTTCTATGGATTATAGATACGAATTTAAAGTTTTGAAAATATTTCACTTTTTGTTTTTGTGGTTGGGAAGAGTGGGATAGTTTGGATATGTACACATGCTCACATCTTGACCCAAAATGTCATTACATTGTGAATTGTGAAATTTCACTCTGAAACGACATTACAATGTTTCTTAAAATCTGTTTTACTTATGCCTGCACTGGCTTCATTTTATATGTTATGAGATATTTGGACCAATCTGTTCTATTCAACTGGCATAACACCATGAAGTTAAAAGTATGTAATTTGAAGTAAAACTGCTTGAATTTAAATCTGATGTTGTCACTGGCAAATTGAGTGACCTTGGATCGATTACTTCATGTATTCGTGACTCAGCTTTCTCATCTGTAAAACGAGTATAACTATCTTTACTATCACTATCTTGTGGAAACGTCTTTGAAAAGTAAGTGCAATAATTAGTGTGAAATAATTTTAAAAAGTAATTACTATGAACATGGCATATAGTAAGAGCTCAGTTAAAAAAATGAACTCCTTTACAATTATTTACTTGACATAATATGTTAATTTACAGAGAAAACAGATACTTTTAGTCACAGACATCTCCACTGTCTTTCCCTAGTCCAGGTATATTAATGTACCTAATCCTTCCCTCCTGTGTCAAGAGGAAGGGTGTCCCTATTCATAACAAAAGCTGAACCGTATCCACTTACTCTCTCTACTCTAAGCTGTCTTGACTTCTCTGGGGTAAGGATCCATCCATAATTATCTCTCAAACTTAAGTCTCGAATTCAGCCTCTGAAATGGCGTATATCTTTCATTTTTAAACACATTAATTTTGTTCCCTTAAAAGTAAACAATCTCTGTATTATTCATAAACATTTCATCACTCATTTCCTCTTCAACATCAAACTTCCTGCAAACATGGTCTGTCATTGCTGCTCATACTTCTTACTCACTAAAACTTAAAATATTCTCAATACCTTTATTGATGGCTTCAAAAATACAAAGTAAGTTACCTTTTTCCTTCTTTATTTTTCTGTTCCCATAGTCACTCTTGAATAAATATTTTCTGAATGTTTTTAATTTTCTTTTCTTCATTCACTCATTAGTACTTACGTAAAAGTTTCACATACCCCTTCTGAGATGATTTTCTGATTTTGTTTTGTTTGTTTTTTTGCTTTTTTTCCCCAAGAGGTTTTTCTCTTTGGTTGACATCCTACATGCTGATGTGTTGCATTTTAATGTCTTTTCAGATACCTTAGGAAAAATCATTCATTTTCACAAATAAATAGTATTATTCATCAATGATTATCAGATCTTTACTCAAGCATAGCCTCTTTCCTACATTGAAGAGGTTGTTTTTATCATTCTTCTGGTCAAACGCATGCAAATATCTTGCAGCACCTCAAAATTAGAAAGCAAAAAGTGACACACTGGCACCCAATCCCTCAAGAAATATGGCCTATTTCTTCTATCTTGATTAACATATCAGCCAACCTCTCTAACAGCTTCAAATATACTCCTTGTTTCATCTTTCTTCATTTGAGTCTATTATTTAGTTATTAATTCAGTATTTAAGATTCACTATGCTATGAACTGACAAAAATATGGGGAATTTCAAAATGAATGAGACAAAATCTCTCATATAGAGGTGAAATATGGTCAAATAAAGATAGACTAGGAGTTGTACCTGGATTGTGTGTGTGTGTGTACATGTATATTTTTTGAAATGGCCATTTTAGTAGAAATTATGTTTTACTCCATGAGAGCCTATCTAAAATGATTAATCAAAACTAATACTGTTAATTACAGCCCTACTGATGTTGAATGATTCATAAATATGCATTTGATCCTATTCTCACAAATGAGATATGAGGATCCAGCTTTTGAGTTGCTCTACAGAAGTCCTAAGTGAGAATCATGGGAAGGGATATTTTCTTTCTCTAGTTATCATTACAACTCTCTTCTAGAGTCTCCGATCATCCAAGTATAGACTTATTTCTCCAAATATATCCATATACATAGACATGTTTATCTCCATGTTTATCTGCTTTAGGACAGACTTATACATCATTTGCTTATATTAATATTATGGAATTGATAGAAAATAATGATTTTTATTTAACATTTCTTCAACATTTTCATTGTAAATCAATGTATAATAACACATTGATACTGATATTCCATTGACAGAGAAAAGTTAGAACTTTACCATTATTAACCCTTTTTAATTTTTATTAACATGTAAAATGTCAAATGTAAAAGTGATAAAGCATCTCTTTCATCACTAATTTTAAAATATCCAAGAGGAAGGCACCTATAAACTAATTGAAGAGTAGAAATAGGAAACCACATGTTTTAATGGTAGTTTTTAAAATGCTGAATATTTGGAACTGAATATCACAAGATATAATTACAAAAAATTTCCAAAATCACAAGAACTCAATTGCCTACATAAATTCAAGTCTACATATGAACAGTTTAAAAAACAAATACAATATATTCTTGATTCTTGATCAATATAATGACAATACAATATTGGGAGTTTACAATAAAAATATTTTTTGATTTAAGCATTCTGTGTAATGTTAAAAATAATAAACAGAACCTTTATAGCATGGCAACTGAGCTATTCATTTTAGGTGATAAATTCATATTTAATGCTTTATCACAAAAATTAAAAATAATGAAGTGATATGGTCAAAAGATACGGCCAAAAATTCACAAAACAATGATTCACAGGTAGCTAATTTAAAATCCTTCTTTTGATCAGTTGAGTATCATATTTGAAGATAATTTTCTTCTATGGTAGTGTAAGAACTTTCTAAGTGAAGTAAGGTTAATGAAATTCATAATGCACTAAGGTGTCTTTTTGCTTTTATGTGAATTATTGATAATTTACAAATTCATATACTAAAAGATGTACTTTTACCTTTTTCTTTTTTTGAATATAGTGAAAGACCAAATTTATCATTTGACATTTCTAAAATTCCGGACATTGAAAAGAACACACACATACTTACATTTTTCTTTTAAATTTTCTGAAAATCAGACACAACTATGTTGTCTGAAGTCTAGAAAGTGGATAATAGATTTCCATTAGTTGCTTGGCAACATTGTTTTATGTTCTGCAGCTGAATTTCATATTGATGATTTATTTTTAAAGCTACCTCCATCAAGTTGTTGGAGACTTGAACAGGTATAGATAAATTCACTGAAGTCTCTATGCAGCTGGAATTTATTGTTTTCAAGAAAATGATTAATATAATTAGCATATAGTAGATACACAATACATTGTTGTCAATTTGCCAATTTGCCTCTTACAATTATATTCTATATGCTCAAAAATTTAAATTTATTAGCTTATTACTTATCATTTTGATTTTATCTTCCAGTCTACAACTTAATTACTTAATTTTATATTTAAAAACATGGCTTTCTCAGTTTACTTTTAAACACACACACCACACATGCATACACACACACTCATACATACATATGCCCACATAAAAATTAATATATGTACATATGCATATACACACATATTATAAATATACATATCTATCTATCTATGTGTGTGTGTGTGTGTGTATCACATTTACACACACACATATGTATATTTTCTCTTAGTAGTATGATTTCAGGAATTCTACAGATTATCTCTTTCCCTGAAAAATTTCTTGTCGAAATGCCTGGATTTCAGATTCAAAATTCTGGCTGTAGTTTGATATCAACTAAGCCTCTTAGTAAATAAATCCAAAAATCAGGAAAAAAGAAACTGATAAGTGATGAAGAAAAAAAGGAACTGGTAAGAGATAAGAGAAAAAGCACAATGTTCCTTGAGTTGTAATTTTGCTTTTCTGTACATTGGCGTTGATATTCACCATTTCCTGGAATTTCAAAATTTAGAGCTATTCTTTTATTCAATGTTTTGCAGTTGAGAATAATTTGGAGCAAATTTTTGACACTTAAAAGTTCTAAAGTTCCATCTTTTTTTAAAGCAATCAGTCCTATCCTTCATTTGGTCCTCAATTAACATTCTAGCCTTGCTGCTGTTTAGACGTGTTGAACCAAAATTCCTGTGAAGTATATGTCCCAGGTATTTTCACAATGACATTTGCCTATGATGTCGTCCAGCACCAACCTCCTTTTTTATCTTTTTATTTATTTTTTTGCAAAAAGAGGAAAAATTTCTGCTCTTTTTTCATCCTGTAGTATCACTGACTTTATTTTTCTTTCTATGCTGAATATTTAGAATATTTTCAGTCCTAGATCAAGTTTATCTTTCCAAAGCATTAGTATTTCCTTCTTTTTTTGTTTGTTTGTTTTGAGAGAAAGAGAGTATACAAGCAGGTGTACGGGGTGGGGAAAGCCAGAGGTAGAGAATCTTAAGCCGGTTCCATGCTCAGCACAGAGCCCAAGGTGGGGGCTTGATCTGAGGTCCCTGAGATCATGACCTGAGCAAAAACAAGAGTCAGATGCTTAACTGACTGAGCCACTCAGGTACCCCAGTGCTCCCTTTTTCTTACTATGTAATCTTTTACAATCATGTCATTCTTCATTGTATGGCAGTAAAATGTTTATATATCTATTTCTGTTACTCCCATTGTACACTCCACTGTGGCAGGGATGTTGTCTTAGTGTCCTTAATAAAAAAACAGAAAATGAATGCATACTGATTTTAAATTTAAGAATAAGAATAATCTCAGGCCACCATAGATTTCTTAAAATGTTCTTTCTTTATAAGATACATTTACTCTTTTTACCTGTGAAAATTATTCTTCCTTGCAAAACCATATGCCATTTATCTGCATTAATAAAATTGGATCTTTGAAAACTTTATTCTGAATCTCATTTTTCCTATATGCAGAGTCCACCGCATAAAACTTTTGGTCAAGTAATAATTATTATTGTACAATAAGAATGTTCTAAATTTACATTAAAAATATAAAACATGTAATCAGTAATGCTGCATGCTATATTTTATAGAAATTAAAATAAATTACAACACACAATTGTTCTTGAAAATATTATAATCCAGATTAGACACAGTTTAAGGACAGGATACATACAAAATAATCATTCCCTTAAGTCTTATACTATCTCAAAGAGTACTCACAAAACTTGCTAAAGTTCTTTTAACTGGAATTACAGAGATTACATTTGGTCTCAGAAGTCCTTGTTTGTCATTGTTTTGGTGACTAATCTATATTTCAAAAAATTGCCCCCCCTTTAGAAAGAAATTGGAAAGAATGAAAAAGATTGCTTTCTTTTATAGTTTTCATGTATGTGTGTGAGCTTAAAAAAAATTAAATTTACCATCTGAACCATGTTAACTGTGCAGTAAAATAGTATCTTCCATCCATATACTGCTGTATAAAAGATCTCTAGAAATTTTTTCATCCTGAAAACCTGGAACTCTATACCTGTTGAACAAAAACTTCCTTTTCCCTTTCCACACTGACCCTGGCAACCACCATTCTATTTTTTATTTCTACAACTTTGAATATTTTAGACTTCATATATCTGGAATCATGCAGTATTCACTTTTTTGTGATTATCTGTTTTAACTAGAAATACCGTATTCAAGTTTCATCCATGTTTTAGCGAATGACAGGATTTCCTTTTTTTACTATTCCATTGTATGTTTGTCCACATTTTCTTTATTCAGTCATCATTCAATGGATATTTGTTTCTTCTACTTCTTGACTGTTGTTAATACTGCTGCAATGATATATGAACATCAGCATGTAAATATTTTTTTGAGATTCTGTTTCCAATTATTTTGGATATATACCCAAAAGTAGGATTGCTAGATTATTTAAACTCTATTTTTTAATTATTTGAGAACTTCCATATTGTTTTTCATAGTCGTTGAACCTCTACCCGCCCCCCAACCACTGTGCGGGGTTTCCAATTTCTCTACATCCTTGCTAATAGTTGATATATATATATTTTTTAAAGTGAACATTCTAGTTGGTGTAGGTGACATATATTTGTAGTTTTAATTTGTATTTCCTTGAAAATTATTGATCTTGACAACTTTTTATTTTCTGATTGATCAGTTTTTCTTATTTTCTTATTGATCTTATTGATCTTTGGACAATTGTCTATTGAAATATTTTCCCACTCTTTAGAATAGGATTTTTGTGGTTTGTTATTGTTAGGTTATTTTTGTTATAGTTGTTGTGTTGAGTTGTATGACATCTTTCAATATTCTGAATAGTGACCCTTAACCAGATACAAGACTTGCAAATACTTCCTCCCATTCCATCAGTTGCCTTTTCATTCCATTGTCTCCTTTGCTACAGAGTGTTTGCTATAGTTGCTATTTGTTAGTTCAATGTAGTCTCATTTGCCTAATTTTGCCTGTACATGTAGAGTCTATTCAAGAAATTATTGCCAAGTCCAATGTCATAAAGATTCTTTCCTATGTATTTTTTTTTTTTCCTGAGAGTTTTAGAGTTTCAGGTCTTATATTTAGGTCTTTAATTTATTTTGAGTTAATTTTTGGATATGGTGTAAGGTTGGTGTTCAATTTTTTTTTTTTTAATTTTGCATGTCAATGTCCAGTTTTCCTAATACCATTGGTTGAGAAGACTATCCTTCTCCCATTGTGTATCCTTGACATCTTTGCCAAAGGTCATTTTATTGAATGTACAAATGTTTTATTTCTGGATTCTCTTCTCTTCTATTGATCTACAAATCTGTCTCTACACTAGTACTGTCCAGTTTTAATTATTGTAGCTTTGCAATATATTTTGAAATCAGAAGGTGTGAGACCTTCAGTGTTGTTTTTCTTTCTTTAGATTGTTTTGGTTACTTGGGGTTCTTTGAGGTTTCATGTGAATTTTTTTTTCTTTTCTTTGAAAAAAAAGTCATATATATTTTGATAGAGACTGCATTGAATCTGTTGATCACTTTGGTCAGTAGAGATATTTTAACAATATTAAGTCTTCTATTCCATGAACACATGATGCATTTCCATTTCTTTGTGTCTTTAAATTGTTTCAGCAATGTTTTCTACTGTTTTTTCACAGGTTTTTTAATGTCTTAGTAATTCCTAAGGATTTTTTCTTTTTGACATTATTATAAAAAATTGTTTACTTAATTTCCAACTGTTCATTATTATTATATAGAAATGCAACATATTTGTCTGTTGATTTTCTACCTTATAATTTTGCTGAATTTGTTTATTAGTTTTAATAATTGTGTGTGGGATATGTGTGTGTGTGTGATATCTTTATAGTTTTCTATATAGAAGATCATATGATCTGTGAAGAGACAGCTTCCTACATCTTCATTTCAAATTTGGATATTTCTTATTTCTTTCTCTTGACAGTTTTCATTTTGCTCTTCATTTCTAGTTTTATTCCATCCTGGTCAGAAAAGATATTTGACACAATTTTAATCTTCTTAAATTTGGTTAAAATTTGTTTTGTTTTTAAAGATTTTATTTATTTATTTGACAGAGAGAGATCACAAGTAGGCAGAGAAGCAGGCAGAGAGAGGAGGGGAAGTAGGCTTTGATGCGGGGCTCCATCCCAGAACTCTGGGATCATGACCTGAGCCAAAGGCAGAGGCTTTAACCCACTGAGCCACCCAGGCGCCCCCTAATATAATCTGTTCTGGATAATTCTCATGCGAGACAGTTTTTTGCCGTAAAGTCCATTGTCTGTTTTAAAGATGGCCATCCCTGATGTAAAGTTAACCTCTTATAAACAGTAAATAAGCAGATCCTCTTTTTTTAATCTATTCAGCCACCCCATGCCTTTTGCATTAAAAGTACTTAATCCATTTGCATTAAAGTACTTACTGATAGAAAAAATTTACTACACAATTTTGTTAACTTTTTTCTGTATGCCTTTTGGTTTTTGTTCTTTTTCTTTCTCATTATTTTCCTTTGCATTTCATTAATTGTTTTCTGGGTTTCTTTTGTTTTTTGTTTTTGTTTGTTTGTTTTTTGTTTTTGTTTTTTGGGGTTTTTTTGTAGCAATGTGTTTTGGTTCCTTTTTCATTATTTTCTAAGTATCTTCTATAGATATTTTCTGTATGATTAACATGGGACTACCATGAGTATACATTTAGATTGCATAAAACATCTTATAATTATAACAATCTATTTAAACTGATAACAATGTAACTACAGTTGCATATAAGAACATGTACTCTTTTATCTCCCCCACTTTGTCATTTATGCTATAAATTATACCTTTTTGTATTTGTATTCATTAACATAGTACTATAGTTATGACTATTGTTATATTTTTATCTTTTAATTTCTATAGCTGAATTAAAAGTGATTTTCATATCACTTTTACAGTATTATAGAATTCTGTACTTTTCCATATGTTTACCTTTACCAGAGAGCTCTATATTTCCTATGTGTTCATGTTGCTGCTTGGTGTCATTTGTTTTAACTTGAAAGACTCCCTTCGGTATTTCTTGTAAGTCAAGGCTGGTGATGAGAAACTTCCACAGCTTTATCTGAGAAAATCATTATTTTTTCTTTAGTTTTGAAGGACAAGATGTAGTATTCTTGGTTAATGCTTTGTTGTTGTTCTTTTCCTTTTAGCACTTGGAATATTTTATCTCACTTCTTTATGGCTTCTAATGTTTCTACTGAGAAACACTGATAACCAATGAGAGCAGCCTTATGTATGATGAGTCACTTTTCACTTCTGCTTTCAAGACCTCTTTATTTTTGAATTTGGTAAGTTTGGTGATAATCTGTCTCAATGTGATCCTCTTTGAATTCATCCTAGTTGGAATCCTTTGAGCTTCTAGAAATGTTCATCTCCTTCATCTCCTTTCTCAAATTTGGGAAATTTTCAGCCATTTTTCCCCTTCAAATAAGACATCTGTTTATCTCTTCCTCCTCTTCTTTTTGTTTTTATTCTCTTCTCAGGACTCCCATAATACAGAGATTAAGGTACCTTGATGGAGTCTTATAATTCCTTTAGGGTATCTTCACTTTCACTTTCCTTCACTCTTTTTTTTTTTTCCTAACTCAATAATTTCAAATTATTTGTGTCCTATTCACTGACTCTTCTGCTTAATTAAATCTATAGTGAATTTTTCAAGTCAATTATTGGATTTTTAGCTCAAGAATCTTTAAGTAGTTCTTTGTTACAGTTTCTTCCCTTTTTTATTTCATTTTGTTCATGCATTGTTTTTCTAATTTCACTTAATTGTCTCTGTGTTCTTGTAGTACTGTGCTATTTTAAAACAAATATTTTAAATTCTTTGTCAGGTAATTTGTAGATCTCTATTTCTTTAAGGTCAGTTTCTAGAGTTTTTTTTTTTTTCTTTTATTGGACCACATTTTCCTTTCTTATGTCTTGTAATTTTTTAAATTTATTTCTTTTATTTTTATTAATTATTTTTATTAACATATAATGTATTATTTGTCCCAGGAGTACAGGTATGTGAATCATCAGGCTTACACACTTCACAGCACTCACCATATCTCATACCATCCCCAATGTCCATAACCCAATCACCCTCTCCACATGCCCCCTCCCCTCAACAGCCCTCAGTTTGTTTTGTAAGATTAAGAGCGCCTTGTAATGTTTTGTTATGATTTTTACATTTGAGCAAAACAACAATTCTCCAAGTCTTTTCTGAAGGGCTTCATGCAAGGAAAGACCTTTACCAATCAGCCTGGCTATAGGTGTTGGGGAAGGAACTCTCAAACTTTTGGGGAGATTACATCTTCTTTAGGTATATGTATATAATTTATATAATTTCCCCATTACTTTATCAGAAGCTTGTAGTCTTCTGCTCTCTCTGATGTCTGTCTGCAGTACTGCAAGTGTTCCAGTGCTGCTACAAACTACTGAGCTCTCTTTTTTTGACAACTCCAGGGCATCCAAAGTCTGTGATTCCCTATTACCATTCAGAGTCACATGAGATAGAAACCAATTTCCCAAGGAGGTCTGTGAAAAGTCAAAATGTTAGGTGAATGTTGCATTCTTCTCTTTTCCTTCCATGTGAAAAGTTACAAATTAGGCTTTTCCTCTTGTGGATCTTGGTGAGAAACTGAGATGGTTGTAATAAAACAGATTTTCTTACTCATTTTCATGTCAATGTTTTTATTTGAAGCACCGACTTTCTAACTGATTTCTAGAGTTCTCATACAGGCTTTGTGGATCATATATCGGTGTTAAGTTTGTGTCTATGTGGAAGAGAAAAGTCTGGGGCTTCCTATTCTATTCTCTTGCTGATGTCCCTCCAAGCATTTGGGTTTTTATTCTAAGTGGACAAGTTTAGGATACAGAGATGAAAAGATCCTTTCTACTATTAGCTAATGGTTCTGAAAGAATAGTGGTAACCTCTGTGGAAGAAATAATGTGATGGTAGTAAACCACTTTTAAACATGAAGTAATTCCAGTGAGAGTAAGACACTAAAATAATAAATGCTGCATTTATGGTTTCTTTATATTTTGATACAAATACCCATTTAACTAAATATAACTACTAACATATTAAAATAAACAGACAAACACAAGGCCCTTTCAACAATCTCAATAGAGCACCTCTGATCTCTTATAACTCTTTGTAGAAGAACTCACTCAGTTACTATTGGGGAAAAAAAAAAGTTTGTAGACGTAATTAAGGTCCTTCATCAATTGATATTGAGTTAAGAAGGTTATTTGTCCTGGACTTAATTAGGTAGGAGCTCTTTTAAAAGGGAGAGACTCAGAATCAGAGATGCTCTTCTGCTGGCTTGGAACACACAAGCAATGTTGTGAGACAGGGAGTCTTGAGGCAAAAACCAGAGAGCAGTCTTTAAAAGCTGAGAAGGGTCCCTAGTGGACAAACATTAAGAAAGCAGGGACTTCCCTTCAAGGAACAGAATTCTTCTAAACAGAATGAAGAAAGCAAGAGGACCCTGAGCTCCAGATGAGAACTGTAGCTCAGTTGGCATTTTGATTTTAGTCTATGAGAGTCTGAGCAGAGGACTCAGCTAACTAATACCTAGACTCCTGACTCATGGGATCTATAAGATAAAGGTTGTTCTCTGTTGCTAAATTTATGATAATTAGTTATACAACAAAGGAAAACTATTACAATTTTTTTTTAGGTAAATAGATTTAATCTTCCATGTATTACCAGCTAAAATCCTTTGCTTATATGTTGATCAAGTATTTATCTTTTATAGGAGTTCTTTATAGATTTACAATATCTTTTGCCTGTTTTATATGATGCAAATTATTTCTCTACTTGTTTTATTTTAATAATGGTAACTTTATACAAATTTTAATCTTGTTGATATAATTAAGCAATTGATTTTTATATGATTTCTATTCCTTGACTTGGCTTGAGAAACTACCGCCTACAACCCCCAGGCAAAAACATCATCTCTGTGAAAGAATTTCCCAAGTATAATATTTAACCATGAAACAAAATACAAAACAGTATGTGCTTATTGATTCAGTATCCATAAAGTTCACAAAAGGAGGTACTACGGTGTTAAAAATCACAATAATCGTGGCCTTCGAAAGGATAAGGACTGGGGTGGGTTCTCGTTAGGCCAATATACCTTAAGGTTTGATCCAGTGCTGGTTTCACAGATGTGTTCACATTGCAAAAAATTCAGCACGTTGTACTCTGACAATCTGTGCACTTTTCTGCATGTTTGTTTTTAATAACAATAGTCTGTGCCCTCCAACTGCCAGGCAGTGTACAATAGTATTAAATCACAAAATATTCATTTAGTTTACTGTTGATGGGTAGATAAGTATTTAGGTTTTGTTGATTATTAAAAATAGTGATGTTATAAATCACTATGTTTTATGTTTTTGGTCAATCTGTGAAAGCATTTCTTCCTTTTATATATCTAGCAGTTTAATTACTGTCATAGGGTTTGCATTTATCTTTTTTTTTTTAAGTTTTTGTTTTATTTTGTTTTTGTTTTTGACAGAGATCACAAGTAGGCAGAGAGGCAGGCAGAGTGAGGGGGGAAGCAGGCTCCCTGCTGAGTAGAAACCCCGCTGCAGGGCTCTATCCCAGGACCCTGGGATCATGACTGGAGCTGAAGGCAGAGGCTTTTACCCACTGAGCCACCCAGGCATCCCACATTTGTTTATCTTTGAGTCATAGTCACAAAGACTTTTCCAAAGTAGAAATATATACCCCAAGCAGCAATACATAAACACTTGAGCTAGTCCCCATTTTACAAATAGTGTCATTTATGTTTATTTTAGCTATTGGGAGATGGAGTATATAGTAGCATCCCATGGTGGTCTTAGTTATATTTCCCTAATGAAATATAAAGTTGAGTACTTTTATTCTGATATTCATGTAACATAGTTTGTGAAATATCTGTTCATATCCATTGCTCCGTACTATTATTTATCATTACTATTGTCATTGTTGTTGATTTATAGAAGGTCTTTATTATGAATATGAGATTTTGTCAGATATATGCATTTCAAGTAGCTTCTGTCACCCTGAAATATGCATTTATCACTCTCTTTGTGGTGATTTTTGATGAGTAGTGGTTCTTACTGTATTCCAATGAATAATTATTTTTTATTTGTTTTTCCTTTTGTGCCTTATTTCATATATTCATCTCACTTTGAATAGCATTCATATGTTACTGTTACTGTTTCATGTGGACTTTGGAAAAAAAATGCATAATAGTCTTATGTCTAAGAGGAAGGCTCAGGCATTTTGACCATCTGGATTTGAATCCTACTTTTTTTTTTTTTTTTTTAAAGATTTTTATTTATTTATTTGACAGACAGAGATCACAAGTAGGCAGAGAGGCAGGCAGAGAGAGAGAGAGAGAGAGGGAAGCAGGCTTCCTGCGGAGCAGAGAGCCCGATGCAGGGCTCGATCCCAGGACCCTGAGATCATGACCCGAGCCGAAGGCAGCGGCCCAAACCACTGAGCCACCCAGGCACCCCTTGAATCCTACTTTTTACTTGTCAACTTTATAACTTCGGGGAAGTTATTTAAGCTATCAACATTTGAGAGTTTTTTTTTTTTTTTTTAATCTTAAAAAATAATCTGACATATCTCAGAGAGTAGTTTAAAAAGTTAAATAATCTACCTGAAATCCATAAAACATTGTTTGGCATATAGAAAAACTTCATAATAAATGTAAACTTACATATAATTTAAATTAATTTTGTATCTACAGAATAATACATAAAAAACTTATGAAAATTGGTAGTAGTTGTAAAGAAAAAGTAAATCTGAGTTTCTGACTTAATTTTTAACAGTCATATTATGTTAAAACTCTTGTTTATTGGAGGCAGTACAGAAAATGAGTAAGAAAAATAACTATATTCATCAGGGCACTTAGCTGCAAGCCACACAGCCTGACTTTGGATAATTTAAACAGACATGATAGGATTTTGGTAAATTAATGTCATTGTTGGTATAGCTGAAAAATCTAGTAAAGAACAACATGGTCAAAAACGACAGCCAACATTATCCTGAAGAATGTTCTGATGAGGGTTCCACAGTTATCAGCCCTACCTCCAGCACAAGATGTGCATTTTGTACACTGTCAGGGCATTGGAGAACTAAGTCTTACTTAACCTGCTACTGTTTCAGGTGGGGAAGTATTCTTCCACAGGACCTATTTCTTCAGATTATTTACTTCCAATATCTGTCATCATCCCTCTCTGTTTCTTCTCATTTCTTCAGTGTAATAAAGCCAGTTGGCATATAGTGAGCTATTCTATAGATGATCCCACATGACAAGGAACTAAGGACATCTTGGCACAACAACTAGTGAGGATCTAGGGTTCTCAATCTAAATAACCCATGAGGAACTGAATCCTGAGTGATCTTAGAAATGAATCTTTTCCCACTTGAGACTTGAGAGAAGTAAAGCCCAACCTGACAATTTGATTGCAATTTCATGAGAGATATTGAGCCAGAGGAACCAGGTCTTCAGAAACCAGATTCCTGACCCACAGAAACTTTGAGATAATACTTTTTTTTTTTAAGCGTCTAAATTTTGTGTAAAATTTTTATGCCACAATAGATTACTAATACAGTGTCTGTCAATATTTTGAATGTTTTCTTTTTTGTTTTAAATATTTAATTTATTTATTTGACAGAGAGAGAGAAAACACAAGCAGGCAGAGTAGTAGGAAGAGGGGAAAAGCGAAGTAGACTCGCGGCTGAGCAGAGAGACCAATATGGGGTGTGATCTCAGAATCCTGGGATCACCACCTGAAATGAAGGCAGATGCTTAACAAGCTGAGCCACCCAGGTGCTCCTGAATATTATTTTCTGACCACGAGTATTAAACTTATTAGAAAATAATAAAACCCAGAATTTTAACCAAAATCAGAATAATTTTTTTAAATGCAAAAAAGAGATAAATACATTACAAAATGACGGTTGAGTCTATAAATCAAATAGCTTTTATTTTGTTTTCAGTTTAACGAGATTTCATCTTTTCTTAGCTATTCTAATTAGTGCCATTAAAATCCACCTAGTTAATCCAGACAAAATAATTTTGTTCTGCAATTGATCCATAAAATATTCTGTTATATAACTCTAAGTTTTGCTGTTGTTTTAATTAGTTAATTATTTTCATATCAGCATTTAAAGAAGTAAATCTCCTAACCAAAGGAGATTAAAAAGATTACCAAAATGTGTACTATCTTTGATGCTTTAAAGGGCTTCAACACTCATTGAATTATATCATTTTAAAATTACTTTTTAAGTATCTGACTCTTGGTTTTGGCTGAGGTCATAATCTCAGAATCATGAGATCAAGCCCTGCATTCAGTTCATCATAGAGTCTGCTAAAGTTTCTCTCTCCCTCTTCCTCTGCCCCTCCTAGTGCTCATGCTCTGCTCTCTCTCTGTCTCTAAAATATATAAATGAGCAAATCTTAAAAAAAAAAAAAAGAAGAAGAGTCAAAGTAATATCATTGAAAGCAATTCTAACAGTACTTACTGAGGTGCAAGATAAGCTGACATCAGGTCTATTAAGACATGGCTTTTTTTTTTTAATTAAAGATTTTATTTATTTATTTGACAGACAAAGATCTCAAGTAGGCAGAGAGGCAGGCAGAGAGAGGAAGAAGCAGGCTTCCTGCTGAGCAGAGAGCCCGATGCAGGGCTTGATCTGAGGACCCTGGGATCACGACCCAAGCTGAAGGCAGAGGCTTTAACCCACTGAGCCACCCAGGTGCCCATAGACATGGCTTATTAAGAAGAAAAGACTATTGATTAATATGAAAGTGTTTTTGAACCTTGCCTTCACAAATCAGAAAATATTTTTCCAGTGCACTGATTCTGTAGAAGAGTTTAGCTATTTCAAGACCTCAAAAGCTAACAAAAGTCTTAAAAAAAAAAAAAACAATGCGTTTTAGGCTGGTAGAGCCAAAATCTAGTACCTTTTACACAATAACCACTTAAAATGTGTCTTATTCAATGTGATTCTTAGGTTTCATATTGAGATAATAAAATTAGTTATTAACATAAATGCAGAAGTTTAGAAATATATACACTGGTATAATAACTGTGAGTAATTTATTTGCTATTAAAAGGTTCCTCATTTGTTGGCTGTTGTTTAACAGATGCTGAGGTAAGATAGAGGAATAGGACACTTGGGTGGCTGAGTGGGTTAAGCCTCTGCCTTCAGCTCAGGTCATGATCTCGGGGTCTTGAGACCAAGCCCTGCATCGGGCTCTCTGCTCAGCGGGGAGCTTGTTTCCCCCTCTCTCTCTCTGCCTGCCTCTCTGCCTACTCATGAACTCTGTCTTAAATAAATAAATAAAAATCTTTAAAAAAAAAAAAAAAAAAGGAGGAATAAAGCATGGCCCCTGAGCTTAAAAATCTCATTATAACTCCATACAGTTCAGCATGGTAACCAGCCTCCAAGATGGCCTCTATTAAATCTCAGCTGCTAGAATTCACAGCTTTGTGTAATTGCTTCCTACTCTCTTTGTCTGTTGATAGGCTACTGTGACATATGACAAAGCTAGGTCATAAAAGATATTATAGCTTTCACCTTGCTCTTTGGAACCACTTGTTCTAGGAGAAAACAGCTGTCATATGTGAGTCCACAAAAGGAACCCTAAAAAGAAACCTACATGGTGAAGGACAGAAGTCTCTTGGCAATGTCCAGTAAGAAACTAAAGCCTTTACTAACAACCATCATGAACGTTAGATAAGAGTCTTCCAGCCAAAATTAATCCTTCAGATATTTGTAGTCCCAGCAGCTATCTTAACGTGAAAGACCAATTGTTTTTTTTTGGTCTCTCTTTTTGAGACCAATCCTTTTTGGTCTTTTGAGAGACCCCTCAGCCAAAACTAACCAGTTAGGCTGCTCCTGAATTCCTGGCATACAGAAATTAAGAGACTTAATGCATAGTATAGTTGGATTAAACCTCCAAAATACTAATGTACACAGGATGGCATATATTTAAAAAGGTACGCTAGTATTCAGATACTAACACAAATGTGTTTGTGTGTATGTATACACCTGTGGATACATGGGGAGGAGAAATATATGCATATTCAAAATAACACCAAGAGAGTGCATTTCAGGACAATGTGTGATGTGAGCACATCCTGCTTCCCAAGGAGAAAGCACATTGTGTGATACAGATTTTTCAAAGAAATAATGGACAAGATAAATTCCTCTCACATACTCTATCATGCCAAAGACTGTTAAACATGGATTCTTGCCCACTGATGCACAGCAGGATAAAAATTAGAGGATGTTTAACCAGGTGTCTCCAGGGCTGTCCACCATCGCTGTCAACCAAAATGTTCCAAACTGCTCCTCTCAGACTGTTTGCATTAATGAATAGATGATGTCTAAAACCATATGGGATTCTGTACTTGCCTTAATTAAAATTAATTGCCCCATGAATGATTAATGCTTAGTCTGAATTTTTCACAGTTCCTATATTACTGAGATACCAAACAATGAAACTCATCTACAATTTTACATTACTCTTTCAATCCCCATTTAAAAAGTAATTAATTACTGCATCTGTTTTCTTTTACTAAATATGACTAATTGCTCATTTTTAGGCATTAAATATTTATGGCAGAAATTTACCTGAAGAAATTTCTACCACTTCTAGTAATTTAAATTTTATTTGAAACCGTGAATAATAACTCTCTGATAATACAGATAATGGACTAGAATGCAATGGCTTACTTCACCTGTCAATAAGAAGGCAGCTGTATATGTTCCAATCAATTTTTGATAAAAGAAAAGTTAAAAAAGTAAAATGCATGTCTAGGCAAAAACAATCCTTTGCAAATATATTTAACGTATCTTCCGCTATATTACCTTGGAAAATTATCATTTCTCTCTTCCTTGTAAAATAGTGATTTCCTAAAATTATTTACTATCATACTCAAAAGATTATGCCTTCCAAATTGATAAATTAATCAAAAAGCTCCCACTCCAGGAAAAGTACCATAGCAATCATATTTTCTTACAAAGGAGTTTCATGATAGAGCCTGGACTGGGTTTTATTTCCCTTGAGAGATATGGTCTCCTTATCATGGAACTATAGTGGCCATTAGCACTTACAAAACACTAATTGGTTCTAAGAGTTAAATTTTTGGCCAATTAGTGGTAAATGTCTTCAAATATATTTTAAGCAAACTGTATTATTTAAGTAAACTAGCCAAATATACCACTTTGGTTCATTAGTTCAATGCTCTCAAACTCAGTCAACCAATTTAGATTATAGCTCCTTTATAAGAAAGTTAATGAGAGCAAGATTTGAGTCTTTATTTAAATGTGTTAATTTTGTACTCAGATAAACTCAGCCCCTCACCCATTTTTACTAATGGGTACTGATACTCATGAGCAAAAGGGACATCAGAGAAAAGACAAAATATAATCCACATCTTTTCAAAAGTAACCCACATATCATGCTTAAAAAGATGAGTCAGTAACTTAAGATAGAATTCACACAATTTCTGGGCGCCTGGGTGGCTCAGTTGGTTGGACGACTGCCTTCGGCTCAGGTCATGATCCTGGAGTCCCGGGATCGAGTCCCACATCGGGCTCCCAGCTCTATGGGGAGTCTGCTTCTCCCTCTGACCTTCTCCTCGCTCATGTTCTCTCGCACTGTCTCTGTCTCAAATAAATAAATAAAATCTTTAAAAAAAAAAAAAAAAGAATTCACACAATTTCTAATGTATCTTCTGCTTATTTTAATTTTTATTAAAGTAATAGTATAATTTAGAAAATTAAGTACTTAATTTACTAAAATGAAATAGTATTATTGGTTTATAATTATAAAAGTAATGTTCTATCCCCATCATTACTGTCCCACTCTTGAAAGCATGCACTTTTAAATCATTAGCCAATTTGTCTTAGTATTTACCTCCATGTTTCTGAATGATTTGCTTCTATTCCAAACGCACTCAAATTAAGGTATTTCTATACAAGAAAATACTGCAGGTCCCCTGCAGTTCCCCCACAAAAGCATTAAAAATTTATGCAAAAATACCCCTCCCTTAATCCTCTCAAGAATTTTACATGTAAAACTACAGTCAAATCACTAATCATTGTTTACATTATTATGATGATTTAACTACTATCACGGTGGAAGGCAGAATAGATTATAAAGTTGCTCCCCCAAGATTCCTGTCCTTTGGTTATTCAATCAAACACTAATCTAGCTACTGCTGTGAAATGATTTTGCAGACAAAATTAAGGTTGCTAATCAGCTGACCTTAAAATAGTAAGAGTTTGCTGGATTACCTGGACAACCACATGCAATTGCATGAGCCCTTAAAACTAGAAGAGGAAGGCAGAAGCCTCAGTCAAAAGGATGTGGCAGAAAGGAAGGGAGGAGAAGTGAATAAACAGTAAATTTGAAGTATAAGAAATTTGAAGTATAAGAAGGACTTAACCCACCAAGGCTGACTTTGAGCAAAGAGGATTAGGAACCAAAGGACGTGGATGTGCTCTAGAAACTGAGAATGAACATTGCCAGAAGCCACTAAGGAAACATGACCTTAGCCTTACAAGCAAAAAAGAACTGAATTCTACCAACAAACTGAGTGAACCAGGAAACAAGATTCTCTCCCACAACCTCCAGGTTGAGTTCAGACAAGCCAACACCTTGACTTTAGCCCAGAGATATTCTAAACAGATTCTTTGGGCCCTATCTGAGATGGTACAGTTCTATCTACAGAACTGTGAGATAATAAATGGGTGGCATTTTGAGCTGGTAAGTTTGTGGTGATTTGTTAGAACAGCAATAGACACCTGATGCATTCATGATTGAGATACATAATACAATATGGTCACTTTTCATTTACTAAACCATCTGAACTCCTTTTCACCCTTTCGTTTTTGTAGAGAGCATCTTTCATTAGCTTCCTGAGAGTGAGAGTAACCTTGAAAGAATCTTATTTTTGAAACTTTGCTTATCTGAAAATAGTCTTGATTAACACTTCAAAATAAATTGATTGAGGAGTTGTCTGATAATAGAACTCTGGCTTGAAAATAATTTTTCTTTAAGGATAGTGAAAGGCAGAGTCTAGCCTTATTGAAAAGTTCAATGCCATTTCCCATGCTGGTTCCTTTGTATGAAACCTTTTCGTCTCTATCCATCTTCCCAAGTTTTTTTGTGCTGCAGGAGGCCATTCTTTTCATTGCTTATGTTTGAATTTTTCCAAACTGTACCTTATTGAAATTACTTTTTCTGTTTAGTATGATTACTGTTTGACTAGCCCTTTCCTTACAAAAATTTATGTTTATCCATTCTAGAAAAAATTGAATTATTTTCTTTTTTTTTAAAGATTTTATTTATATTTATTTATTTATTTATTTATTTATTTATTTATTTTTTGAGAGAGAGAGAGAGAATGAGAAAGAAAGGGAGAGCATGATAAGGGGGAGGGTTGGGGGGAGGGAAGCAGACTCCCTGCTGAGCAGGGAGCCCAGTGTGGGACTCCATTCTGGGACTTCAGGATCATGACCTGAGCCAAAGGCAGTCGCTTAACCAACTGAGCCACCCAGGTGCCCCAAATTATTTCTTTTATACTTTTCTTTCCTTATTTATATGTTCTCTTTTTCAGTTAATGAGGAATTGGATAGTCTCATTTAATACACTAAAATATTTTAAATATTTTCTCTCCTATTGTGTGTATTTATCCTTTGTTGTGTTTTCTTGGAGGTTTTTCTTAGACTTATCTTAAAAATACTCCTTTACCATTTATATTTCTGCTATCATGTTTTTAATCCCAAGAAGTTTCTATTGTATGGATAGATCTTTTGAATATTTCCTTTATAGAAAACTTTGTTCTTGTTTTATGTTGGAAATATATTCTCCCATATTTCTAAAAGGATGCTATGATTAATTGTACTGATTTTTTTCTTTAGTTCTCTTTGAGTTTTCCTTCTTACATTTATAATTGTAGTATAATATTCTACAGAAATAATGGGAAAGGAGCACCTGGATGGTTTAGTTGGTTAATCATCTGCCTCTGGTTCAGGTCATGATCTTGGTGTCCTGGGATCAAGATCCACATCAGGATATCTGCCTAGTAAGAAGTCAGCTTCTCCCTGTCCTCCTTTTCCTACTCATCCCTCTCTCTCTCTCTCTCCCTCTCAAATAAATAAAATATTTTTTTAAAGAAATAATGGGAAGTATTTTTAATGTTTTTTTGTTTGTTTCATAGTTGATAGAATTTTTTTGAATAATCTTAGTTGGAATACATCCCTTAGGCAGTCATTTTTTACATTTATGAACAAACAAATCTTGATAAATTCTCTTGATGTAATTTATATTTTTAAATGGAAAATGTGTGATGTTATTATAATTGAGTACATTTCATCATTAAATATTTTACTGACATAAGAAAACTTCAATTTTGAATAGATAACTATACGAAGAAAACCTCCCATATATGTAATAATTGAATTGTCTACACTGGTCATCAGTTCAATACATTTGAATATATCTCCCCTCCATTGTCCACCTGTTCTGATTTTGACAGCATTGGAAATATCTTAATTATATTACCTCTGCTTCTGTGACTGTTGCCATGCCTAGTGAGTCAGGTCAGTAGACAATATCAGTATTCCTGGAAGTCACTTGTACACGAGGGCAGCTAGTAGCAATTTAACACAAATATTACCATGGATCACATACCCGCAATCTCTCTAAACTTACACTAAATGTATTCCCAAATCATTTTCTCTATATTTAGATTCAAGAAATAACCTGCAGGTCCTTAAGTACCATCTAACAGGAGGGAAACTGGAATGGAAACGAAGCCAGAGTGAAAAGGAACTATAGTCTTACCTGATTGTAGGCAATATATTTAATATTGGAAATCTTGTCAAAATATATGTCCATGTGAACACATTGTGGGGTCCCTCCCAAGGCCTTGGAAGGAGGCCATGCAAATGAGGAGCCCTTAAGATTATGCTTTATATGCTTCATGACAAATTTCCTTAGGCAACATATTCGCTTTGGGTACCCATCCAGGAAAGTGATTGGGAGCATAGATTTTGCCCTCGAAAGCCTATGAAATACATCAGGATTGTACATAAAATAAATCAACATCAAGTCAACCCTTTACCTAAATCTGAAAATTCACTCTGCTATGCAACCCAGATTAGATCCAGCTGAAGTTTCCAATGTAGCTTATCAGAGGTTAAGCAGTGAGATAAAACTTTAGCATTATAGAGGTGTTTTAAACTTGAAAATTAACCTACTCTGACTGTAGAATATACAGAAAAACAAAATCTAAAGTCTAAAATTAGAGCCTCTTGCAAATTAAAGTCCAAATAAATAAATCCCTCTGAAATTAAAGCCTAAATCATATTATTCATTCTTAAGAATTGAATGTCAATAAATTAAAGGCAAAGAGCTATGTGTCCCAACTTCTTTTTCTACTAAATCTCATTTAGAAGGGTTTTAAACCCTTAGGTAGAAATGGGCTTCCTCTGGGATGTGCAACTTGAACTCTTACTGAAAAGGGCACAGTTAATTTAAGGAAGCCAGTGTCTTGGTTTTTTTGTTGTTGTTTTGTTTTGTTTTGTTTTTAATATTTTATTTACCTATTTGAGAGAGAAAGAGCATGAGAGAGAGTACAAGTGCTAAGGAAAGGAAGAGGGAGAAGGAAAAGCAGGCTCCCTGCTGAGCTGGGAGCACAACATGGGGCTCGATTCCAGGACCCCAACATCATGACCCAAGCCAAAGGCAGATGCCTTACTAACTGAGTCACCTAAGCACCCCAGCCAGTGTCCTGTTAAATCAAGACATGGTCTCTCACAGACTTTACTTTTAAATAGTAAAAACAGTTAATAATTTCCATGCTTTATAAGCAATGGCCTTAGTACAACCCATTTAGAAAACAAATAATTTCCCTGTTTGTGGGATATGTATTGAAAGTAAAAATATATTCTCAGAACTCACTAATTACAGTTGGCAAAATATGAAGAAATGATTCCATTATATCTGAGTGCAGGAAGGCGAATAAAAAAAAAATGTAGGTTTCAGCTTCAACAGATATCAATAAATGTATGCGGATTGCTTATGACCCATGACCCTAAACTTTAACTTAATTGTGGAATTTTCTCATTAAGGGTTTATTAAGTGCATTTTGTATTTATTATATCATTCTGAGAAAGTGTGGAATGGAATAGGGTAACTACCTAAAATTAAAAAAACAAACAAACAAACAAACAAAAAACACCTTCAATGTCAGAAGGGGATATTTGAGTTATTGGTACACTGTTGCAAAATTTAGAACATGTTATTGATTGCCAGCCTGGGCCCTAAGTGTTCCTACAGAGCCAACCTTTCCTGTATAGCCTATTCAAAACTCAGTCTATTTGTCCTATGAAATCCATATTATTGGCACAGTAGTACTGTTTTGGTTTTGTTGTTAGAATGGACTAATAACACAGCATCTACACTGTAGTATAAGAAAACTTTTCACCAGTATGCCACAGTGGTTATTTCTACTATCTCTTCCCATAGAATGGCTTGGGCTGATGAAAACTGCCTATTGGGAAATGTAATTAATTTTCAGAAGCTACTATAGGGCTGATCACCTGGCTTAAATCTAATAACCTATATTGCTTTGTAGCACACATGAAAATCAGCAACTTTCTAACTAAATAATATATTATATATTTTTGTTTTGTATATTTTTATATATATTTATATATGATAAATATATAAAACAATATATTATTATATATAATATTATATATAACAATATATAATTATATAATGTATAATAATATATTATTTTTTGCTATATTATTTTGTTTTGTTGACATTGCTCATTTATATATTTTATATATAATATATAAATATATATAAAACAATATATATTATTATATATAATTATTACATATAAAACAATAATATGTAATATTTTATTTAATTAGAAAGTTGCTGATTTTCATGTGTGCTACAAAGCAGTATAGGTTATTTGTATTTGTTTCATATATATATATGTCTGAAGGGGATATTTGAGTTATTGGTACATATATATATATATGAAACAAATACAGTTCTGTACTTCCATACTTAAAAGTCCCTGTTCTTGCTTCAGCGTAGGCTGAAATACTAGAGAAGAAAACAATTTCACTTTCCCAAGAAACAGGGGAGAGAAGTGTTTTCATTGGCATTACTTTTCCCAACTTATCGCTTATAAAAGCCATCTCCCCTGGTATGGGGAAAAGTGAGAAGAAAGGAACAGAAAAGCTAGGTGTTATTTCAGTGAAACTCTCCAGTGGGAAGGAAGTCTACGGAATGGTGAAGAAATAACAGTTCTAGAAATTGTCCTCTAATGCCTAGTAGTTTTTTCCTGTTTCAGAAGGTATCTAAAAGTTGAATGGATGATCTTTAACAATGTTTCTCTTGTATAGTGTCTCAGTCCTTTCATGGTAGGATGCACAGATCACCTGATCTTTTTAGCCATTTTTTTTTTTAAGTCAATTCATTGCTCCAGAATGTGTTCTTTAGTTTCTTATTATAGATACAATCTTGTATGTCACTATTCTGAAATATGAGAAGGAGAAAAAGAAAGGGGCTTCCCATTATTTAGAAGACAATTCCATGCTTCAGTTTCATGCATTAATGTCATTTTTGGTGAAGTCAGCTATCCCCATGTCTGAAATATCTAGCTTAAATTAACCAAAGAACAGAAGAAAGGTAGGGATGGAGAGAAGTGTGAAGTTTTAATTAAATTGCACACTTGCAGTCAATCTTACTCTTTTCAGCCCTCCTGCATCCAGTTTTTCACCTTCAGAGGTACTGGTGTCTCCAAATCTGGAGTATTTTGAGACTTCTTGTTGTCTTCTGCCTTATAAACAATTGAACATGATCATCTTATGCTCTATTAGTGTATTACCACACAGCTATCTACATTCCAATTTTTAGTTTTGTTGACATTGCTCATCTAGTACAACTCCATAACATTTTCCTGTTCTTTTTGGACTTATAGCTCTATTTTTATTGTAAAAGTGGGTTGTTGTGTGTGTGTGTGTGTGTGTGTGTTATTGTTGTTGTTGCTGTTGTTGTTGTTGCTTTTCCTTTGGATGGAAACAAGTTAAACACTTTCATTTAAGCTATTCTGGGTATTATGCACTGAATTATGTCCTCTCCAAATCCATAGTTCAAAGACCAAATCCCGAACTGACTGTATTCAGAGATAGGACATTTTAATGGAAATTAAGGTTAAATGAGTTCAAAAGGAAGAGACACAGGGAGAAGGTGGCTGTCTGCAAGCTAAGGAAAGAGATCTTACTAGAAACTGACCCTGATGGAACTTTGATCTTGTATTTGCAGCCTGTATACTTGACTGAAAGTAAATTACTGTTGTGTAAGTTGCCCTGTCTGTGATATATTGTTATGGCAATCTTATCAGTCTAATAAATACAATTGATCATTAGACATTTATTGTTCTTAACAAATTGAATATCTCATAATTGTGCAAATAGATCCTTCTTAGTCATAATTGGGAACTTCTTCTGTTCCATTTGGGATACCATAACTGATTTGACACTAAAAAATTATTAATGGACTTTCTGGATTTTTGTAAACATTTACCATTTCTTTACATGTCTTTGTCAAGTCTGCATCCTCCCTTGAAAGCATGCTGTTCTGTGGCTTTAGCATTTACTTGTGGATCTTTGTCAAAGCAAACTTATGCAAAATAATATATTATCCAAGAGAGTAAAATATTTAAACATTGCAAAAGACAAAAACTATCTGGAAAATTGCATGAGGCAGTTATGGAACTATCTAGACAGAGAAGTAGTCTAAGCAAAATATCAAAAAAATATTATGATAGCCAATGCAGGAAAGAGTACAGGACTGAGAACTGGCAGGTCAGGGTTCTTATTCTTCATCTTCCTAGGATGCGGTACTCTTATCTGTTAAAGGAGGAATTAAACTAAGTGATTATTAATAACTCATTTTATGTTTAGGTTCTTTGATTATAATAAGTAGTACTGAAAGGGTCTGTGGACAAAAGTACGAGACCGACACAAGGCAAAAGTTAAGCAGGACTTTATTTCACGCCAGCAACAAGAACCAAAACCAAACATTCGGGGTCACCTTTCACAAAGGAAAGTAATGACCTTCTATTTTCATACGCCAGTTTTTAGAGTAAAAGCCATATAGTTGAGCCTGGTCAATGAGAATGTAGTGCACAGAAAACGTCATACAATCATGCTAGGTTACACACAGGCGGCCAATCGGATTACACTCTACCCCATGATAGTCATTTAATTCAGCCTATGACCTTGGCTGGAATTGGCGCCTTTGTCTGGTGCCTGATAGGCGGGGCTCACACTCCTTGTTTGGTAATACCTGTGATTTCCCTTGATTGGACGTTTCCACCTGGCTGAACACATCTTGTATCTGGACTCTGTTATCTCTGCTCAGCCTGACTTGTCCTGGTATCTGTGCTCCGTTATTGGGGCTATTTAGCCATATTTCACCAGCGGGCCATATTTCACTGGTTCTGTTTCTAAGCGCTTTCCTCTTGGGGGAGGGGGCAGGTTCAATCTAAGTTCAGTACCTATATATCGGGATCGCTATTCTATGGGGATGAAGCCAGTACTGACCAAGTAGACCCTTACAGTACCGACCCTTTCAATTCTTAACTCCTGAAGAATGCAGTATTAACTAATGAATGCTCTTTTATGGTTGCTTGTAAAAGAAGCTTTCAGCAAAATGATGTTTGTGCTCAGAGCAATCTTATACTGACTTATTTTCCTTGTGTTGTTCTCATTTGTGATGGAAGAGTCTTTGGTTTCATTTTTTTTTTTCCTTTTCTGTAAACTACTGCAGATTTCATTCCCTTTAAGCAGTAGAGTAATAATAACACAGTCTCCTTCACCCCACAGCTTGAACAGATTGAGAGTTTTAATGGGGAAAACATTTAGTGCAGGTAGGGAAAGCCCAGGAGGCGCCAGGAAAGGAGCCCTAAATTTAGTAAGTAAGAGAGATATAACAGCGGTATGAGTTCTACCATTTAATTTCAAGGGAAAATCCATTCTTTCTACATTCTCAGTTCTCCATCTCATGTTTTATTTTCAATTATATTTCCATTTCCCTGAACATTTATCCATTCGGTACTCAGGGGGCTAAGAACAGACAACCACTTTTGCTGCTCTCCCTCCATCTAAACCTGTTTTCTTCAGATTACTTCCTTATTTTTTTTTTCAGATTCTAAATACATTTTTATAGACTTTTACATTTCTAAGACTTCAGAAGTAAACTAAAATCATAATCGTCCAGCCTGTAAAGGTGGCAATTAAAAGACAGTTGATGCATTGCATAGGGCAATCACCATTAAGTCCTTCAATATTTTGAACACCATTGCAAAATTTAGAGCAACAGACAAAAAAGGAAAAAACAAACAAAACAAAACAAAACAAAACTAACAAAAAAACCCAGCACGTCATAACCTAAGGTCAACCAAGATAAAATGTTGGCAGAAAAAGACATATTATTTTGATTAGATGCCAATAATGTCTCTGGACTGTATGTTCTAGTAGAACTAAGAAAAGATAAAACAAGCTCTGGCAGAGATTCTAGTCAGGAACCGTGAGCTCAGAGGAGCACTGAACTGCTGTGGGACAGAATATACCACCCCAACACATGTCTATTTAGCATAGGATTATTTTAAAGAAATGTCAAACACAGGAAAATCTCTGAAAATCCGCTGGAAGTTACCCTTTTGTAAGAGACATTTACATTTATAAAGAAAATCTCAATGAATAAGGGGAGGGGGGTGTCTCTCTGTATCAGAGAGAGGAAGTTGTTTAAATCTCTAGAAACTCTTTTAACAGTGTAGAAGGATCTGCCTAACAGCCATACCCTTGCTTACTGTGCTTTGCTTAGTAACCTTCTATAACTGGCCTCTCCCTTCCCTGACATTTTCTTTTAGTTACAGATAGTATTTAAGATGGTGGTTTAGGCCACTTCCAGAAGTTGCTTTCTTTTCCTGGGTTCTTCCATGTATACAGGAGGTATACATGTTATTAAACTTCTGTTTGTTTTTCTTCTGTTAATCTATTTTTTATTACAGAACGATCTCAGCCAAGAACGTAGAAGGGTAGAGGGAACATTTTTTTTTTCTCTCCCGTAGAACTCACACCTCATCTTCCTAGAATCCAAATCAAAGTCCAGTTAACAATATGTTTTCTGCTACTAACACTAGATTTCCTATGAATAAAGTGAAATTTTATTTTAAAGATTAATGAAATGACTATTGAGTTGATAGCTTAGTATTTTTTCTCTAACTTTAATCTTTAAGTTCAATACAGTGTTAAAGAGCATTCTTTAGGAAAGCTCACTAGTTATCAGTTTAATAAAATAGCATAAATTACAAAAAGAATATCTGGTTTATTTTAGTAACCACATTAAGACCTTATTTTCCATGGAAAATTTAATAAGATGCTGTGCACTCTGTACTTAGGGTGATTAATCAATTTTGTTTTGTTTTATTCCTTTTCTGTGGCATAAATGCTACTGCTTTTAAGTAAGTCCTTTTACTTTATTTCTCTAGTTTAAAATCATTCTCCGGCCCCCCATTCTTTTTTTTTTTTTTCCCTTGTCCCATGTAATTGTTATTTTTCTGATGCTGGTTTATGATGCCCACTTGTTCCAGAAAGTGGTCCAGGAATACCAGTGCCCACTGTAATAAGTACATTTTTCTCATTATCATACTATTTATGTCTTGTAGTACTTGGCAAAGACACACTATTGTATAAAGTCCCAGAAGCGAAGTATTGTTACATAGTTTAAAATTTCAGTCCTAGGGATGCCTGGATGACTCAGTGGGTTAAAGCCTCTGCTTTTGGCTCAGGTCATGATCCCAGGGTCCTGGGATTGAGCCCCATATTGGGCTTTCTGCTTGATGGGAAGCCTGCTTCCCTTCCTCTCTCTCTGCCTGCCTCTCTGCCTACTTGTGATCTCTGTCTGTCAAATAAATGAATAAAATCTAAAAAAAAAAAAAAATCCAGTCCTATCATTTAAAAATTTTGAAGCTATGGTTTTCAATCTCTAAAAATTAATTGAAAAAATCCTGAAATGCTATGTATATTGATAGATGTATGAGGAAAAATAATATATTAATGTGCAAAATGTTAGCTGTGTAATACTTGTCTCAAAAATACTGTAAAATCTGCATACTGAATTCCCTGAAATCCTTTCTAGCACTGGGTCTAAATTTTTGAACAATATATGTGCTCAATAGATATATATTATTTGGCTGAGTCCTATATGAAATTGTTCAAAAAAAAATCCTCAATCTCTGTTGATATTCAATACATATTTTCTTTTTAATACATGTAATAAGTAGTAGATTTTCATAGCCATCAGATAAAGTCATATAACATGCTAGTATTTTACCTTCTAGACTTCCTTTAGGAGGAAGTTCCTCCATAAAAATAGGGAGAGAGACACTTAGGAAAGTTTTTGTGTGTGTGTTTGTGTATGAGTGTGTGCTCTATAAACCAATGATTTTCTGTTTCCTCTTTAATTTAGAAATATAGATTAACATAATTAAGGGGGGAATCTGTTTTAATAACACAGGAAATATGTAGTTGAAATATTTTTTCATACTTTTAGGTGAAATTCATATATGGTGCTGCAAATATCACCTCTAAAAATATTAACCCCATCGTATATAATGTAGTGTTAGGGTATGGAGTCGACCACCCTCAATTAGACAGAGAACACTCTCAATAATGCAAGTCACACAGTAAGGTTTATTTCCAGCTTGCTGGGGTCCAAGTATCCGCCTGGCGCAGCGGGTTTCAACAAGGACCCCAAGCACTCAAAGCCAAGGGTTTATATAGCATTTTCAAGGCACTTCATAGCTACATACATATCATTCACCCCACTTTGACAGTTTGACTTTGTTTAATCTTTTGCCACCCCGGCGTCACCCTGGCACCATCCTGGGGGTTATTTGAGATTTAGGTTTAGAGGAAATTTAACTTTATTTACATTTCCTTCTGCCTCAGCCTCCTTCCCTTTTATGGTGGACCTTAGGCCTTGAGGAACTGAGCCCTTTGTCTCTGGAAATTGGGCCATTGAAGAGATAGCCCTTTTTGTTGTAAATCACCAGGACATTTCCACACCAAGGGAGACTCCTGTCTTGCAGGATTGTGATCTCTGCAAGTTAACTATTTGTTTTTCTTTAATATTTGGTCCCTATGGCACCATCACCTAACCTCTGTGGTGGTGTATAATTAAGTTGTTTTTTCAGGTTTTAGCTACTTTCTCTTATCTCAAGTTATGTGCGCCCTGTGGTCTGGTTAGGGACGCTCAGTAAAATGGCTTCTGGGCCTTCAGGATGGCCGTTCTTATGCTAACCCACTCTTACAGTGCAAGGTGCCAACTTTTGCTTTGTCAAGATGGCTGTACTTATGTCAGGGCTAGACTTGAGGTGGGTACAGCCTTGTTTTTCTTGGCCTTCACACCTGGAGCTGGTTTCTGGGACCTGTTTTTAAGTCCCCTGGGGGAGTGGAGCAGAGATAGTAAAATAGGTCCTTACAGTAGTGTTTTTTTTTTCCCCAAAATATTTTATTTGGTAAAATATACATAACAAAATTTGCCACTGTAGTCACTTTTAAGTGTATAATTCACTGTTATTAAATATGTTATAATGCTGTGCATTCATCACTACCATCAACTTCATAACTCTTTTCATCTTGTAAAACTGAAACTATACCTATTAAACTGTATCTTTCTATATCTTTCTCCCCCCACCCCTAGCAATCACTATTCTACCTTCTGTCTCTATGATTTTGACTACTTTAAGTGTCTCCTGTAAGTGAAATTATACAACATGTATCTTTTTATGAATGAACTATTTCACTTAAGATAATATTTTCAAAATTTATCCATGTATCTATATCCATGTTGTAGCCCTTTGCAGAATACCCTCCTTTTTAAGGCTAATTGCTATTCCATTGTATGTATTACTGAAATTTGGCTTATCTGCTCATCCATTGATGGAAACTTGGGTTACAGGTATGCTTTAGTTGTTGTGAATAATATTGCTATGAATGTGGGCATACAAATATCTCTTCAAGCCTTGCTTTCAAATATTTTGGGTATATACCCAGAATAAGGATTGCTAGATCATATGCTAATCCTATCTTTAATTTTTTAAGGTATCTTTGTACTGTTTTCCATCACCTTTGCGAGGTGAGGATCCTGGTGATGGGAGCCGAAATGGTAGGGGGACTACCGACTGATGATCAGTAGATGTCTTTATTTCTTACAATCACTTCTTTAATACCTTCCACAAGATCCGATTACAAACAGGATATAGATTTACATGCAGGGTGAGGGCTAAGTGTGAGATGTGATTTAAGTGCAGGCAATCAAGTGAGACAAGTGAACAACAATGATTACCTCTTAGCTTTAAATGACAATATCTCTTAGCTTTAAATGACAAGAGCAAGTTAAGGATTCTCCACACTTATCAGATCTATCTAAAGCAGACAGGAAAACACTCCATGGATCCTCCCATGTTTAATACTCTTAGAATACTCTTGCCCTCCATCTCCTGGAGTTTTCTCACAGGATTCCACACGACCCCAGTCACCTTGGCAAAGATCCCAGTTGTGTTCCAACAGTTTTCCACAGTGACTCTATATTTTACGTTTCCACTAATAGTGTATAAGAGTTCCAATTTCTCCACATACTGACCAGTATTTGTTTTGTTTTGTTTTGTTTTAAAATGACTACCCTAATCGTGGTGAGATGATACCTCATTGTAGTCTTAATTTACGTTTTCCTAATGATTAATGATGTTGAGCACTGTTTAATGTACTTATTGGCCATTTATAGATCTTCTCTAAGGAGATGTCTATACAAGTATTTTAACCATTTTGAATGTGGTTGTTTTTGTTGTTGTTGTTGCCCACCTTTGTCTTCACCTCTGTTAACAGAAGGAGCAATCAGGAAGTAGAGCACAGATTTCTGTTATTTGGAAAACAGAGTCCTTTTGCCCATCCTAGCTTCCACAGTCTGAAAGAAAGCTGCTTCGGAAATACATATGCAACTATCTTCCATGTGACTAGAGGTGGGGAATGGTTGCTGCTATTCTGCTAGAGCTGAAATTGATGGAAGTTAGTCATAATTTATGGTTCAAATTTTCCCCTGGAAATTACAAATCTTCAATAGACTCCAGAGTTCTGAAATGGTTACATCAGACTGACCTGTCAGTGTCATGGCTGTCTAAGTAGGGAGACAGATTCCTGGTGCTGCCTATTTTGCTATCTTCCCAGAGTCCTCTAATATAGCTTCTTAAAAGAACATATTGTCCTCTTGCATTGTTTTGATCATGTAAATTCTCAAATCAGATAGGGTCCTTCCATCTTTAAATTTCTATATCACTAAATTATTTTTACATAACTTAAATGTCATTTGGCACTATCTGCCATAAATTAATTTTATTCTTTTTTTTTTAAGATTGTATTTATTTATTTGACAGATAGAGATCACAAGTAGGCAGAGAGGCTGGCAGAGAGAGAGGGGGAAGCAGGCTCCCTGTTGAGCAGAGAGCCTGATGCGGGGCTCGATCTCATGACCCTGGGATCATGACCTGAGCCAAAGGCAGAGGCTTAATCCACTGAGTCACCCAGAAGCCTCAATTAATTTTATTCTTATCTCAATCTTTCTTATGAGCTCCAGATAGACAAAGAAAGTATCGTTTTCTTCTTAGTAGATGTGATAGGCTGAATAATGAACACCCAAACTATTGTACACTGTAAATCTGATATACAAAAACTCTGTAGATGTGATCAAGTTAAGGGTGTTAAAATAGGAATATGATCCTGGATTATCTGGGTGGGCCCTAAATACTGAATCACATATGTCCTTTAAAAGAAGAAAGCAGGGGGTACCTGGATAGCTCACTGGGTTAAGTGTCTGTCTTTAATTCAGGTTATGATACTGGGGTCCTGGGATGGAATTCCACATCAGATGGGCTCCCTGCTCAGTGGGGAGTCTGCTTCTTCCTCTACTCCTCCCCCTGCTTGTGCACTTTCTCTCTCTCTCTCAAATAAATAAATTAAATCTTAATTTAAAAAAAGCAGGCAAGCAAGCAAGCAAGCAGAGGGATATTTAACCACACAGAAGAGAAAGTCAGTTCAACCAGGGAGATTGGAGTCATGCAGCCTTAAAAGACCAAATGCTGGAAGCATTAAGAATCTGGAAGAGGTAAGGAATGGATTTTTCCATGAAGCCTCTGAAGGGTGTATAACCCTGCCAAAACATGTAGCCCAGTGATACTGATTTCAGACTTTAGCCTTCAGACTATAAAAGAATAATTTTTTGTTGTTTTATGTCACCAAGTTTGTGGGTTTTTTTGTTTGTTTGTTTGTTTGGGGGGGTTTTGCTTTTTATTTTTTAAATTTTATTTCTTTATTTATTTATTTATTTTTAGTGGCAGCAGTAGAAAGCTAATGCAGTAGGCGAAGATCTTTTTATTTTGTTTTGTTTTAGTATGGGAACAATTGGTGCTCTTTATAAATCTACTTTACAGTTATTTGTCTTTTGCATTACACCTGCATGTAACTCTGGACAATATAATCTAATTCTTTAGTTTCAAAATATATCCATACTGGATGGCAAACAAATGAGTCATTAGTCCTGACTTCTCTCCTGGGCTCTGGAGACTTACTATCAACAAGTTAAGGAAAACTACATTTTGAAATCATTTAAGTACTATAAACTTAACATAATAAAAAAAGAGAATGGGTTATACTCAATGAAGTTCTCTTGAGTCCTGTATATTACTGATTAACACCAAAATCCAACCAGTAACCCAGACCATGTAATTCAGTTAACCTTAATTCTCCACCCTGTAGGTCTATTTATCCTCTGAAGTCTTTGGATGCTTTCACATAACATTTTCTCCAATTCACTTCCATAATCCCCTGCCTCAAGCCTTGTTTAGAACACTATTATGTCTGTCTTGATGGGTTATTAAAACAGCCTGCCAACTTTACCTGCAGTACCCTAACTCTGCCCTCACACAAACAGAGAGAAATCTCTATATGCAATTTATGTTATTCCCTTAATTAAAACCATCAGATAATGCCCCACACTCTTTAGAATAAAGTCTAAATTTTTTTAGGAGGTCTAAAAGGCACTTGGGTATCTAAATTCAGATTGTATCCCTATGCATAATTCTGCATCTTCTTCTAAAAACCTTACCCTCCAACCATATTGAATTTCCACTAAAAACAACAATGTTCTGGGCACCTGGATAGTTCAGTTAATTAAATATCCAACTCCTGATAGCGGCTCGGGTCATGATCTCAGGATTATGAGTTTAAGCCCTGGGCCAGGCTACCTACCGGATGTGGAGCCTGCTTAAGAGTCTCTTTCTCTGCCTCTCCCTCTGGCCCTCCCCCTCCAACAAAAACAAAACAAAATGAAACAAAACAAACCAAACAGCAGTGTTCTTTTCTGCTTCCAGAATATTGCTTGTGTTACTCTGTCTGTTGGGAGTGCTCTTTAACTTCTCCATTCACCTGGCAACTCATTCTGAAGTATGTTTCTGGGTGCCTGGGTGGCTCAGTGGGTTAAGCCTCTGCCTTTGGCTCAGGTCATTATCTCAGGGTCCTGGGATTGAGTCCCGCATGGAGCTCTCTGCTCAGCCTGCTTCCCTTCCTCTCTCTCTGCCTACTTGTGATCTCTCTTTGTCAAATAAATAAATAAAAATATTTTTTTAAAAAAGTATGATTTCTCTAACACCCTGTAGACCAGATGAGTGGCTTCTACCATGTGTTTCCACGGCACACTCCATATTTCCCATGATAACACTTACCATAATTTATTCTATTCAGACTGTGTACTAATCTGTCTCTCCTAATAGACTATAAGGACCATAAGAGCAGAGGCCACATCTGTGATCCTATCCCACACCTCACCCATACTGATCAGTTTGTTTGGTGAATAAATAGCTGTGTGTAAAAAAAAAAAAACAAAAAAAAAACACACAGAAAGTCTCCAGCATTTGTCTACTCTTAACTTCTATATTATATTTATTCTGAGAAATATGCTTGAGATAATAAAAACAGCTTCAGTGGACATTTCACCTATTTTATGTTAAATTTCAAAAATATATTTTAATAATATAACAAAAAAATTTTAAGATATCGTAATTACTGGTATGATAGTTTCTTTTATTATTGTATTTTATGTAGTACACATTATTTATTTACTTATTTACTTATTTATTAAGATTTTATTTATTTATTTGACAGAGAGTGAGGCAGAGTCTGCATGGGCAGGAGGAGGGATGGAAGGAGTGGGAAAAGACTCCTTGCTGAGAAAGGACCCTGATGTAGGACTCTACCCCAGGACCTTGGAATCATGACCTGAACTAGAGGCAGATCCTTAATGACTGAGCCACCCAGGTGGCCCTAAGACACACTTTTTAACTCACCAGGATAAATGCAATTTAAACTTGGATGCATCAGGTGTACAAATATTCAAGATTACATAAGGTGATTCTGTCAGCCAAAGTTTTTAATTTCACAGGGTGACTTCTTGGTCTGGGTTTATTTATGCGATTACTTGAATGCTTAGTATATTTTGCTTTTATTATCTCATAAAAATTCCGTTGAAAAATGAACTTGATGATGCCAGCATCTTAGATCTAAGTATTATTTCTTTTTTAAAAAAATTTTATTTACTTATTCGATAGAGGGAGAGAGAGAGATCACAAGCAGGCAAGAGAGGGGGGGAAGCAGGCTCCCTGCTGAGCAGAGAGCCCAATGCAGGGCTCTATCCCATGATCCTGAGATCATGACCGGAGCCAAAGGCAGAGGCCTAAACCACTGAGCCACGCAGGTGCCCCTATTATTTCTATAATAGTTTAGCTCACTCACTTTTATCAGAACCAAAGTTGTGTCTTTCAGGAGAGCTGGGGCACCCAGTCAAATGTGAGTCTTGTTTGATAGAAGTCTGCAGTGGTGTTCTCATTATAAATTAAATTAAATAGTAGTTTATATATGGTCATGTGGTCCAGGTATATGCAGAACATGTGATGAAAAATCTGAAGGATTTTTGGGAAAATGGACAGGGATGAGCATTCCTTTTTTTCTGTCTTGAGGCTTTTAGTTTTTCCTAAATAAGTATATTGGTTGGAATGTGCTGCAGTCATCTTGTGTTTCTGAGGAAGGTGTAAAGAAAACCATACATGGCCCATTGGGAGACATGACTTAGCTGAATTGCTAATAAAAATGTCTTAGATGTATCATATTCCTAGTGTTTTTTTTTTTTTAATATAAACAGTTACATTTTTTCCTGTTCTTTAGACTTAAGTCAAATTTTCTCTTCTTTTTGGTGTTCATAAATGCATCACATTTTAGACAAAAATAGAAATAACTAGGCATGGTAAAACTTGTGAAAATGTAAACCCTAAAATCAAGACCCTAACTGAGCTTAGCTTATCAGCTCTGTGTTCAAATATAAAGAAAAAGAATCAGACTCAAGATCATATGTAAAATGCTAAAGTAACATTAGTGTTTGCATTTAAAATCCAAGATATAATTTTTGAACTTTTTTATTTCGTTGTGAATAGAAACTATTTTCTTTTTTTTTTCCTTTTTTTAAAATTTTCTAATAAATAAACATGTTTTTTGACTGGTACACCTTCTACTTTCACATATATATTTAGAAATGCATAATTATGTGAAAGTAGGAGCCCATAATAAATTCTTTTGAAATATGTAAATAGTTTTTATTTTGTATAGCTAATTATGTAAATATGTACTGCTTAAGTGAGGATGAATACAATTGGTATCTTATCATTTCTCTAATGTTTATAAAATTCTCTAAGTAGTAAATGTGTTCTTCAGATAATCTGACATTATTAAACAGAATAAAACTGCATTCTGCAGCTATCATAGGGTTTATATTCATTCTAAATAGATTTGATATATCTGAGAAAAACAAAGTGATGCATTTTGTTCTATGTGTTCAATATGTCTAGATTCCTAAGATCAAATGAAAAGGTAAAAAGAAACATTACTTTTTCCACAAAGTCTATATATTCAGAACATAAAAAATACAATCAGCACAAAAGTTGCTTAAGCCATTTATTAGTTCTGTGACTTTCAAGTTCCTATCTATTTTTTTAAGTACTTCTACTTCTAAGTCATTCTAATGAACTTTATTATTGGTTTTTGGTTTTGCTTTCTTTTTTCTTCTCAGTGTTATAATCATTATTCTTATTTCTTAAACTGTGGGGAGAAAATTTGTTGTGCTCTGTCTAACTGGGTTCTATGTCTATTGTTTAATAAGACCAAAAGTGAGGAGACCTCATTCATCTTACTACCCTCAGGTGCTCCAATTCACAGCATTGAAAGTCAGCTTGTCTTGACTTTTCTCTGGGGATGTTGCTGCACTAATAAGCACTCAGTTGTAATTCACTGGAAGAAGTTTTGCTGGTGGAAATTGTTTATTTCTTATGGTAGGAATGAGCATTCTCTGCCAGTGCAAAATGATTTATTACAACTTTTTGCAATACCAGCAAAATGGTTTATACTTGCCAATTTTTGCTTTAAGTGCAAAATTTATATTTTAAAATAAGTCACTATATTCTTGATATTAATTATGGTAGTATTTCCAAACAAGATAAGCTGTGAGAAAAGTCTGGGTGCTCCTTAGGACAGTGGTTTTTGAAGCAACACGATGATGGTATGAATCTTCCAGTAGAAGGTCTTTTTTACTTACCTATAATCATATTTTAACATATCCTAGAATGCCACAGAACCCTATTTACTAAAGAAGATAGATCTACTTTAGCATATATATGTATGTGTATGTACACACACACACACACACATAGACTTTCCTCATAGATTTAATTATACTCTCTTAGATTTTGGACTGGTCTTTTTACATTTTTTGTTAAAATTATTTATTTTATTTGACAGTTGTAGTGACTGTATACATATATATGCATATGTATATATGCACATGTATATATATGCATGTATTTTATATATCTATATCTATAAATAGATATATAGATATATCTATATGTATATATCATACCACATCTCATTGTTTTTTTATTACACGTAATGAACATATTGGTGGGTACAAAAACCCAGTATGCCATTTTAAAGAAAGCTGGACATTAGTATATCCTGAATCCTTTAGCTGGACAATATTATAAACTTTATACTTTCATCAGAAGGAAGCTCCTAAAGAAGTATTACTAATATTTTCTTTACTGCATTACACAAAATTCTGTCAACTGAATGATGAACAGTGGCTACTATTTTTCAGTGCCCAAAACACTTGAAACTTGTAGTTCAGCCAAACAAACAAACAAACATTCTTCAAAATAAGATCCTTTGCTGGCATAAGCTTTTCAATGTTTTGTATCTTACTCATAAAAACAAGCTTCCCATGGAAAAGTTGACAAACATGAATCCACAGACGTACTGAATTAGAATCATGGTTGTAAAATCACCCTACGGTGAAGACCATGCTGCCTGCCTAGTATCAACCCAGGGACCTATACTTGGCATCTCTAGTCTATCAGAACACTAGTCATTGCGGTGGCTGGCTCACTAACGTCAGTGGGTAATGACGTGGTTGCTCATCTAGGAGACTAGGATTTATTGAGCATCAGTAAAGCCTGATGCTAGTTCCACTTTGGACATCAACTAGCTTTGGAACCAAAGCTCTTTGTCCCATTCTCTGGGCTTCCACTTCTGGCCTATGTAATTAGGAAACGGAATGAGATGATTTTCAATTCCTTTACAGGAAATCTGATGTGCTTTACTCTATAAGAAGATAACCATGTTAACATGTTTCACTTATTTGTGGAGCATAACAAATAGCATGGAGGGCATGGGGAGTTAGAGAGAAGGGAGTTGTGGGAAATTGGAAGGGGAGGTGAACCATGAGAGACTATGGACTCTGAAAAACAATCTAAGGGTTTTTAAGGGGTGGGGGTTGGGAGGTCGGGGTACCAGGTGGTGGGTATTATAGAGGGCACGGATTGCATGGAGCACTGGGTGTGGTGCAAAAATAATGAATACTGTTATGCTTAAAATAAAAAATAAATTAGAAAAAGAAGATAACCATGTTATTAAAATTATTGCATCTATTTACAGATTGTGAGGTACCATGTATATTTTTTGTCTTTTTGTCCCCACTAGGTTTTAAACCACAGGAAAACCAACATAATTGACATGATACTTAGAGTAGGTGACTAATCCTTATGAAACCTGGTATATTTATCTGTTTCATTCACAGATTTTCAGGCTAGAAAATGTATAACATGTAGCTAGGTGCTCAGTATTTTTTTTTTTTAATAAATGAATTAATGAATGAGCACCAAATAGAGCTTCTTGCCCATTAATAATAAAACCAATCTTCTTTTATCCCAGCCTTTTTTTTTTTTTAACGTGTCCATGGATTAGGAAAAACAAAACAAAACAGAACAAAAAGAACTAATTTCCTTTCAATCCACCTGTCAGGAAGAAGCACCTCACTGGTGTTATCTCAGCAAATTTGGGTCTCAGGATAAGAAAATCTTTGCATCGCACCATCCATAAGATGGTGTGATGATTGTAATGTTGGTGGTGAAGACAGCTAATACATAAAGTGTATTCAAAGCACTTTATAGCCTTGCAACAATCCTATGAAACCAGTCCTCATCTTAACACCATTTTTAACACAGAGGAAACTGAATCACATACAGTTAACTTGCTCAAGGTCATAAACTCTCCAATGTCAAATACCTGCCAGTCTTCTTATAAGAATCTTTCCATCACACACACACACACACACACACACACACACACACACACTTTCCATCTACATCCCCAGTGACTCTGTTTCATGAAACATTACCATACACCTATATGCACTACCTTAAATTCCCAATCTGGGAAAGTGAGTCAGAACTCAGAATCTTTGCTCTAATTCATAGAAGGAATACATTCATTTTGGAGCAATCTATGTACAGTAACCAAATACAGGTAATCAACATGTTGACAACAAAAGCAAAATACTACAACTTAGTTCTCTTCTGCATTTGCAATTAAGGCATTATTATCCAGAACTTGCCTTTTTTTTTTTTTTTTTTTGCAATATATAAAATGCATTAATCATATAAAATCATGTCTTGGAATAAAAAGTATTAGTCCTATCAGAACTCAGTGATTAACATCGGGTTTTTTTGTGTATTAGTTTCCTAGGGCTTCTTAACAAAGTATCTAAAATTGAGGGGCTTAAAACAATGAAAGTCATTCTTGTACAGTTCTGAAAGCTATTGTTGAAAATTAACGTTTTGGCAGTGTTGGTTCCTTCTGAGATTTCCAAGAGAGGATGTATCTCAAGCCTTTCCTTTACCTTCTGATGATGACCACCAACAATCTCTGGCATTCCTTTGTTTGTAAATGAATTACTCCAATCTCTACCCCTATTTTCACATGCTATTTTCCCTGCATGTTCCTGTGTCCAAATTTCCCACTTTGTATAGGATAAGATACCTGTTATATTAAATAAAAAGCCCCCCTAATGACATTATTTTATCTTAATTAAATCTGCAAAGACCCTACTTCCAAATCTTCAGGTCACATTCATAGGTACAGGGGATTAGGAATTTAATATATCTTTTGGGGAGACACAATTTAACCCATAATGTTATTTTTACAAAATAAACATTTTTTCACAATAATACTAGACAATAATTTGGCCTTCAATACCCATTTAAGAAAAAATATATGTAATTTGGTTAATATGTTGTCATGCGTGTTGCTATATAATTTCCCTACATGAGCTCATGAAATTTTCACCACAAGTTTCAACAGAAGGGATTTGGGCCAAGGAAGTCTGGTTTCCAAACCCACCTCACGAATTTTTTAGCATATTCCTCCTTCAGTCTCACACATTCTTGTATCTTTCCTTCAATTTAAACTAGCCTGCTGAAATACGTATGAATGGTGACGAGCGTATGGGTTACCCTTCTATGTCTGAATATAAAAAGTTTGGGTCTTTTATAGAAAAAGAAATGACCTAACTGTAAGGGCTAATAATTATTTGAGTAGAAATTTAAAAGTCTGGGTTCAAAAGGATTTGATACAGAATTTGTGCTCTGCTGAAAAGCAGTTGACACATTAGGTTACATTGAATTTCTGTAAAATCCGGGTATATAAAAAGCAGGTTAACCTTATCAGTCCCTTTTAATAGACCAAGAACCTGAGTTAGATGAAGGTTGGATAACTTGCTCCAGGTCACACATCTAATAAACAGAAGTAGTCTCCAGCTGCATTGAACTATTGCATACTACTTCTGTAAGACTTTTTTATAAGAATTAAATAAGAAAATGCATTTATAAATCATCTCCTTGTGAACTTCTTCTTCACATGCTTTCCTGTTTTTGTTTGTTCTTTTTTTTTTTCCCCTTACGTCCTGTCGGCTTGACATTGAAAGAGCACATTCTAATATTCAGCCATATTACAATTTTCCTAAAGACCTCCTGCTCTTCCAAGACATATATCAGTATTATGTACTCTAATCTATGCCTAATCCTGACAACTGCAATCAGAACTAAACTCACATAAAAAAAATTATATGTTTACTATTGTAATAAATATTTTAAAAGATGTTTATGCTTCCCTTTTAAATAAGAAGCTAAATAATTAGTGTTTTGTGTAACATGTGAATAATAGTCTGTGCTACATACATTTAAAAATATTTATGACTGACTTAATCAGCTTGGGTTGCATAACAAAATGTCATACACTGCATGGCTTGAGAAGTACAAGTTTCTTTCCTTACAATTCTGGAGATTGAAGAGTCCAAGATCAAGGTGGCAGACAGTGTGATTACTGGTGAGTACCCGCTTCCTGGCTTATAGACAGCTGTCTTCTCACTATGTCCTCACATCGCCTTTCCTTGGAGCATGCAGGAGGGGAAATAAAGACAGAGATGGAGAGACAGAGACAGAGAAGGACAGAGACCTAGCTCTCTTCCTCTTATCACAGGGTCTCCAAGTCTCTGGGATTACAACCTATCTTTATGACCTCACATAAGCCTTAATTACCACCTGAAAGTCCTATTGCCACACACAGTCACATTGGGGGTTAAATCTTCAAAATATGGAATTGGGGGAGGGGGGGCTCAGTTTAGCTCATAAATTGACTCTTACCCTTTTTACATAAAATGATCTATTTTAGATAATATGAAATCTTGAAAGCAAGAACAATGTGAAGTATAATTTAAAATGTATTATAATGAATGAATTCTAATTTTACATTATATATACGTCTTAACTCTTTTATAATGATTAAAACATCAGACTTTCTTAGCTTTGCCTTGGGATATCTGTACTTAGATTTGAGTTTTCTCATAACATTAGGTAGAGATTGTTTTTGTTATAGTCACAAAAACTATAAAATTGTTGGCATAATCTTATTGTAATTAAATTCCCATTTATAGAAATTCTAGTGTTTGAACTGAAAGTGTTCTATTTTCATAAAACCTCAATATGCAGAATCTTATTATCCATGTTACTACTCAAATGTTAAAAAGCTCAAACTGTGAAAACATAGTTATATAGTCAATTTCCATTTAAGCAAAGAGCTTTAATAGAAGCATCAAATGTGCTATTTACTGCATTAGTACTTTTGCAAGTCTTCTTGAAGAAAGCTTTTACCTTCCTGTTTTACAACTATATTAAAGTCAATTATAGAAGAGCTCACTCAATTTTTAGATCAAAACTCATTGCCAGTAAGTCAATTACCTTGGTCAAATTGTGTTTTGAAAGGAAGGCGCTCTGCTTAGGGATTTTGGGGAAGAACTTTATATCCATTTTAGAAGCTTCAGGGCCTCTTTCACAATGTGAGCTGGTCATGTAGTCCTGGTATCACTGGGCCACCAGATGCATGCACTTTCTTTTCCATTTTTCCATACTTGTGCTTCTTTTCATTAACATTGTCAGTAAAGTGGGAGATAGCAGTTTTGAATGCTCAAAATAGAGAAATAAATCATTCTTTGTACATATTTTTTGGTATGGTTAGCAGCCAAACAACATATTGTCCTTTTTATATATAAAGATATAATTTATAATTGCCTATTAATAAGGTTTACTTTTTTTAGGATTTTATTTTAATGATATATGTGGGAGTGATGAAATTACTTGGATCAGACTACATTCTTCCATATGTGTGTGTATGTATGAGCAAGAGAATGAGAAAATGAAAGAAAAAGAGATCCCTTTACGTGCCAAGTATCATTTTTAGGTTCTGAGAATATCATGATGGACTAGTTCTTGTTCTCTAGGAACCCTCCATCAGGCAGAGGAGATAGAGACAAGAACCTAAAACTATTAAACTTTGGTTTGTAAGAGTTTCTCTACTATAACAGAATGATTTATGCTTTAATAGCACGGAGAAGGGCATTATAAATTCTCCTAAGGAATAAGAAAATGAAGGAAGAAAGGAAGGAAGGAACGACTTTGCAGAAAAGAAAGTTCTGTAGTGAAAAATTAACTTTACCAAAGAGAGTTCTTTACTGTGTCCCAGATTTAGTAGATAATCTCTAAAGCCTTAGAATTTCTCAAGTTACAGGATTGTCTGTTATTTATGGTGGGCTCCTGGACCATATCCAATCGTTTTTGCTAACCAGGTGACTCAGGCTGGGAGCTGGCTATGACAGAAAGTGGTTCATGTAATTAGAAGGTGGGGAGTTTAGGTCAACCACATGAATCAACCAGTTGTGTATATCTAGTGAAGACCCAGTAAAAACGAAGGAAACCAATGTTCAATTGAATTTCTGAGTTGGCAGTACTCCATGCATCCTGTCATACGTGAATGACAGAAGGGTAACACATTCCTAAGGACATGAGAACTTTTCCTTTGAATGCTATCAGACTTTGTCCTATGTGTTTTCTTTCCTTTGGCCAGGTCAAATTTGTATCCTACAATTTTAGGTAAGTATAGCCAGTATAGCACTTTTCTGATCTCCTTGAGTTGTTGCAGTGAATTATTGAACCTGAGAGCAACTCTGGGAAGATTTGGATGTATAGCCAGCTAGTCCGAAACAGGGTACCCTTAGAAAAACCCAAATGTGCAGCTGATGTCTAAAATAGGGGCAGCCTTTTGGTGACTACTCCCTGACTGATGCCTAAATCATTATTGTGACGCTTAAACTTTGGTGGATAAACTTGTAGATATAAGCAACTTGATTAGAACTCACCTAGAGAAGGAGTAATGACATAATTCCTCCTATGACATAATTCACTTCAATCTTAACATATCAAATCTCTAAGTTGTTGGAAGGCAAGGGTGTACTTAACACATTCTTTTTCACACTCAATTACCTTTTTCCTTCTTAAACCATTATTAGATTCTCATTTGAGTCATGGAAACTAGAGGGAGAAAAATAGAAGCACAGTAAATAAAAATTGCAAGAGAAAAAAAAAAAAACAAGAGAGATTTCAATGAGAACTATTTAAGGCCCTGAAACAGAAATAACCATGCTTTGGGGCTATTTTGGACAGATGACTTGAATTAACTCACTTATTCATTTTGACTTCTTTCTACTATGCCTTTTTGTTGTATTGCAAAGTTTATAAAACCAATAACCAAATTTTGTGATTCCCTTACAACTAGAAGTCTAAATGTAATTTTCATATAATTGTGTAGGTCTTGATTTGGAAATAAATCTGCTGTGTAGAGAAACAGGGCATGAGCCACTTATTATCCAAGTGTTTAGCATAGCAGTTCTGCCAGAAGCTGTGGATATGGCATCCCCACTTTGCAGATCATACCAAAATGGTATTATTCTGGAGCCAACCACTGTAGTGGTACTTCCACTTTCCAAAGATAACATCCTGATCTTCTCAGTATAATAAGCTCCTGTGGGATGTGCTTCTAAGTTGAGCTTCTAGAAGTCATTCCTAGGGGGTTTATATAGGGTGTCTTTTCCCTATGTTGCAGACTAAATGAATCTGCAAGTCAATTATAACCCAATGCTTGATCTAGTTATATTCTATAATTAAACCCTAACTAATAAGCTATGTCAAATTTCTAAGTGAAGACACATAGACACATACACACACACACACACACGCACACACAGAAACAGGAGACATGAAATCCTTAGACAAATAAATTTCAACTGGGAGCTTGTTAGAAATGCAGAATCTCTGACCCAACTCTGGACATACTAAAACAGAATCTACATTTTAACAAGATCCTTTCTGATTTTCAATTACCAGTTATTTCTATCAGAGAAAAATAGAAAATAAAGAGGCAAAAGAAACATATTTCATGATAATTGCTAGGGAGGTAATACAAGGAGATGATGTATTACAAAGTGATGGAACGGGGTGGTGTTACTTTAAATATATTTGTCAGGATAGAGTTTTAGAGGTTCTAATATTTGAACTGAGACTGGAATAGTCTTACCGATACAAGCGTAAGAAGATCTGGAGAATATCTTAGCAGATTTATCAGCTATAAAGTCTCTGAAACAGGAATAATTTGACATGTTAAGATAATAGAAAGGCTAGTATGAATTGAATATGCTAGGTAAAAACAAATAAAATGGTCAGAAAGGTAAGCATGAACCTGATATGTAGATCTGTCTTTGGCATTAAAAGGGAACAGACATTGATTTATATAGAATCAATTAGAAGAACTATTGGTGGATTTTAATCAAACAAGTAATCTGATACGATCTAATTTTTTAAAATAGAAACAGAGAATAGATTACAGTTCTGAATAACTGAAATTAGGAAGTCTATTTTAGTACAAATTCAAGAGATAAAAGTAGCTTGAACAATAGTAGTGGCAGTAGAGATGAGGAAGAACTGGAAACATTCAACATTTTATACATTATTTCAACAGAACTTGGTAGTAGGTTGGGTAAGAGAGGTGAGGGAAAGAGATGACTCCAGCATACCTCTGAAGTTTAGGGTTTATCCAAGGTAAGATGATTCTGATAGTCCTAAAATGAAGAAAGCAAGAATTAAAAAAAAAAAAGGCTTAGTTGTGGGGTTATTAAAAACTCTGTTTTTGTATATGCAAAGTTTAGGATGTCTGTTAGACCTACAAATGAAGATTATAAAAAGAAAGCTTAGAATGGTGTTCAAGTTCAGGAGAGGAGTCAGAGCTATAGCTAAAGTTTATGATCAATCTGTCCTGGGATTGTAATTAAAGTCGAAGGTCTGCATGAAACTCTCTAGTTAAAAAAAAATAAATTATATATATATATATATATATGTATACATATATATATATATACACATCTCACACATATATAAAAAATATATATTTAGAAATATATGGGATAGATATAGGTAGGTATAGATATCTATATAGAAAGATAGATAGTAGAAAATATTCACAACCAATTACAATTATCTGGATTTCTCTTGCATAAACAGAATAAGTAAACAAAGAAGAGACTGCAGCTGTGGAAATTAAGCAAAGAGATGAGTGAAAATAGAGAAAAAGAAGAAATGTGTGGTATCTCATTCAAGAGATAAGGATTTGGCCATACTGTCAAGAGCAGATAAAATTTCAAGATAGACAAGAATAGAAGTTTACCATTACTTTTGGCATAATGGAGATCAATTTTGATGTTACCAAGAGCAATTTGATAAACTAATAGGAATGGAAGCCACAGTAATGTGGGAAGAAAGAAATGCAAGCAACAAGTCCACAGAAATATGTTAAGAGGATTTATTAAGAATAGTACCAGAGGATTGGGACAATAATTGCAATAGAATATAAGCCCAGAATTCAAGGTTTCACTTATTTTATTTTGTCTAATAGGAGATAGTTGATGATATTTACCTGCTGGAGGAATATTACTATAATAAAGAGGTAACATACATTAATAGCAGACAAAGTTGCTATCAAGTTACAAGTGATAAAGATTTTTTTTCTTCTTTTTTATTTTCTTCCTTTCTTTCTTTCTTTTTCTTTTCTTTTCTTTTTTTTTAATTAAAGGAAGGAGTTTGGAGTCACCTGGGTGACTCAGTTAAGTGTCCGACTCTTGATTTCACTTCAGGTCATGATCTCTGGGTTGTGGAATCGAGACCTGGATCAGACTCTGTACTCATGGAGTCTGCTTGAGATTCTCTCTCTCCCTCTGTCCCTGCCCGTCCTTCCACTCATGTGCTCTTTTTCTCTCTGTTAAATAAACAAAAAAAGAAAGAAAGAATTTTTTTTATTTTAAGGAAAGACTTCTTATGTTTCTTTTGTAATACAAAAGAGCATGGGGGCTATGAGTATAGACAGAAGTGGACTTTAGATATGGTGGTAGGAAGATGAAGGATTTCTTACTTTTTCAGCTGACTTACAAGGAGAGGCAAATGGCAGGAAATGTTGGGTGATCATGTAGTCTTGCTGTTATTATGATATAACTGAGCCAAATCAAAAAGTGAAAAATAATGGAGTTAATTCTCCTGGTCTTTTGAAGGAAGATGTCCTCAAGATGTGTGAGTCTCCTGACATACCAGTATGTAACAATATGCAGAGTATTGCCAACCAAGGAAGCTTATACAAGTTTTAGTGTCTAGAGTTTTTACTGAGGTTTAATTTAATAGGCATGGTTGATTGAATTATTGCCCATATGATTGAATTCAGTCCCTGTCCTCTCCTCTCTCTGGAAGCCAGACTGATTATCACCTCCCTCAAAGTCCTAATCCTCTAATCACATGTTTGGTTGGTTATAGACAGTCCCCATTCTGGGTCATCTCATCAGCATAAACTGTCAGGTTTGGTCCCATTGGCCCTTCTACCACCATTTGGGGTTCTTCTGGGTTTCACCTGAACATTATGTCTATATTCTAACAGCTATCTTGGATCATGAGTTTACCTTGAAGATGAAAGACACATTCGAGAGGAGAGCTTGCTAAACTATGACTTATGGGATAAATCCAGCCCACCACCATTTTTTGTCTATATAGTCTTCTTGAAACACAGTCAGACCTATTCCAGTGGGTATTGTCCAAATATACCCTTTGCTACAATGGCAAAGTTACTTTTCCTGACTGTAGCAGAGTTAAATTTGTTTAGTCATTATGGACATATGTGGCCTGCAAAGCCTAAAATATTTTCCTTAAGAAAAGTTTCCCTCTCCTTAATCTTTTAATCAATAATGATAGAAGAAGTAAGAGAATTAGTCTGTGTTCCTGGTAATTGTGGAGCTTTGGTACCAGCCCTGGACTATTGACCTCCAAACTGCTTTCAGTGAATAGAAAACATACTTCCAACTTGTTCAAACCACTGTGATTTTTATTTATTTTTTTTATTAAATTCATTTATTTACTGCTAAATGAAACCAAATCTAATTCTTAGTAATACATCTGGTATTTAGGAAAGACTAGATACCTAATACTTTAGAAGTTCTTTATTTTAAAACTGAATACATTTAAATGTTTACCATGTCAACATTTTGCCATATGTCATTTATTTTCATTTCAAGGAGGCTTAAAGAACTTTTCGTTAGTTGCTGTCAAAGTCTCATTTTGTTAACACTCATTAGGAAAGTGTTAATTAGAAAAAAAAGTTAGAACAAGAATTTTTGAGACAACTATTAATATCTTCCTCTCTTCTAACATGATTTTCTTGATTCTCAATGAGCCAATATTTGCTGTGATCCAAAAGTATTCTGAAAATGTAGTCGTTACTGTAAATATCCCACAGCAAAATATAAATTCTACTAATTACCGTATGTCATGTTAGAAACAAGTTATCAGTTTATTTTTTCTGGACTTGATACCAGAGATAATATTTTTCATAAAAAATACTATGCCTTCATTTTTTAGAATATTCAAAATGTTCACTTAGTTTTCATATATATTATCTAAAATGTTAATAATAGCTGGAGATATTGTCACTGATATTGAACAAATGCTACATTAAGTTTTAGTGTTATTAAATCTTATAGTAGATCAAATAACATCCCAATGTACATCAGGCAAATGCCGTGGTTACAATAATTTACTGTAGTATCTCAGCATAGTTCCATAATTACACATTTATTTAACCAATTAAGCATGAAAGTGGCATTATTGTCAGCGATATGATATATGACCTGAACATAATTTGGTTAATGAGGAACAAGAAATGCCTGCTAAGTAGGACAGGTACTGGGTTAGCAGAAGATTGCTAATTGCCCCTGACATGTATCAGATCAAGTGGTTCTATGTAAAACAAACAAACAAACAAAACAAAACAAACAAAAAACCTGAGTAAATAAATTATATTGAAAATAGACTTCTTTATCTGTAAATGTTAGTATACATTTAATTCCAGAAAGTTGAAAAAAAGGTTTTCTATAGACAGTAGTTGCAGACATTGTGCAAATTCTCTTGGGTACTCAGTCAATGATAAATAACTGCTGCCATTTCAGGTTTTTGTCTGTTATGAACTTCTAGAGAAAAATCTTTACTCCCAATTTCTAATTATCTAGACTCCCAAATGTATCCACCCACAGAATCCCCTGGCTTAAGCTGGAGCCAAGTCTTAACTCATAAAATCCCTTTAACTCCCTCAACTCTTTCTTTTCCTACAAATAAGCAACACAATCAACATTTTACCTGAGGAAGAGAAAACTGTTGAAGGGAACAGACTTCTGAATTCTTGTCAGATTTCAGTGAAGTTCCTTATTGTTGATTGACAAAGAATTAATGAAAATCTAAGCAGCCCAGGGAATGCAGGATGTTTTGTTTGTTTGTTTGTTTTTTAAGGGGATTTTTTTCTAGGAAATAAAAAATATAGAAAAACGTAGACATTATGAAATATTATTCACCTATACTGATGAAAAACAGAAAAGATTATAATGATTCAGTTTGTAGTCAGTATCATTTCTAGATTTTGGATTTGTGGCTGTATCTAACCTGCATTAAAACATATGGAGAGGGGGCACCTGGGGGACTCAGTGGGTTAAGCCTCTGTCTTTGGCTCAGGTCGTGATCTCAGGGTCCTGGGATCGAGTTCCACATCAGGCTCTCTGCTCAGCAGGGAGCCTGCTTCCCTTCCTCTCTCTCTGCCTGCCTCTCTGCCTACTTGTGATCTCTCTCTGTCAAATAAATAAAAAAAAAATCTTTATTAAAAAAATAAACATATGGAGGTGGTCTATATGAATATTAATTATGAACTCCAATCTTTTGTGTTACATATTCTTTGATGTGTACTTTGTTAATATGACTGTTTTTAAAATGTTTTGTTAAAAATCAGTGTAGCACAGAATTATAGTATCATACAATTCTTTTATCTCCTACATTTATCATGGTAGTCAATTTATTTTTTATTTTTTAAAGATTTTCTTTTATTTTTAGAGAGAGAGAGAGAGAAAGCACATGGGGGGACAGGAGGAGAGGGAGAGAGTCTCTAGTAGACTCCCTGTAGAGTGCAGAGCCTCACGTAGCCTCAATTATAGGACCTGAGAGCACAACCTGAGCCAAATGCAATAGTTGGTCTCTTAACGTCCTCTGCCACCCAGGTGCACCTCATGTTGGTCAATTTAATTACCTTCTCTGAAACTCTCTTCATTGTTATGAAATTGTAATATTATTGCTGATCCCATAAATTTATCACACAAAAATGGTAATTAACATTTGCATATAATAGTCCCCTCCTCATCCTTATTTCATATCCTCTTAGCACCACCACTCAAAAAGACAGTGTTTTCTTTTAAAAACATAATACATTTAATTATAGAAGAAATTAATGGCTATATTAGGAATTAACATAGTTTGTCAGCTTCACAATTAGTTGAGAATTTTGTTATAAGCAGTAAATTTATTTATTTATTTATTTTTTTAGCAGTAAATTTATTTTGAAAAAATAACATATTTCTGTAATTTTTTCCAGGTGTCTTTCTACACCCAGTTTTGGTTAGGTTGTTTGATATATAGAACAATTTTACATATTTGAAAAGTTTTAAACATAATTTAAATTTAATCATAATTTAAATATCAAATTTCTCAAATATCTTGTTTTATGTTTGGTTCTTTAATTTTCTCCCCATTTGTAAAAATCATTAGACATACCCCAACAATTTTCTTTCATTTTCCCTTAAAATAAAGCTAGGTAACTATGATTAGAGAAGTTCAAAAGTATTTTTAGTTTTCTTATTTTGTATAAGTAGAAAATAACAAAGACTTAATACTTTTTTGTAAAGCCCATAATGCAATTCCATATTGGTGTGTGCAGGAACTACTGTGTACTAAAATTTCAAACAATTTATAATTAAGTTATATTTTATGAAAAATGTAGTGTACTTCTTTGGTAAGTAATAAAGGCATCAAACTCTGATTTCTTAAAAAAAAATGTCTGATGTTCCTTTTCTCAAGATAAATTCAGAAAATTGTGTTCTGAACTCTCTCTATTTGTTATTTTTCAACCTTATTTTATTGAAAATCTATGACTCATATCTTGGCACTATTTCTAATTGAGATTAGTTAGTTATAGATTGTCTGAAAACAAGTTTGCAAGTCTTAAGTTTTGTCTGATTTTCATATAGAGCAAATGTTATGTGAATTTTTAATTCCTTTGCAGTCTAGTCCCAATCAAACTGTTCATATTTATTTCTTACCACTTTCCAGTTTCCTTACCTCTAGGAACTCTGTCCCTCTGCATAAAGATGGTGGATTGTAGTCATTTCAGTTTCTTCTAATGCTCTTCTAATGCTCCATTTATTCAGCGTCATGATCAGACTATTACATTTAGCAATCAACAGCATGGGTGCAAAAAAAAAAATCTACATTAAAACCCTTTGTTGGAATGCTTTACACTTTCCACAGAACAGAAACAAAAATAACCTATTATACAATTAGTCACAAATACAGTCCTCGAGTTTTTTTGCCCATACACATGAGTATTGTCTAAAACATGTCTTCTTTGTAGCAGCTAGGCCCTGACACCACTGTGCTTGGCTGAGTTCACAAATCTGTTGTAACCTATAGCTTCCCTGTCACTTCTCTGGCTCTCCTCTTCTGCTAAGCTTTGTTTCCTGGCAGTAATTAAAACCTTCTGCCACTGCCATAGCTGCTGCTGCTGCTGCTGGAACCACCATAGCCACCTTGGTTTCGTGGTTTGGCGAAGTATTGGCCTCCACCACCATAAGGGCCAGATGCTTATGGTGCTCAAGTTTTACATTTGTCTAGAATTCCCTTTCCACTTAACTGTTTTAAATCATACTGATTTTTCAAGATCTTTTGTCTCATTTCTGTTGGAATTATTTGTGGCTACCTTACTGGTTGCCTCATTCTCCAGTGCCCTGTAGAGATTGAAATCAGCCATGTGAAGTCCAGCAATGAACTATTTAAGTTCATATCTGTTTCTCTATTTGTTTCACAAATGTTAGGTCTATCTACCAAAAAGTTTATGGTCTCTGGGAGGGAAGGAACAACCTATTTTATTTTCTCTTCTATCTCCCACAGTTACAGTTAGAGGAAATTGTTAATTGATATGGGAAACAAAGGCAGAAGAAAAATTATTAAATTTCCTTACTACCTACAGCCCATTGAAAAGTTTTTTTTTTTTTTTTTTTAAGATTTTATTTATTTGTTTGACAGAGACAGAGATCACAAGTAGGCAGAGAGGCAGGCAGAGAGAGGAAGGAAAGCAGGCTCCCTGCTGAACAGAGAGCTCGATGTGGGGCTTGATCCCAGGACCCTGAGATCATGACCTGGGCTGAAGGCAGAGGCTTTAACCCACTGAGCCACCCAGGCACCCCCATTGACAAGTTCTTGAAACAGAGTGATATTCCTCCAGGGACTCAACTGCCTCAATATTAATACTTTGCTAAGGGCAAAAAGGCAATCCTATCCTGAGCCCTTACCTCCCACCCTTCAAGGCCCTGTAAGTCTACTTTAATGTATAAAAATTCCTTTAGAAACTTCCTTTATCACTAACCCTCCCCAAGATATGTGTTGGCAATCATCCCCCAAGCATATAATCCACTGATATATATCTGAAGGATGTCATGAGTAAGGTTTTATTACACAGTAATAAATGACATTTTTCCAACAATAGCTAGCCTCCTCAAGATTCTGGAAACCTTGCTTCCAAAATTCCTTAGAGACTTACCCTATTCCTAAACCCCTCCCAACCTGCAAGTATATAATGGGCCACTCCTCATGACCCCAGTGAAACTCTTTCTGCCCACTGGTCCTGTCCCTAGCTTTAATAAAATCACTTTCTTGCACAAAGATGTCTCAAGAATTCTTTATTGGCTCTTAGCTTCAAACCCTAACATCATCTTTCCTACCTCATTAATGGAGGATAGTCAGAAGAAAGGCAGGCAGGGACAAGGGGCACTTCCTCCCTAAGAAGAAATTACACTTAAAAGGAAAAGGACACCATCCTGTTGTTCTGCACTACCCTGAAATGAACCCTTCACTCTTTCCCCTGTAAACAACTACTTAGTAGGTAGATGAGCATATGTCCAAAAACCTGATTGGGTGGTAGGTGCATAGAAAGTTAATTAGATTAAAACAGCCCACCAACAATCTCATAAAATCCCCTAGACTTAGACACTGTATGGGCAACCTTCTTGGGTCTTCTCCTTCTTTGGGAGATTTGTACTATCACTGAATAAACTTTACTAACACTCAATAAACTTGGCTTTGTTACCCATCACTCTTTGACTAGACTACCTCTTCATTCTTAAGTGTAGCATGACAAAGAAACAAGGCACTAAAGGAAAAGAAATCCTGAAACAGTGAGGTCAACCTTTATAAATGATATTATTATTAAGTTCCAGGTCTTACTTGCATGATTATATGCCTAGTATTCAACATGATGCCTGTCTAGTACACTATGAGGATTTGGCAATTGGAGTCATTATTAATTCCTCTTTCTTTATCTTAATTTTTCTTTAAATCTACATTTCTCAGTATTGCTGTTGAACTTGAATCCATTTTATTTAAAGTAGATTCTCTAGATCTTTTTTCTTTTCCAGATTTGCAAATTGTTATGTGTTTGGGGGATTACTGCTCTTCACATCTCTCTCTATACTACTTCACTTCCTCCATCCTGCATTACTTTCAAAAAACCCCTGAAGGAAAGAGGGATTGGTGTGATTAAAGGGAGAGTAGATAAGATACAGGGTAAATGGAGGAGTCATTGCTCTTTACTTTGTTTTATTTTTCAGGATGGGGGAATGTAGAGATTAATGAAAGAAAAAAGGTGTGGGTAAATGTAGATAATTGCAAAAATGAAGAAATATGCAAAATTGAGGGTGATATTGATGGGGTTCTGGGATACAGGTGAGGTTCATTGGGGTTAGGTCCAGAGCCAATGACTAAGAAAGAATTCTTGAGACATCTTTGGTACAAAATTATGGTTTTTAAAGCACAGGGAGAGGAAACTTGGGCAGAAAGTTGTTGCCCCTGGTTTTGTGGCTGACTATATACCATGGAGGGCTGGAGGAGGTAAGGAAAAAGGGAGATTGCAAAAAACTTTCATATCCTAAAAAGAACCTACAATATACTGAGGCCTTGCCATTGTCAAGTTAAGGTTGTTTTTCCTTCTAGTATGGCATTAACTGTAATATATTTGGGAGCTTCCAGGAAGAATATTACACTTTGCCCACTTCAAGTATCTGTCAATGGGTTGAAGATTATAAGGCCATTTGATTGTATTAACATTCTATTCTGGAAGCTAGACCACTGATAGCAATAATTTATTTTTGTAAATTGCTAAGATCTTTGTAAACTAGGAAGACGTGTCTTATGGGATTGTGATTTATGTAAGTTAACTGTTTGTTTTTCCTTTTGGGCAGCCAGGAATGCCTGAGAAATGTCACATATATCCATTGTGGGGTGTCAGCTTCTGCTTTGTCCTCAGCCTGTCTTCTGTTCCCTCATGAGTATCAGATAGCCTCAATGTTCTTCATGATACAAAGGCAAGGTAGTCATCAAAGAGGGCTACACAGGACTCCCGAGAATTTTGAAGATTTTGCACTGCCACCAAGCAGAAAGAACTGATATCTAACTTCAGAAAAAGATAAAAATTAACTGTGTTGAGGTTTTGAAGCAAAGAGCTTTGCATTAAGACCATTTTTTTTTTTTAATCTGAAAACAGCTATGATTTCTGTTTTATGATAACTCAGAATCTAGTTTGGGAAAAGTGTTTAAAGTAGTAAATTCTGATGAATGTCAAGCCATCATGAAGGGATGCAGGACGAGATGCCCCCAAATGTGCCATTTTGGCATAAAGATGATTTTGACTTAAAGGTAATAAAACTGCAGCAGATGCAAGAAAAGCCCAGGCTTCCCCCATTACTGCCAACATTTACATTGGAAACAAGATTTTGCAACAGGAAGAAAACTATTAATAGAAACTCCCCTTTAAGGAAGGAACTTACCTACATAATAGAGCCACCTTATTTTCCTCCCAAATATCTCTTTTCACCTTGCTAATGAGCTTTCTCCCCTCTGTATCCTCAGACCCTGCCTTTCTCCTTAACTCAGATAAGCGTCATGTTGCCTCACTGCCTTTGAAATCTAATGTGGACTCCCTGTACTTATGTCTACTAAGTTTGATTTTCTCCTGTTAATCTGTCTCATGTAAATTTGATTCTAAGTCCAGCTTAGAGAAAGGGCAGAGAAAGAACTTCCTCGCCAACAATAACAACAGAAAATATGCTAAGGAGTTCAAAGAACTAAAATTTTCTTTTTGACAACATGTAGGCAGATTTCTGAGGACATAGCATAGTCTGTCAGATCTCTTGGGAAATCAAAAGCCCAAGAACAGGCTTACCTATTGTGGCCTTTTGAGAGTTTTTATGCATTTAGTGTCATACAAATTGCATAGGTATAAAAAGTAAACTTGACAAAGTTGGTATTTTGAAAAGTTCAAACTCTGCTAGAAGAAAAGTGACACGTATGCAAGCAGTGTGATACTAAATTAAAAGCAGTATGTCTTAAAAGATATGTGGACATTCAAACATAGGAAAAGAAATTTGTTCCTGAATATGTAACTACTGCAGTTCAAAGATTGTGTCTATGACACCAAAAGTCAAGTTAGTTATCTTGATTATTTTGATGGTCTATTTCAGATTGTTTTTCATTCACCTACCCTTCCAGAATATCAGGAGGTAGTAGAGGATGGAGATTAGGGTCTATATCACAAGTCTCCTTAATATTTGTAAGCTTTTGGCAGGATTCTAAACAAGTATTAACCTCCCTCAGTTTTCTTTTGATAATGTTGAAGTTTACCAAAGCCATGATCCTGGAGAAAAACAAAGTTTGTGAAATCTCCCACATGTTGTTTTTGTTATTCCAGGGTACAACAAATGGGAAATACCACCCTTCCTCATATAATTTTGATAGTCTTAGTGCCCCATTTGTTTGCTTGTAATAATCCCAGACAAAACAGCTCTAAATTTCCAAACCTTGCCTCATAAATGATTAAATGAACTCTTTGTCCTCACTGATTAATTATAATAGAATAGTTGTTAATTTTTGGTTAAGATTCTTTCCTTCCCGCTTGCTAGAAACTTTGGTCCACCCTCAGTGTAGGCCAACATAAATCCTTCCTTAATGGCCTCTCTCTAGATCCCAGAGTAAAACACTTTGATCTGCTATCAGGTCACTGTTACCTCCATCTGTTTATCCCATTCATTCTACTTATCCACATCCAATCTTTCAAGTCTTTTTGCTCCTCACTATCAAAAGGTCCCTTTCTTTTTTGGTGGGGGGGGCACCTGGGTGGCTAGGTGGGTTAAAGCCTCTGCTTTCAGCTTGGGTCATGACCTCAGGGTCCTGGGATCTAGCCCCACATCGGGCTCTCTGCTCAGCAGGGAGCCTGCTTCCTCCTCTCTCTCTCAGCATGCTTCTCTGCCTACTTGTAATCTCTGTCTGTCAAATAAATGAATAAAATCTTAAAAAAAAAAAAGAAGTTATCTCCCTATTGCAATAGTATCCCTCCCCTTATTTTATTTTTTAATTTTATTTATTTATTTGACAGAGAGAGAGAGCACACGAGAACAGGAACACCAGCAGGGAGAGTGGGAAAGGGAGAAGTAGGCTTCTCAAGGAGCAGAGAACCTGATCTGGGGGCTTGATCCAGGACCCTCGGATCATGACCTGAGCCAAAGGCAAATGCTTAACCAACTAAGCCACCCAGGTGCCCCTCCCACAGCTTATTGTTATAATCTAGTCAAATCTTTCCTTACATAATTTTACATTGTAGTTTTTTTTTTTGCTTTTCATACTTCTCTAAATATTTCCATGATGTTTACTTTTCCCTGAGCTATGCTATCAGGAAAACAGCAAAATGGACAGTTAAGAACCCTCCCAACTTACTGTGTTCCAAAAGAACACCCTTGTCCTTGTCAAAAAAGAAAAAAAAAATTGTACCACTTGGAGTTAATTAGGCAAGACTTTATTTAAGACCTTTGCAACAAGGGTGAGAAACTGAATTCAACTCCACTGAAACAAAAGACAAAAGAGATTTTAAGTATCCAGTGAGCTACTGGAAAATTATTGGAGGACCTTAGGGAGAGGTTGGCAATGTGATTGGTTGTGTTTACTCATTGGTGTTTATCTAAATTGGGATCCTACACAGATCAGGGGTTGGCGTCCTTTCTTTTTTGATGACTTCTTTTCAAAGGTCTGGGAGATGATTTACATCTCAACAGAAAAAAGAATTTAGAATTGCAAGTTTTCTAAAGTAAATTATCTAAGAAAAGGGAGGTCAGGGTCCTATAGATAAGAGCAAATGGCTTAAAATGTAGTTAAGCTGAGAGGAACTTTAAGGCTGTCACGGTTACCCTGCATATTCTGGATAAAATCTATCTCTACCTTCCCTCAAGGACACAGAGAAGATGCTTCTTTCTTTCTCATGTCTGCCCTAATAATAAAGCATGACTTCCTTGTTTATTGGCCTCTCTACCGAGGTCTCTCTTCCTTTTCTTTGAGACTTTCCTCATTAATGAATGTTTTGCCATCCTAGTAGCCTAGATAAAATCATTTCCTTGTTTTCTGTTGCATTTTGTCTTTCAGGAGATAACACCTTACATCATTTCAAATTTTAAAAAGATTAAATGAGATGATGTAAACAAAGCTCTTAACATGATACCTGCAATATAATTCACTTTTAAATAATCAAATCTTCAAGTAAAATTATTGTACCTAAGAAAAGTTATCCTTTAAACAAGTGTCTAATTGTCCTAGGAAATAGTATGATATCACCTCACACAATCAGATATGGATGGGATCATGTCTCTTCTTAATCAGGTGATGGACTTAAGTGAAAGCGAGTTTCAAACTGACACCAATGCATGTTTAAGAATTCTTGAAAAGGAGCATCTGGGTGGCTCAGTGGGTTAAGCTTCTGCCTTCAGCTCAACTTGGGTCATGATCTCAGGGTTCTGGGATCCACCCCTGTGTGGGGAAATCTCTGCTCAGCGGGGAGCCTGCTTCCCATCCCCTGACCCCCCCCCCCTTCCTCTCTGCCTACTTGTGATCTCTGTCAAACAAATGATTAAAATCTTAAAAAAAAAAAAATTCTTAGCAAAGAAGCACAAATCCATCATTAACCTGCTTTTCCTAAACTATCCCAGCTCTCTTCTCTCAGGCATTGTAACAAGTACCTTGTGAGGAAGTTCACTCTGAGATGGAAGAACCATTTTCTGATGGCAGGTCAGGCAAATATCTGGTGGGATCAGACAGTAGAATCCTCCTCTAGTCACTGGAGGATGACAGACATGAGACCAACCAGAAATTTTGACCCTGAAATTAGTTTTGCAGGTTTCAAGCTGCAGGGTCTGTTGGGTTCTTATATTCTTTTATAGAAGAATAACAAGATCCCTACAGATTTTCTAGGCAATTTTTTTTTCTTGAATTTATTTCACTAACAAAAATTAGGTATAACATTACTCATGTTAATTACTGAATTGTCTGTATAGAGTTAGATGAAACTATTTAGGCCATTCACTATAACCTTTAGAGTATTGATTTCTGACTCGAGACTTTCAAGTACTTACCAAATACCCCTTAGATGTGAATTCCTAATTAAAGCACTTCAAATGTTAACTAACAGCCCTTAGATTGGTACTTAGCTTTAACTCGTATAGCAATACATTCCACTAATCCTAACCAAGCATAGTTAATGTGATATATTAGAAATCATTAATATTTTATATTTTGTTTTGTTTTACATATTGAATAATGAATTTGGACCTACATAAAGCCTTGCATTTGTTCCTACCCATATAGCCTTTTATAGAACACAGTAAGTTTTCTTCTGCAGGCCTTTTTCAACATTTGAAAAGATGACTTCTAAGCAGATGGACTCGGAAAATGGGATTTTACTTCACTGAATATTTCATAGGTCAGTCTTATGCTGTTAGTTTTTAATTTTCATTGATGAAATCTACTCATTTTCCTCATTGTATGAATGTATTTTAAGTCTATAGGAAATATTTGAAGACTTAAGATTGCAGTTAATCTGAGTAAATAAGCTATATTCTGTATTAAAAGAAAAAAGAGGGCGCCTGGGTGGCTCAGTGGGTTAAGCCGCTGCCTTCGGCTCAGGTCATGATCTCAGGGTCCTGGGATCGAGTCCCACATCAGGCTCTCTGCTCAGGAGGGAGCCTGCTTCCTCCTCTCTCTCTCTGCCTACTTGTAATCTCTCTCTGTCAAATAAATAAATAAAATCTTTAAAAAAAAATAAAATAAAATAAAAGAAAAAAGAAAATGAAGGAAGGAAAGAAGGAAGGAAGGGAGGAGTAAACTAAAATATGGCAGAGATATTAAACAGAATAAATTTGATTAGCCAATTTTTATTTTAAACTACATATAAACTTCCAGAAATGTAGAAGTGAGAAATAAACATCAAAATAGTTGATTTTCTTCTGAAAGGTCTAAAAGTATTCTTTTTCATAGAGAGTCTGAAAGAACTAAAAAACAACAAAATAAATATTTTTAAAGGCTGCATCAGCTCTTAAAAGAGACAGTGCTGACATTTTGAGGTGAACAAGAAAAGGGAAAAAAAACCTCTTATTGTTTCCTGTTGTGGGTTCTTTATTGCAACATCATACACACATCTACCAGTTCTCCTAAGGAAAGCAGACAATGGTAAGCAGCATTTGATTTTGAGTGGTTGAAGTATTTTGAGGGCAATTTGTAAAAGGAAATAGTTGGAAAAAATAATTTTCAAAGGCATCAGCAAAGCAAAATTATCAGGAAAGAATTAGCATGCTTTTGTTGTTGTTAAAAAGTTGCTTTCTGATTGCCTTATATTTATTTTACTCTGCCCTTGAAACTTTCATGTTTCATTTCCTAATAAAGTATTTTGCTAGGCTATTAGTTCAAACAGGTGGTCTAGAACTTTAGTCATGGTACAGTATGCATAATAATGATTTTAGGCATGAGTCGGAATAGGTGGGGATGGACAGGCACAGGATTTTGTTTAAGCTTACCTATTTTCTCCAGTGCATAAATTTATTAATTTGTTAATAGAATTTATTAATCCTTAATTATTCATTATTTTAGTAATATTTTCAAGTTAGGTAATTGTCTCTGGAAAGACCATTATGACATTTACACATGCACATACTTGTGTGTATTGCTAAAGAAAGACGAATTTGTAATCAGTACAGTTACAATTTATAAAATCTAAGGAATATTTTCTTTTAAAAAATATTTTATTTATCGGGGCACCTGGGTGGCTCAGTGGGTTAAAGCCTCTGCCTTCAGCTCGGGTTATGATCCCAGGGTTCTGGCATGGAGCCCCGCATCTGGCTCTCTGCTCAGCGGGGAACCTGCTTCCTCCTCTCTCTCTCTCTCTGCCTACTTGTGATCTCTGTCTGTCAAACAAATGGATAAAAATCTTTTAAAAAATATTTTATTTATTAATTTGAGAGAGAGAGAGAGAGAGAGAATGAGGAGGTGGAGAGGCAGATGGAGAGGGAGAGGCAGACCTCCCCACTGAGCAGGGAGGCCAATGCAGAACTCAATTCCAGGACCTGGGATCATAACCTGAGCTGAAGCAGATGCTTAATGGACTGAGCTACTGAGGCACCCCATAAGAAATATTTTCTAATGCATAGTACTATGCATTAAAGAATTAAAGACAGGGGAAGTATAGTTAGTAAGAACTTTTTTTTTTTTTAATTTCTTATTCCCAAATATCTATTCTTTATCTTCTAGCAATAGCATCCAAATTGAAAGGGGTAAGAGGGTAACCTTTCCCAACTCTAGGTGCATGTGTTTTAGGATGGACTAACCAGACACCTGTAGTTCTTATAAGCAATGCAAGATCCAGGCCAGTCCAATTTGCATTCCATTCCCTATGTCCTCAGTTACCAACTTAAGAACACGTAAGTGTTGTTGGTTGTTTCAAAGAGACAAATTCTCTGAATTCTAGATTTGGTAAACTGATCCAAGGTGGGTCTGGCACATTAGCAGTTATTTTGGCATTGAACAAAAAGAGAATATTTGAGAATCAAGCCCATGTGAGGTAATCAGGGTGAGAGCACAAAAAGATAGAATAATAGACAAACACAGGTCCTAAACAGTTGGAGCACCAAGATCCATCTATACATGACATCCATCCCTAGAACTTTCATTTCATCTACATAAAATAATTTTGCCTTTTTGATAACATGCATTCGAAGAATTCTGCCACCTGAAAACAAAGGATCTGGTTCACATAAAGAGAGCTACTCAGATGACTGAGCCATGATCTCCTGTAGGAACTTGCTGTCAACCTCAGCTTTTACTAACCCGATTCATGTGTTCTCCATCACCCTTAACTTTTGCCTTTGAGACATGTTGTGAAAACAGTCTTTCTTCTTTTGCAGAGTTGTGGAGACTATGTCTTGGAATTCCACAAGAATGCATTTTACTTAGATTGCAATGAGATATGTTTGATTCTGTTTTTCTGTCAAAGTGTAGAATGTTTTATTTCTCTCATCTTTATAATATATATGTATTTTTTTTGTTTGAAAATCCACTTTCCTTTGCTGCATAAAACTCCTTATAAGTCAGGTTCCATTTTCAAAATTAAATCTGTACAAAATTATAAATACTTTAGTTGTAGAGGAAATGCAGTGAAAAGAAGGCAACACTAGACTTTCAGTGTCTTGAGATTGTGAGAAATTCATTACGTTGGAAAAATGTAAATAAAAAATGTTCTGTCATAAAATTTTTTGTTTGTTTGTGGTCATTATTCTATTTTTCAGGTCTTTCCATATAGACATTCAAATTCAAACTGTGTTTGCTCCCATGCTTGAAGAAACTCAACATCATAAAGAATAATAAGAAGTGTTTATCATTCTAAGAAAAATACTTTTTTTTAAAATTTTGCTTTAGTACCTTGTCTTTTTCAGAGGTGATTAGTTTAAAAACTAATTTTCTTTGAATAAGTCTTTTTAAGAGGAGGAAAGGATACATGTGTTTGTTCCTTTAGAGGAGGGAAATGTGTGCGTTTACTGCTCTGTTTGTTATTTATTTTGCTTCTGCCTTTTATAATTTATCAGTTACTAGGGAAAGATGTTGCTAAATAGACCATTCACTTGAGTTATTGTTTATGTCATCACTAGCTGAGGAACATAAGCAAAAGAACAGTTTTGCTTTGATGGCCTGTATGCCCTGGTGCCAGCCACTGAACTGCTAGAGAGTGAGGTCATAGTCATAACCTCTTACTGCGGCTGTAGTGGTACTAGTGCTCCGTGTGATGAGTGGCTAGTGTGTACATGCAGCATGCTGTTACCAAGAACAACTCAAGCAGACTCCCCATTGAGAGCGGAGTCTGATTCAGCATTCTATCTCACAACCTTGAGATCATGACCTAAGTCAAAATCAAGAATCATTCCTTTAGGGGCTCCTGGGTGGCTCAATCATTAGGCATTTGCATTCACTTCAGGTCAGGATCTCAGTCCTGGGACCCAAGCTCAGCCTGCTTCTTCCTCTCCACCCTCCCTGCATATGCTGTCTCTCTCTGTCAAATAAATAAATAAAACCTAAAAAAAAAAAAAATAAGAGAGAGAGAGAGAGAGCCCGTTAACCGACTGAGCTACCCCGGCATCCCTAGCTATTAAATTTTTAGATATTGTCTCTTCTTCTGAAACTTCACTTAGATGCCCTCAATCTATTCTCAATACCTTTCTGTAGCATCTTCACAATTTCATCATCAAGTCTTATCTGGCCTGCATTATAAACAAACTCTTTGGAAGTATTTTCCAGTTAATCCTTTGTTGTATCTCATTCTACTGACTGCTTTTTAATTTTTTTCAATAATTACATTTTTCATTTAGAAATTTTTTTTCTTAAATTTAACTACTCATTATAGTCATTTGAAATTCATTCATATTTCCTCAATTTCTACATAAAGGTCTATATAAAGAAGCCAAGGAAAAGGACATCTGGGTAGCTCAGTCAGTTAAGTGTTCAGTTCTTGGTTTCAGCTCACATCCTGGTTTCAGGGGGTCGGGATTGAGCCTTGCATTGGTCTCTACCCTCACTGGGAAGTCTACTGGTGATTCTCTGTCCCTTTCTGTCTCCATCTACCCCTCCTTCTACTCTCTCTCTCAAACAAACAAACAAATAAATAAATAAAAAGAAGTTGAGGGGAAATGAATGAATTTCAAAAAACTGATACAAATATTTCTCTCCATGCATTTCTTTTTTCTTTCTATATCTAAAACATCATATATTTTTTATATATTTTATTTATAGTTGTTTGATATTCTATATGTGATGATACTAACATCTTCAAGTTTAAATTTGTTGGTGTATTTCCTTGCTGATTGTCACTTTTAGTGGTACAATTTCTCTTGAGTTTGCTTTTTTTCATTTTTTAAGATTTATTTATTTATTTAAGGAAGAGAGAGAGCACCAGCAGAAAGGATGGTAGAGGGAAAGGGACAAATAGACTCCTTGGCTTGAGGCCAGGCTAGATTCCAGGACCCTGAGATCAAGACCTGAGCTGAAGTCAAATGCTTAATCAACTGAGCCATCCAGAAACTTCTCTTTAGTTTTATATGTTCCTTGAATGCATTTTATATGTTCCTTGAATGCATGTTCCTTGAATGCATTTCCTTGAAAGAACTTTGAATGTATTTTGAATGTGACCTGGTCACTGCATCCTAACTTGCAGGAGACCCAAAGATCTGAATTGTGAAAACTTTCCTCCAGAATTTGCTTCTAATTCTGACAGTAGCTAAGGTTCCTACTAACCCGGGATCACATTAGTCCTTCTGACTCAGTTGAGAATCTCCTCTAGGATCCTCCTAGGTCCTCCTGAGGATACTGGCTTAGTTGAGAATCTCAGCTTTAGAGACAATGTCACATACCACTGGCCCATATTTCAGAATCTGGATTGTAATACTATTACTGGCAACAGCTCTAGAGTCACCCCATTTCAGGTGTCCATTTCATAGGACCCTGGGCATTCACTGCTCTAACCCCAGAGCTCGACTCTTCCTTTGATTGGGACTCTATATAGACCTCATTTATATTTTGTGAGACTAGCTTCTCAAACTGTCAGTTCTGTCCATTGTCTAGTTCTGGAAAAGCAGGGTACTTCCAAAATATCTTGTCCACCATTAATGACAAAATTGATATTCCCACTTCACTTTCTATCTCCATTATAGAGCTTAACGTTCCTTCATGGAACCTAGTCATTTGTTCATTTTCTAACTCTCTTTTAAATATAAGTTCCTTTATGGTTTATGTTTGCTGCTTTATTCCCTTCATCTAGGATGGTGTCTGTAACATTATTGGGAACCAATAAATATTTGCAAAATGAATACAAATAAAAATAAAAATAGAGATGAATTCATCAATAAATATATGGTGAAACTGGCTTCTACCTGTGATTAATCCTCCTCAATAATGTCTCAATAATATTTATTTTCCAAAAACTAATTTTTTTCCCATGAAATACTGGTTTTTTTTTTTTTTTTTGGCCTGTAAACCATATATAGGAGGCATTTTTATTATGTCATACCTCACAGTAACATTTACACACTGCTTTCATCGGAAGAAATTCCCAAATCATGGATCCCATCTCTTTGCAGTAAAATGCAAAATTCAATTACATAGGGTCCTTTGTACCTAAAATACAAGTATGTGACTGACCTAGGCTTTGACAATCAGAGATGCATTCATGAAACTTCAATTTAAAAAAGAGCACTGTTGTAAAGTAGACAATTCTTGGAATCTTTTTCTAGTGGCTTCAGGTGAAGTCTATTAGGGCTATCAAGCTCATGGAGGCATCAATAGGAAATATGTTACCATTAGTATGTAGCCTTCAGCATTCTGTGGCATGAGCTTTCATTCTTGGCTTAGATGTGGTGAGATAAATTTATGGGTTATCTCTTTTCTGGGGTGATTTGGATCTGCTCCTCATATATTCTTTATAGCAATGATTTCAGTTTTCCTGTAGATTATGTGCATTAACAATTCTTCTTATGTTTATTTATTTTTTATTTTTTTAAAAGACTTTATTTATTTATTTGACAGAGAGAGATCACAAGTAGGCAGAGAGGCAGGCAGAGAGAGAGAGGAGGAAGCAGGCCCCCTGCAGAGCAGAGAGCCCGATGCGGGACTCGATCCCAGGACCCTGAGATCATGACCTGAGCCGAAGGCAGTGGCTTAACCCACTGAGCTACCCAGGCGCCCCTCTTCTTATGTTTAAATAAGCCAAAGTGGATTAATTTCCAACTAATAATTGTGATATATTATTTTTATAATTTTATAGCACTTTATACTTCTCTAACAGTTATTTTAATTATATTTAGGTATCTTTCTCCTAATTAGACAAATGTTAGCTCCTTACAGGCATTGCCTGACACCATTCTGTTTTATTGTTTTTAAGTAAATATGTTACAATTCTTAATTTAATCAATTTATTATTTACAGTGTCATTAATACCCTCCAAACATTAAGCAATTTAAAAACAATTAAATATCTAACATTTTAACTCTAGTATCTCATCACCTACTGTCTACTGCTAAGAACACTAATAAATACCCACCTCCACTACTCATTTATCTAGTTATCCCTTAGTCCCCTTAGTCAACTTAGTTAACTTGTTTTGCTTTCCAGTATAATCTTTTACCCTTTTGAAATTATATATTTATTCATGTAGTTGTTTATTTAATAGATAATTTATAGTACAGTTTATGTTTGTGTACTTATATGTACATATTTAGAAGTTGAAGAAAATGAACAAGGACACTTCCCTCATTTTTTTAACTGTATTTGCCAATGTCCCACTATGTAAAAGGCAATCAATACTGTCGGGAGCCAGTACAGGAGGCCTACTCTAAGAGTCGTAAGGGACTGAATATGATTGGCTGTTCATTTAGGTCCACTCACGCGGGAGGTGCATGAGCGGTGATTGGCTAGGCGGGCTAAGCTGCCGGTGTATATATGCTTGAATGTACTTGTAGAGGGGCGGGCCCGCCGGGAGCCAGGCCGCACCGCGCCACAGGGGCCAGAGGGGGCCGGAGTCCGGACCATGGCGGCGGCGGCGGTGGCGCCCCAGCGGGGCGGCGGGAGCTGCGTGCTGTGCTGGGCCAGAGGGGGAAGAAGATAAAAAGAAGCCATTAAAGAAGTTTGCCTCCACGCGCGTGTCTCCGTTCTTGCTGGCGAGAGCGACACAATACATACTTGTTTCATTAAAATCACAATAGTTTGCAAATACACATAACAAATTCTTAAATATTTGCAAATGATACATCCAATAGGAGGTTAATATTCAAAATGTATAAAAAAGTTGTTCAATTCAACACCATAAACAAAAACAATCTTATTAAAATGGGCAGAAAATCTGAATAGATATGTTTCCAAAGAAAATGTACAGATGGCCAATAGACATATGAAAAGATGCTCAACATTGTAATCATCAGGGAAGTTGAAAGCAAAACCACAATGAGATATCACCTTATACCTGTCAGAATGGGTAGAATCAAAATGACAAAAAAAAAAAAAAAAAAAAGTTGATAAAGACATAGGAAAAAAGGGACCTTTGTGCATTCTTGATGGGAATGTAAATTGGTGCAGCCACTATGAGAAACAATATGGAAGTTCCCCCCAAAATTGAAAATAGAAATACCATATAATCCAAAAATTCTAGTAGTGGATATTTATCCAAAGAAAACAAAGACACTAATTCAAAAAGATAGACTCACTTCTATGTTGATTGTGGTATTATTACAACATCCAAGATATGGAAACAGTACAGGAGTCCATCAATATATAAATGGATAAGGAAGATATGGAGGATATCTATCTATCTATCTATCTATCTATCTATTATCTATCTATCATCTAATGGAATATTACTCAATCATAGAAAATAATGAGATCTTGTCATTTGTGATGATGCAAATACCCTCAAAGGGTAATGTGCTAAATGAAGTAAGTCAGAGAATGGCAAATACTATATGATTCCACTTACATATGGAATCCAAAAAGCAAGCAAACAAACAAAAAAACCAACAAACAAGCAGAAAAAGAAAAAAAAGCAGAAACAGACTTGTAAATACAGAGAACAGACTGATAATTGTCAGAGGGGAGAAGAGTAAGAAAGTGGGAAAATGGGTGAAGGGGAGTGTGAAGCACAGGCTTCTAGTTAAGGAATGAGTATGGGATGAAATGTACAACACAGAGAATCTAGCCAGTGAAATTATATTATCACTGTATGGTGTCAGATGGTAGGTTCATTTGTGATGAGAATAGTGTAATGTATAGACTTGCTTAATTACTATTATGCTCCTGAAATTAACATATCATTGTCAGCTAAACTTTGATAATAAAAATTCTTAAAATGTTAATGAACAAAGAAATCATTAATAGTATATACACTATTAATACTAGATGGAAATATGTAATAAATAGGAATGATTAGTAATTTATACTTAATTATGTTTTTAATATGTGGTAATTACATAAAACTATCAGGCAGTTTTAGAGCCCTCTATACTATCAATGCTTTCCTGATCAAAATTCCACTGGAATTTTTCAAAGAGCTAGACTAAATAAACCTAACATTTGTATGGAACCAGAAGAGACCTGGAATTGCTAAGGAAATGTTGAAAAAGAAAAAAAAAAAAAAACTGGAGGCATCACATTGCCTGATTTCAAGCTCTACTATAAAGTTGTGATCACTAAGACCTGATGGTACTGGCACAAAAACAAACACATATACCAGTGAAACAGAGTAGAGAGCCCAGATATGGACCCTAAACTCGTAGGTCAAGGAATCTTTGATGAAGCAGGAAAAAAATATACTTTGGAAAAGACAGTATATTCAATAAATGGTGCTGGGAAAATTGAATAGCTATGTGTAGAAGAATGAAACTCCACCATTCTTTTACACCATACACAAAGATAAACTCAAAAGGGATAAAAGACCTCAATATGAGGCAGGAATCTATCAAAATCCTGGAGGAGAACATGGGCAGCAACCTCTTCAACATCAGCCTCAGCAACTTCTTTCAAGAAATGTCTCCAAAGGCAAAGGAAACAAAAGCAAAAATGAACTTTTGGGATTTTATCAAGATCAAAAGCTTCTGCACAGCAGAGGAAACAGTCAACAAAACAAAGAGGTAATCCATGGAATGGAAGAAGATATTCACAAATGACACTACAAACAAAGGGCTGATATCCAAGATCTGTAAAGAACTCCACAGACTCAACACACACAAAACAGATAATCACATAAGAAAAAAAAATGAGGAGTCAAGATGGCGGAGAAGTAGCAGGCTGAGACTACTTCAGCTAGCAGGAGATAGCTAGATAGCTTATCTAAAGATTACAAACACCTGCAAATCCATCGGAAGATCGAAGAGAAGAAGAACAGCAATTCTGGAAACAGAAAAAATAACCACTTTCTGAAAGGTAGGACTGGCGGAAAAGTGAATCCAAAGCGACGGGAAGATAGACCCCGGGGGGAGGGGCCGGCTCCCAGCAAGTGGCAGAGCAACGGAGCACAAAATCAGGAATTTTAAAAGTCTGTTTCACTGAGGGATATCACTCCAGAGGCTAAACCGGGGCGAAGTCCACACGGGGTCAGCGTGGCCTCAGGTCCCGCAGGGTCACAGAAGGATCGGGGGTGTCTGAGTGTCGCAGAGCTTGTGGGTATTGTAACGGGAAAGCCAGCTACAGAGACAGAGCCGACAGTGAGCTCACAGCTCGGGGGTACCCTGAAACGGTCGCAGGCTCGGTGAGATCAGAGCGTGGCCAGAGGTCAGGCAGATGGGAGTAACTGGGCACTATTCTCTGAGGACACACTGAGGAGTGAGGCCCCGGGCTCTCGGCTCCTCAGGGCCGGAGACCAGGAGGCCGCCATTTGTATTCCCGTCTTCCGGAACTCTACGGAAAGCACTCAGGGATCAAAAGCTCCTGAAAGCAAAGCCGAATGGATTACTCAGCCCAGTCCCTGGTAAGGGTGGTGCAATTCTGCCTTGGGCAAAGAAACTTGAGAATCACTACACCAGGCCCCTCCCCCAGAAGATCAACAAGAAATCCAGCCAAGACCAAGTTCACCTACCAAGGAGTGCGGTTTCAATACCAAGGAGAGCAGCAGAATTCCAGAGGAAGAGAAAGCAAGGAACTCATGGCTTTCTCCCTGTGATTTTTTTAGTCTTGCAGTTAATTTAATTATTTTCTTTTTCATTTTTTTTCTCTTCTTCTGTTAAATTTTTTTTAACTTTTACCCTTTTCTTTTTTAACGTTTTTTAACTAGTTTATCTAATATATATATTTTTTATTTTTTTATTTTTCTTTATTCATTTTCTTTTTTTAAATGCTTTTCTTTTCTTTTTTTTTTTTTCTTTCTTTTTATCCCCTTTCTCCCCCCTCATGATTTGGGATCTCTTCTGATTTGATCAAAGCATATTTTCCTGGGGTTGTTGCCAAACTTTTAGTATTTTACTTGCTCCTTCATATACTCTTATCTGGACAAAATGACAAGGCGGAAAAATTCACCACAAAAAAAAGAACAAGAGGTAGTACCGAAGGCTAGGGACCTAATCAATACAGACATTGGTAATATGTCAGATCTAGAGTTCAGAATGACAATTCTCAAGCTTCTAACCGGGCTCGAAAAAGGCATGGAAGAGATTAGAGAAAGCCTCTCGGGAGATATAAAAGCCCTTTCTGAAGAAATAAAAGAACTAAAATCTAACCAAGTTGAAATCAAAAAAGCTATTAATGAGGTGCAATAAAAAATGGAGGCTCTGACTGCTAGGATAAATGAGGCAGAAGAAAGAATTAGTTATATAGAAGACCAAATGACAGAGAATAAAGAAGCTGAGCAAAAGAAGGACAAACAGCTACTGGACCATGAGAGGAGAATTCGAGAGATAAGTGACACCATAAGACAAAACAACATTAGGATAATTGGGATTCCAGAAGAAGAAGAAAGAGAGAGGGGAGCAGAAGGTATACTGGAGAGAATTATTGGGGAGAATTTCCCCAATATGGCAAAGGGAACGAGCATCAAAATTCAGGAGGTTCAGAGAATGCCCCTCAAAATCAATAAGAATAGGCCCACACCCCGTCACCTAATAGTAAAATTTTCAAGTCTCAGTGACAAAGAGAAAATCCTGAAAGCAGCCCAGGAAAAGAGTCTGTAACATACAATGGTAAAAGTATTAGATTGGCAGCTGACTTATCCACAGAGACCTGGCAGGCCAGAAAGAGCTGGCATGATATTTTCAGAGCACTAAACGAGAAAAACATGCAGCCAAGAATACTATATCTGGCTAGGCTATCATTGAAAATAGAAGGAGAGATTAAAAGCTTCCAGGACAAACAAAAACTGAAAGAATTTGCAAACACCTAACCAGCTCTACAGGAAATATTCAAAGGAGTCCTCTAAGCAAAGAGAGAGCCTACAAGTGGTAGATCAGTAAGGAACAGAGACAATATACAATAAAAGTCACCTTACAGGCAATACAATGGCATTAAATTCATATCTCTCAATAGTTACCCTGAATGTTAATGGGCTAAATGCCCCTGTCAAAAGACATAGGGTATTAGAATGGATGAAAAAAAAAAACAAAACCCATCTATATGTTGCCTCCAAGAAACTCATTTTAAGCCCGAAGACACCTCCAGATTTAGAGTGAGGGGGTGGAAAAGAATTTACCATGCTAATGGACATCAGAAGAAAGCAGAGTGGCAATCCTTATATCAGATCAATTAGATTTTAAGCCAAAGACTTTAATAAGAGATGAGAAAGGACACTATATCATACTCAAAGGGTCTGTCCAACAAGAAGATTTAACAATTTTAAATATCTATGCCCCCAACATGGGAGCAGTCAGCTATATAAACCAATTAATAACAAAATCAAAGAAACACATCAACAATAGTACAATAATAGTAGGGGACTTTAACACTCCTCTCACTGAAATGGACAGATAATCCAAGCAAAAGATCAGCAAGGAAATAAAGGCCTTAAACGACACACTGGACCAGGTTGACATCAGAGATATATTCAGAACATTTCATCCCAAAGCAACAGAATACCCATTCTTCTCTAGTACACATGGAACATTCTCCAGAATAGATCACATCCTCGGTCCTAAATCAGGACTCAACCAGTATCAAAAGATTGGGATCATTTCCTGCATATTTTCAGACCACAATGCTCTGAAGCTAGAACTCAACCAAAAGAGGAAGTTTGGAAAGAACCCAAATACATGGGGACTAAACAGCATCCTTCTAAATAATGAATGGGTCAACTGGGAAATTAAAGAAGAATTGAAAAAAAATCATGGAAACAAATGATAATGAAAATACAACAGTTCAAAATCTGTGGGACACAGCAAAGGCAGTCCTGAGAGGAAAATATATAGGGGTACAAGCCTTTCTCAAGAAACAAGAAAGGTCTCAGGTACACAACCTAACCCTACACCTAAAGGAGCTGGAGAAAGAACAAGAAAGAAACCCTAAGCCCAGCAGGAGAAGAGAAATCATAAAGATCAGAGCAGAAATCAATGAAATAGAAACCAAAAAAACAATAGACAAATCAACGAAACTAGGAGCTGGTTCTTTGAAAGAATTAATAAAATTAATAAACCCCTGGCCAGACTTACCAAAAAGAAAAGAGAAAGCACCCAAATAAATAAAATCATGAATGAAAGAGGAGAGATCACAACTAACACCAAAGAAATACAAACTATTATAAGAACATACTATGAGCAACTCTTCGCCAACAAATTTGACAATTTGGAAGAAATGGATGCATTTCTAGAAACATATAAACTACCATAACTGAACCAAGAAGAAATAGAAAGCCTGAACAGACCCATAATTAGTAAGGAGATTGAAACAATCATTAAAAATCTCCAAACAAACAAAAGCCCAGGGCCAGACGGCTTCCCGGGGGAATTCTACCAAACATTTAAAGAAGAACTAATTCCTATTTTCCTGAAACTGTTCCAAAAAATAGAAATGGAAGGAAAGCTTCCAAACTCGTTTTATGAGGCCAGCATCACCTTGATCCCAAAACCAGACAAGGATCCCATCAAAAAAGAGAGCTATAGACCAATATCCTTGATGAACACAGATGCGAAAATTCTCACCAAAATACTAGTCAATAGGATCCAACAGTACATTAAAAGGATTATTCACCACGACCAAGTGGGATTTATTCCAGGGCCGCAGGGTTGGTTCAACATCCGCAAATCAGTCAATGTGATACAACACATCAATAAAAGAAAGAACAAGAACCATATGATACTCTCAATAGATGATGAAAAAGCATTTGACAAAGTACAGCATCCCTTCCTGATCAAAACTCTTCAAAGTGTAGGGATAGAGGGCACATACCTCAATATCATCAAAGCCATCTATGAAAAACCCACCGCAAATATCATTCTCAATGGAGAAAAACTGAAAGCTTTTCTGCTAAGTTCAGGAACACGGCAGGGATGTCCCTTATCACCACTGCTCTTCAACACACAAAGAAATGGAAAAATAATCCATGCTCCTGGATTGGAAGAATAAATATTGTGACAATGTCTATGCTACCTAAAGCAATCTACACATTTAATGCAATTCCTATCAAAGTACCATCCATCTTTTTCAAAGAAATGGAACAAATAATTCTAAAATTTATATGGAACCAGAAAAGACCTCGAATAGCCAAAGGGATATTGAAAAGAAAGCCAAAGTTGGTGGCATCACAATTCCGGACTTCAAGCTCTATTACAAAGCTGTCATCATCAAGACAGCATGGTACTGGCACAAAAACAGACACATAGGTCAATGGAACAGAATAGAGAGCCCAGAAATAGACCCTCAACTCTATGGTCAACTCATCTTCGACAAAGCAGGAAAGAATGTCCAATGGAAAAAAGACAGCCTCTTCAATAAATGGTGCTGGGAAAATTGGACAGCCACATGCAGAAAAATGAAATTGGACCATTTCCTTACACCACACACAAAAATAGACTCAAAATGGATGAAGGACCTCAATGTGTGAAAGGAATCCATCAAAATCCTTGAGGAGAACACAGGCAGCAACCTCTTTGACCTCAGCCACAGCAACATCTTCCTAGGAACATCGCCAAAGGCAAGGGAAGCAAGGGCAGAAATGAACTATTTGGATTTTCTCAAGATCATTATCTTTTGCACAGCAAAGGAAACAGTTAACAAAACCAAAAGACAACTGACAGAATGGGATAAGATATTTGCAAATGACATATCAGATAAAGGACTAGTGTCCAAAATCTATAAAGAACTTAGCAAACTCAACACCCAAAGAACAAATAATCCAATCAAGAAATGGGCAGAGGACATGAACAGACATTTCTGCAAAGAAGACATCCAGATGACCAACAGACCCATGAAAAAGTGCTCCATATCACTCGGCATCAGGGAAATACAAATCAAAACCACAATGAGATATCACCTCACACCAGTCAGAATGGCTAAAATCAACAAGTCAGGAAATGACAGTTGCTGGTGAGAATGTGGAGAAAGGGGAACCCTCCTACACTGTTGTTAGGAATGCAAGCTGGTGCAACCTCTCTTGAAAACAGCATGGAGGTTCCTCAAAATGTTGAAAATAGAACTGCCCTATGTCCCAGAAATTGCACTACTGGGTATTTACCCTAAAGATACAAACGTAGTGATCCAAAGGGCACGTGCACCCGAATGCCTATAGCAGCAATGTCCACAATAGCCAAACTATGGAAAGAACCTAGATGTCCATCAACAGATGCATGGTTAAAGAAGAAGTGGTGTATATATACACAATGGAATACTATGCAGCCATCAAAAGAAATGAAATCTTGCCATTTGCGACAACATGGATGTAACTAGAGCGTATCATGCTTAGTGAAATAAGTCAAGCAGAGAAAGACAACTATCATATGATCTCCCTGATATGAGGAAGTGGTGATGCAACATGGGGGCTTAAGTGGGTAGGAGAAGAATAAATGAAACAAGATGGGATTGGGAGGGAGACAAACCATAAGTGACTCTTAATCTCACAAAACAAACGGAGGGTTGCTGGGGGGAGGGTGGTTTGTAAAAGGGGGGTGGGGTTATGGACATTGGGGAGGGTATGTGCTTTGGTGAGTGCTTGAAGTGTGTAAACCTGGCAATTCACAGACCTGTACCCCTGGGATAAAAACATATGTTTATAAAAAATAAAAAATAAAAATAAACAAACAAACAAACAAACAAATAAAAAACAGTATGTGTTTATAATTGGTAAAAAAAAAAAAAGAAGAAGAAGAAAGAAAAAAAAAGGCAGAAGACAGGAACAGACACTTCTCCAAAGAAGACATGCATCAGGCTAACAGATACATGAAAAAATGTTTATCATCATTAGCAATTGTTGGGAGCCTGTACAGGAGGCCTACTATAAGAGCTGTAAGGGACTGAATATGATTGGCTGTTCATTTAGGTCCACTCACGCGGGAGGTTCATGAGCACTGCGGTGATTGGCTAGGCGGGCTAAGCTGCTGGTGTATATATGCTTGAATGTACTTGTAGAGGGGCAGGCCCGCTGGGAGCCAGGCCGTGCCGCGCCGCGCTGGCCGGAGGGGGCCGCAGCCTGGACCATGGCCTCGGCGTGGCGGCAGCGGCGGCGTGGTGGCGGCAGGAGCTGCGTGCTGTGCTGGGCCAGAGGGGGAAGAAGATAAAAAGAAGCCATTAAAGAAGTTTGCCTCCACGCGTGTCTCTGTGTCATTCTTGCTGGCGAGAGCGACAAGCAATCAGGGAGATTCAAATCCTAACCACTTTGAGATACTACCAGTTAGAATGGCCAAAATCAACAAGACAGTTAACAACAAGTGATGGAAAAGATGTGGGGAAAGGGGAACCCTCTTACACTGTTGGTGGCAATGCAAGTTGGTGCAGCCACTTTGGAAATCCGTGTGGAGGTTCCTTAAGACATTAAAAATAGAGCTTCCCTATGACCCTCAATTCCACTATTGGGTATTTACCCCAAAGATACTGGCGTAGTGAAAAGAAGGGCCATCTGTACCCCAATGTTCATAGCAGCAATGGCCACAGTTGCTTAACTGTGGAAAGAGCCAAGATGCTCTTCAACAGATGAATGGATAAAGAATATGGTCCATAAATACAATGGAACATTATGCCTCCATCAGAAAGGATGAATACCCAACTTTTGTATCAACATGGGCAGGACTGGAAGAGATTATGCTGAGTGAAATAAGTCAAGCATAGAGAGAGTCAATTATCATATGGTTTCATTTACTGGTGGAGCATAAGGAATAACATGGAGGACACTGGGAGACAGAAAGGAGAAGTGAGTTGGGGGAAACTGGGGGGTGAGACAAACCATGAGAGACTGTGGACTCTGAGAAACAAACTGAGGAGTTTGGTGGGGAGGGAGGTGGGAGGTTGGGTGAGCCTGTTGGTGGATATTAAGGAGGTCACGTATTGTGTGGAGCAATGGGTGTGGTGCATAAACAATGAATTCTGGAACACTGAAAAAAAAGAAAAGAAAAGAAAAGAATAGAAATAGAAAAGAAATATCAGGCAGTTTATTTGACTAAAGGATTATTCTAATTACAATTCCAAGCCAATTATTTATTTATTTTGGGGGGGTGTTAACTTGGGGCATGGTAGAGCAGAAAATTGTGATTTAGTTTTATACTAGTTGGAATAATCAGGTGTAAATGGAGGTTTCCCAAGATTACAGAAGGGTTTAAATTCTGTTTGGAATAGAATGTATAGAAGAGATTAAAATAAATATTCTACCCTATTTAATGTGTGTAATATGTTAGTGCATATGTAGGAATGTATTTGTATTTGCTATTAATCCATTTATCTTTTTAAGAATTTTAAGCTATTAAAAAAAGATTTTTAAGCTATAGAGTGAATTATTTTTAATTTTTTTATCTTAAAGGACTTTACTTTCAAACTATAAAAATTATAAAGTAATGAATGTATTAGCTTTCTATTTCTGTGTAACACATTAATTCAAAATTTAGTGACTTGAAACAATTATTATTTATCATCATTATCAGTGTCTGTGAATGATAAATTTATTAGCAACTTGGCTGGTTCTTTTGACTCAGGAACTTTAATGAGGTTGGGTTCAGATGTGAGCTAGAACTGGTCACCAAAAGTGTTACCTGAAGTTGGAAGAACTTCCATGATGGCTCTCTCTCTTATCATTGACAAATTGTTGTTGTCTATGTTGGCTTCTGCTGAGAAATCTCAGTTCTTCTCCATATTGTGCCTATCTTTGAGGGTGCTTGAGTGTCTGCATGGCATGGAGGCTGGCTTCTTCCAAAAAGAGCAATCAAGGGCAAGGTGAAAGTTGCAGTACATTTAATGACTGTTCTTCAGGAGTCACACACCCTCACTTTCTTTTTTCCTTTTTAAGATTATTTACTTATTTGTCAGAGAGAAAGAGAGAGAGAGCACACTAGGGGGAGTAGTAACCAGAGGGAGAGGCAGGCTACCTGCTTAGCAAGGAGAAGGAAGTGGGTGTGGATCCTGACCTGAGCAACAGGCAAGTACTTAGCCAACTGAGCCACCCAGGTGTCCCACAACCTCACTTTCTAAACTTTGACCTCATAAGTCAGCCTTGAACCAATGCTGATAAATATAGAGAATCAAAGATCACCAGTGGCAATATTGGACTGGCTATCATCTGACAGATCAATTAAGTGATTAATTACTCTGTTACACAAAAGGAAGTCATTTTGAATCTTTATATTTCCATGGTTTGTTTTCATCATTGGATAATCATAACTATATAAACTCATCTGTAGTGGTATTGTATTTATTTATTGTTTGAATATTTAGGGAGAGGTTAATATTTATAACAAATCTGTATGAAAGTCCATTTACACTAAACATAAAATGTACATGAAGACTTTTTTTTGTACATGTAGTTTTTTATTACCCATATTTCTTACTGATAAGGACACTGGGCTGTGCCCTAACACATTTTAAAAGTACATTTCAGTGATGCTTGAAATAAGATTCAAGATTTTCTGAATTGTGGACACTTAATCTCTTCCTTATATTCCTTTTTTTTTTTTTTTAAGAAAATAAGAATCAGTGTGTTTATTAAAGTAATCTATTTAAAAATGAATTAATAAATTTAAAAATCTATTTTAAAAATAACAATTAAAGAGTTCCTATTTTCCTTACATATGCTTCTTTTTTTCCTTTCTCAGTTATCTTTATTTCTTTATTCATTACTCAATTATAAATTCACAAAAAACTCACTTTTGCATTATAAAGTGTCAAGTGTATTTAGATGTTAAATGCATACATACAGATTCTAAATAATATCTATTAATTTAAAGTCTATTTTTTATTGCTTTGGGAAATATAACAAATGCCTAAGCAACTTTGCCTAAAAAAGCTTTAAGATTGGTTGTAGAGTAAAGAGATATATGCAGAAAAGAAAATGGCAAAATAATCTAATATAGTTTATCAAATTGGATATACAGATGTTGTATAGTTAAGTCCTAAACTTTATTTTTCTAGTAATTATAATTGTTTATTGACCTTTCAAGGATTATTACTAAGAAAATAGCAAAATCATCTGATTTAAAATGTAGTTCTATTCCATAACATCTGGGAAGAAAGCCAAACTACTGTTATGATAAGTTAAAAAGAAGAGGAAGATAATGGGGAGCTAAAGATTATTCAGTCATCTAATCTGTCTTCAGTGTAAGTGAGTCAGCAAGAACTCTTTCAGTAGTTTAGGAAGAAGAACTTGGAGGCAAATGTACATAAAAAGTAGCCTTTATAATTGTGGTGTGATAATAATTATATAATATACATAAATAATTTTTGTTCTAGATTTGGTTCATGTTATAGATTCCTAAAACCCTCTTGAATTGTAGGAATGCCTTTTGTTATTTGTGACAACCCCTTTTTCAATTCCACCTAAATTTATGCTGATGAAGTGATTGTTGATGGGAACCCATGATGTCTTCTGAATAGGGGCTGGTAGCCAGAGGAAACAATAATGGAATTAGAAGGTTGGAAATGCCAGCCCCACCCCCAACCTCTAGAAAGAGGGTGAGGGACTGGAGATTGAAAGCAACTGCCAATAGCCAATGATTCTAATCAGTCATGACTCTGCAATAAAACCCCATACAAAAAAGAAAACGTTTCTGGGATGGTGAACACATGAAAGAGTTGGTAGGGTGGTGTGCTTCCATTCCCCCATACCTTGTCTCATGGATCTCTTCCATTTAGTTGTTCCTGAATTGTATCCTTTATAATAACTTGAAAGAGTAAGTAGAACATTTTCCTGAATTCTGTGAGTCACACAGTTAAAATGTGGGTAGCTTGGCTGCTCATTTGTGACTGGTTTCTTAAATAGGGGCAGTCTTGTATGTAGGACTGAGTCCTTAACCTGTAGGGTTTGTACTAACTTCAAGTATTAGTGTTAGAAATGAATTGAATAGTGGGGGTCCTCAGTTGATGTGGGAAAATGCCATGAATTTTAAGTCAGAAAAAGCCACACTTCTGGTGTCAGAAAACAGATTTTACAATGATATTTATTCAACTACTTCTTCATTTAAACCTAGTAAACCTGGGGAATTCCTTATAGATTATTCATGTTAGGGTAGCTTATATTCTGAGGATTTTTGATAATGCAAGAATAGAAAATCTATCAGGGATTCCGAAGAGAGACTTGAGCACATTCAGATTACACACTTTGAAGGAAGATCCTAGAGGGGACTGTGGTAAGAAACACAGCAATGTTTAAGGGAAATGCAAAATCATGAGTAAGAGAACATGTCTTTGGGGCATGCCATGTAATCTATCTCATAAGTTAAGAAAGAAATGTAAAGTTGTTCCTTACCTCTATTGAAAAAATAATGAGGAATTTCTAAAAGCAGCTAGAGGAAGAGTATAGAACAACATTGAAGTATTTACCCATTATAATGAATCAACCATTCCTGGAGATGAGATGAATGGGTATTTGGAGAAGTGTCAAGGCTGAAAACCAGGAAGAAGATGAACACAGTTTTGAATTAAATTTACAATCCCAGAAAGTCCCAAAATACTAAGAAGATGCTTTTGATACATAAACCTAACATAGGATTTTATAGAGTTTGCAAACACATAAAACATATGCTTCACTGCATAGCCACATGCTTTCGCTTTAGAGTTTTTAAATTCAAGAAGTGATTTTCAAACTTTCATTTTGTTTTGTTTCTTTTTTGTTGTTGTTTTTACCTTCATTTGCCTGAGTATGAACACCTCAAATACTTTCACTTATTAAGAAGGAAAAAGAATTCCCTTCTTTATGTAATTCACTGCTTTCTGGGTAGCGAAATGCATGACTATGTAGTAAGGTAAGAAATAGTTGGAAAAAACGTCTAAAATTATGAATTTACTTTGGGAATGCATTTTATAGCTTCTTCCATGTTCTTTTTTTTTCTTAATACCTAGGGTCAGCTTGTATCATAGTGGTAAGCAGCTAAAAAGATAGTGAATACAAGTAAATCAGTTTTCAAGCTACCAATGAAAAAGCAATGTACAACTAGCAGACTGGTTATCTAAACCTTAAAAGAGCGGTTATACATTCTATATATATACATATATATATAAATTCATATATATATGTCTATATATACACATATATATATGAGTGAAGTTATATATGTATATATACACATAAGTTAAGTGTAGTGATTATGTATATACACTTAAGTAATGTGTATATGTATATACACACATGTTATATATGTATATATACCCACATATATGTATGAGTTAAGTTGCCTCTTATATTTCCATTTTTTTTCTTTCAGTATTGGATATACTTTCAGATATCATATCCTTACATTTTAAAACAATTCATACATGACAAGGAAACATATCAGAGATTAATGATCTAGAGTCAATCCTTCTAAGTGTTGGATCATTTTGTCTCTTGCAAAAAAAGACATTATAATTAGTATCTGTTTTTCATGACAGCTGTAATTCTCAATAATAAATATATCACATGTGCCAAGAGCTTTGAATATCTTATTTCTCTCATGAATGCAGAGTATATTTTTTTCTATTTTCCATTAAAAATCAGAGCTTTATTTCTACATTTTCATTGATTTGAAAAGTATCTGTAAACTGACTCTTGTTTATTCAGACTTTTTCAGAAAGACAGAACCAATAGGAGATATACATATATGTGTGTATATATATATATATATAGATATAGATATAGATATAGATATAGATATATAAAGCGATTTATTGTAAGGGATTGGCCCATGTGATCATGAAGTTTGAGATGTCCCATGTTCTGGTACCTGCAAACTGGAGGCCCCAAAATGCTGCTGCTGTAGTTGCAATCTGAGTCTGAAGGCCTGAGAACCAGAAAAACTTGCAGTATAAGTTCTAGTTCTTAGTCCTGAGACCAGAAAACCAGGGGTGCTGATTGCTTCAGTCAGGCAGAGAGTGTGAATTTTCCCTTCTCTCATCTTTTTACTAATCAGGTTCTCCAATGGATTGGATGATACACATCTACATTGGGGAGGGTAATCTCTTTTACTCATTCTACCAATTCCAAAGGCAATCTCATCTAAAAACACCCTCACAGACATAAGCAAAAATAATATCTAGTCAAATACGGGCACCTTGTGACAGAAAATTAACACATAAAATTAACCATCCCAACTTTTATATATTGTGAAATTATAAAGTGGTATAACAACTGATTCCTTTTCATCAGAATTTAAAATTGTGGTAGTAGGGTGAAAGAGTGAGAAAGTAAATGAGAAAAATAAGAGAGAGAGGTAGGCAAATATGTATTATCAGATATCATGTAATAACTGTATAATAAATTCTTTAGCTAAATAAGTGCAAGAAGAATCAAGAAAGGGTTCAACAAAGAAATGGGATTTGACTTGGTTCTTGAAAAAAAGGTTTAGTTGAAGAGATGGCAATTTCTGAATTCAGGAAAGACATACAAGGAGGAATGAACAGAACACATGCTAAATATATTCGGGGCATGATTATTTGAAAATTATATTTCTGGAGCAGATGGTTCATGCAGAAAAGAGTGAAATATGGGTACATATGGTCCAGAATAAAAAAGGTCTTAGATGCCAAGACCAAAGTGGTTGTTTTTATCCAGTGGCTAATTAGCAAATATGATGGCTTTAAAATAGTTTGGTAATGACATTTGTTTTGAGGACCTGTCTTTGCACTGGTGTACTGAAGGAAATAGTTCAAAACATTATAGAATATAATATATTTGAGGTCACCTTTGTGGCTTACAGTTTAATATAGATATGTTGAAAGATTTAGAAATTCCTTGGCACCTTGTCAAAACATTGAAAAGATTCTGAAATGTTCAATGAGATGAAAGAGACACAGTATCTAGAGAATCCTTCAAAACTTGCTGTTCGACTTGCCATTCATATCGTAGATGGACATCAACTTGATATTTGAGTCAAAACCAGGATTGTATCAGTTGATTATTTGATTCAAAGTGTTGTTTTACAGTTAAAGAAAATGAGGCCCTAAGAGGTTAGCCACACTAGCCAGGGCTCCTAACTGTTAAGCCGTAACTTTCCTTACTGTGTCATACGTTCCAAAGCAAAGCAATGCACTCTGCCTACTCCCTCTAATTTCCAAATCTCTTCTTTAAACCCTCTTTAAGAATCAGAAATAACAGATTTCACTTACAGTGAGAAAAAAATCAAATTCCTTTCCCTACAATGTCTGCTTTCTTGAAAGCAAAGCCAATGGTTTCATAAGGTATAACTACTTATTGGTGATTTGGAGGTGACTTTGATATAAGACTTGTATCAGGAAGTTTAATAGATAACATCTATTTATTCTTTGAAGATTAAGTGTATAACTTTCAGATATACTTAAAATAAATTGGATTTTGTAATAATTCTATAAAGTAAAATAAATTTATTATTTTATATGTTTCTTAATATAATAGTGATAGGTTTTCTTAAGATATTAATAAGAATTAATTAATGATGATGGTGACAATTGAGAAATAGCAATTATAATAATCTGGACTTAAATATTTAATCACATCATAACTTTTAATTAACTTTGAATTGTTAAAGTATCAATATGAAATTAAAATAATATTAATATTAATAATGAACATTCATTTAGAGCTTTCTTTGTCTTGTGAAATTTATCTCCATTATCTTTAATCTTCATCTAAGCCTTGCAAGTTAACCAGAAGTGTTTCCATTTTGTACTAGGAAAACGTGGGTTTGGAGAAAAATCAGTAACTTGTCACATGCATATATGCACCAGGAGGTGGAAAAGCTGAGATTTGAATTCTAATTTCTCTGACTCCAAAGGCTATGACCCTCTCCTGCAACCACATTTCCCTTCTTCCTAAAGTTATTCTGTATGCCTAGGGTTTTTAAAGGTCAATAGTAATACCTCTTCTTTACAACTTGATTTCAAAACCATGTGAGCAATAAGACATAAGAGGCAAGATAATAGAGATCAAGATATCAGCTTTGGAATATACGGTTGTGTTTATACTGTGAAGTAGGTTTCTTCAACTGTCACCTCTGAAGTACAGAGATTCTCAAACCCAATCAGAGACAGAAGTGGCAGCTGTTAGCTCCTTCACAGGGAGTGTGCTTCTCCTTTAAGCTCGTGGCAGGATGTAGGATTATAACAACTACCTTTTGAAGATTTTTTATTTATTTATTTGAGAGAGAGGGAGAGCATGTGCAAAGAGGCAGAGGGAGAGAGAGAATCTAGAAACAGAGTTCCTGCTGAGTGCAGAGCCTGACACAGGGCTCAATCCTAGGACCCTGAGATCATGACCTGAGCTGAAATTAAGTCAGACACTTAACTAAATGAGCCACCCAGGCCCCCCAACAATTACCTTTTGAGGAAGCAGGTTGACCTCACCAGTGGGGTAAAGAAGGGGTGGTAGAATTACTTTTGTCTCCCCAGTTCACCAAGAAAACACCTTTTCTTTCTTCTCCTAGACCAGAGTTGGTGGCATAAGTGAGGTCAGGGTGGGCCACCCCATATTAGAAACATGAGTACACTTGTTTAAGTGTCCCTACAATGTATTACCAGCATAGGGTGTTTGACCATGTTTGAGGAATCATCAAATAGGAATTTTGGTTTATAGCTTAGCCTATTTTAAGACCAGGTTCTAATAAATAATATAACAAATATAATAATATAGCAAATATATCATTAATATAATTTCATGATGAATGAAAAGATTACAATTTGGAATATATTTAGATACATTTATTTTTTAAAATGATTTGGAATATAGTCTTCTAATTCTTATCTAAAATAGATGTCAAATATTTAATTATTTGAAACTCTTCCAAAGATTCATGGAAACATTTTCAACGACTTGAAAGTCAATGCTAATTTTTGAAACACATATGTCACCAGGGATGAATGACCTAATTTATATGAATTGTGAATCAAGCATTCATCTAAAATTCAAGGTTGACCTACATCAAATGTGAGAGCCTCAAAGTTTTGGTTAACTTTATTCATTACTTTTCCCCTTTGTATGCCTTTTTATTTCCTGTTTCTGACTTGGGTTGGAAGTAGAACTGCTAGCAGCGTTAGAAAAGCTGTTTCTATGATAATGCTATCCAATTGCAAACCTCAAATGTGCCAATATCTACAAGAATTTGAATCTAGACTTTCAGTCTCTAAATGTTTCAAAATATGGAGAGGATTTTTATGTCTTTCCTTTTCTATTTCATGTGATTTTTAAAAAATCATTTTTATTGACACAATTTAGTTGATAGGATAAATGTGTTTTTACATTTTCATTTACTAAAATATTTTGAAGTCAATTCTTATTTCAATATACACTGACTGTATCTTCAAATATCATTTCAGAATTAGCAGTATACTTTTACACAAAATTAACTGCAAATCTCATATTGGAAAAAGTCTTATTTTTTTATGGTAAGTTTTTTGTATGGCTAGCTTCTACTTATCTTTTACACCTTGACTAGAATGTGGCCTTTTCACAAGGCCTTAGGTGGTTGTCTATATAAAGTAGCTCTAGTCACTATCACACTGTCTTAGTTCTCTCTTTGAATGATGTAACTAACAGTTATTTTGTTTTTTATTTGTTTACTGGGTGATTATATTTCTTCCTTTTTATTAGAGTATAAATTGCATGAGGTCAGGCATCTTTTCTCTTTTGATCACTTCTGTAAATATATAAAATTTACATATATACATATATAGAGAAACATGTATGCATATATGTGTATATAGTAGATTCACATTCTTTGCAGTAGTTATATTCTGTAAAGTAGCCACAAATGCTGAATTAGCAAACCCTGAGCCACTGCTCTGAGGGGGATTACAGAGATAGGTTCCCGCAAGCCTCTGATGACACATTTTTGTCCACAAAATTATCATTTGCAGATGTAGGTTTGTTTCTCCACATCCTTGTCAAACAAGCCGGTCTCATGCAGTTGAAAAGTGCTCTTCCACATAACCTTTCTCCCATAGAAAAATTATTAGATATATTAAAAAAATAAAATAAAATCTTCTACAGCTTCCCGATTTGTAAAACCTCTCTCACCAGCAAGCTTAACATTTTTCATATCGCCTCACCTTTTGAGACATGCAAGCCAGCCAGCACATGCCAAGAAGGTTTAACATTTTCCTGCCTCTGGGAAACAAAACTATAAATTACTTAGGCTTCCTGCTTCACAATTACTGTCCACTACTCATTTCAAAACCCCAATTGTCATTTCATGCAACTACAAACTTAACCACTTCTCCATCTTTCCATAGCTTCATCATGCACTATAGATGTTACTTTAGCACTTTCTGAGTAGCCTAATGTGCAGCCTGGCAAATTTCTTCTTGCTTTTTCTGGATGCACTATGTCGTTGATTCATGAACAATGACCTCATGGCAACAGGACTACAACTCGTGTTTGAACAAAGTTTACCTAGTGCACATATTTCCTCTATTAGGCACATCACAGTCTTCCTGTACTTAGGAACACTAGACAGCAGTTCAGCACTAGGCACAGTGAAGGGGGCACCCTCATGGCTCAGTCCTTCAGCATCAGCCTTTGGCTCAGGTCTGATCCCAGGCTCCTGGGATCAAGCCAGGCATCAGGCTCCCTGCTGGGCAGGAAGCCTGCTTCTCCCTTTCCCACTCCCCCTGCTTGTGTTCCCTCTCTCTGTGTCTCTCTGTCAAATAAATAAGTAAAATCTTTTAAAATCGTCTTCAAGAAGTACAGAAAATGGAACACATGTGGCATTAAGTAGATTATAAAAAGCATACTTATTTAGAATAGGAGAACTAAACTTAGAAAGCAGAAAAATTATTGCTTTGTTAGGCCTCTACTCTGAACATGTCCACAGATGAAAGTGAAAACATCCTCAGTCAAAGCATTGACTTGGGTGTTGTGAAACTATACACACACACACACACACACACACACACACATGCAGGCGCATGTGTCAATTATTCTATAAGATTTTCAAGGGCAGGATATATATTTTATTGAATTTTGTAGCTCACTATCATGCACAGTGCTATTACACAGTTGAAACTCAATTTCCTGTAATTGACCTGGCATGGCATAGAAGCTAGTGTGTCCTAAGATCTCACTGTGTATATTTTGACTTCATGGTGGTATAGCTGCTTTGATTCATCATTAAAATATGACTGAAGGCCCAAGACCATTATCTCAAGAAGACTGGCAATAATTGCACAGGTAAAAAGGGTCTCGAGAAAGTAATATAAAAGTTTAAATCCAAAATGGATTTAGAGCTCTATTTTTACACTGAAAAATAAGGCAAGATTTGGGAGACAAATTCAGTATTCCAAGAGCACCTAGATGTTTACATTAATTAATCCCCATTCATCTTGCCCCATAAAATAAGGACTAGATGTCCATTCTGCCATCACCTCCTAACATACATATCTCTTATTCTGCACTGGTGATATATAACTGCTTGTATATTTCCATATTTTGAAAGAAGAGATTTCAGGACTGACAGGAACTGAGAGTAGATGATAGGGAGCAGAGCCAGAGAATGCATGGACTGACGCCTTTAATTAAATAGCCATTTACACTATTTAACATATATCTACAATTAACATCATGATTTATATGAGAAAAGGTATCACAAACAACTTTTCCAAACAGCTAATCTGAAAATAAGACAGTAATTGGATATGCATACAAGTATGTGTGTGTGTGTGTGTGTGTGTGCTGGGTCTATTTCATTAAACAATATTAACTGGACTGACATAATATTTACCAATGTCTTTATATCAAAAAGCACAATTAAAAGACCTATAGACATAAATGAGCTGTTGTGGAAAGGAGATTATAGTTGGTGTTATTAAAATGCAAATTTGGAAGCAGTATGTCAGATGTGTCTGCATAGACAGGTTGGGAACATATCCTGGAGCTTGTATGTCATGATAAAGAGCTCTGAAAATATTTTGTATATAATAAAAAATCCCTTGTGAATGGTTCCCAATTTAAATTTAAAACAAATACACATTTTGTGTTCTTATGATTAATCTAAAGTGGATTTCTGGTTGCCTCTCACATTGTCAGTCTTATACACAAGGGACTAACTCAGTCCCAGACTTGCTAGTTCCAGCTTTGTTCATTTTGCCTACCATCATATATTCCTCTGTGTATATTTCCTCACATCCCCTGTCCAAAGCTGTGCAGGTTATGATTGAAAATGTACCTTGTATAGAGTGTTAGGGGTTCAAATTCCATTGCACATCATCTACAAAAAGCTATTTATTAATTCAACTAATATCAATTGAGCACTTACTATATAGATGATGCACTATTGTCGACACATGTCATACATGAGTGAACGAAATAAACAGAACTGTTTGCCCTTATGGAGCTTATATCCAACAGGCATGCTAATACATAACAGAAAACAAACAAAACGTCATCATCTGTCCCTGCACTACAGCACTAGGTGTGGAACAGCTCTTAAACAGATTCTGATTTTTGTGGTAGTAGGTCCAGTAGTTTTGAGATGGCAAGGTCCCAGAGAAATACTTTTGAAACAGATGCCAAGATGAGAGTAAGAAGAGATGTTCCACTGGCATCTGGTTTATTTATTTATTTATTTATTTTAAGATTTATTTATTTATTTTTTATCAGAGAGAGAAGGGGGGAGAGAGCGAGCACAGGGGGACAGATGGCAGGCAGAGGCAGAGGGAGAAGCAGGCTCCCCGCCGAGCAAGGATCCCGATGCGGGACTCGATCCCAGGACGCTGGGATCATGACCTGAGCCGAAGGCAGCCGCTTAACCAACTGAGCCACCCAGGCGTCCCATCTGGTTTATTTTTAATGAGGTGACCTCTCAGCTTGCTGGCTTTATGTTATATATTTATGTTATGTGTTTATAAGTTCAATTGCTTATAGGCGGTCTTCTTGAACCGCTTTACTAAGGTCAATGTGCATAAGAATATATTAGCATTTATTCTTTCAAGGATCAGGAAATCACATTTAGACTCTTCTATGACTGAGCCTCAGGAACCCCACTTGTCACTTGTGTTCTGGGAGCAGACATCAAGACAAAGTAAGAAATGCAAGAAAATATTGTACGTAATGTCTATGAGAAATAAAGGGAAGAGGAAAAGATGGAGGCAGGAAAATTCTGCATACCCCAGAGTAGGTCTGATGTCGTGAGAGGAGCATGGCAAAAAAGAACACAGAGTTGAAAAAGCCTCTGTTGCAGTGCTCCTTTGAGAAAGTTTTGGACAGGCAGTGAGAGAGCTCTGATAATTGCCATAGAAGAGGTGACATTAGGGACGAATACCTAGGTAAGCACCATCATCTTAGACTGTCGTTGCCTTCTAGTTGTTTGAGAAGAGCACAACCTCAGTTAAAACACTGAAGTAGATTTCAAGTATTCCACAACTAAAGACTGTCCGCTAAATATACTCCTTGTGGATTGTCGAGGTCTTTCTCAAAATGAGATCCCAGTAGTGCTCTTCCATGATGGCACACCTATCATATTTAGCTTATGGTTTTCTTACTGAAGCAAGTGTCTAGACCTCAGTCTTACTACCTTCCCTCCGAGTAGCTTGATGCCACACATCCATGAATAACACTGTATGTATCTCTTCTCTCAAAGCACCTGAGACTGAATGTCTAGTGACATACACTTTCCTCAGATTTTGCTTTTCAACTGCATTGGAAACAAGTACACAGATCTTCTTGACTTACAATGGGGTTAAGTCCTGATAAACTCATTATAAATGGAAACTATCATGAGTTGAAAATATATTTAATACACCTAACCTACCAAATATTGTAGCCTAGCCTAGTATACTTAAAATGTGCTCAGAACACATATATTAGCCTACATTGGGCAAAATCATCTAACACAAAGCCTACTTTAAAATAAAGTGTTGAATATTTCATGTAATTTATTGAATACTGTACTGAAAGTAAAACACAGAATGGTGGTATAGGTGCAGAATAGTTGTAAGTGTATTGTTTGTTTACCCTCATAATCTCATGATTGACTGAGAGCTGTGGCTCATTGCCACTACCCGGCCTTGTGACAGAGCATTATACTACATATTGTTAGCCTGGGAAAAGATCAAAATTCAAAATTTGAAGTGCATTCATATCCCTTTCATACCACCATATGGCTGAAAATCACCTTGAAACCATGAAGTCAGGGACTGTCTGTACACATAATTTTTTAATATGCAATTTTTCTCATTTTAATTATATTTCTGTTTATCAGTACCAATAAGCACTAAAAACAATAACAGACACAAATTTGAGGATCTTTTAATAATCTGAGAAAAGCAATCTGTGATGTATAGTTCTTAATTATCTTTTTTTTTTCTAAAGATTTTATTTATTTATTTGACAGACAGAGATCACAAGTAGGTAGAGAGGGAGGCAGAGAGAGAAGAGGAAGCAGGCTCCCTGCAGAGGAAAGAGCCCGATGCAGGGCTCGATCCCAGGACACTGGGATCATGACCTGAGCGGAAGGCAGAGGCTTTAACCCATTGAGTGAGCCACCCAGGCGCCCCCTTATTATCTCTTTAATTAGAATTTTTTCCCTGTTTCATGCCCAGCCAACTCCATCCCATGATAGAAGGTTCACGATGTCTTCATCACTTGGGGTCCCCCTTTTATTGAAAATCTGGGAGTAATTTTCTCTATAAAGGTATTTGTTTTTAGATGTAGCTCTGAAATTCCATTGATTGTAGAATAATGAGTATAATTTCTTCACTCTGGAGAGCAACTAACTAAATAAGTTAGTCTTCTCCTAAGCTTTTCAATTTTGAGTTTTCATTCATATTGTTTTCTTTTTTTTTTTTCTTTTTTTTTTTTCAGTACTAAAGGGCACTTTTCAAATTCCTTATGAACTCTTCCCTCTACCAGTTATAGACAAGTCTTTGCCAATTCCTGTTTTTCTTTTTTTTTCTTTTTTTAATTTTTATTTTTTATAAACATATATTTTTATCCCCAGGGGTTTTCCGCTAAGGTCAGGAACACGGCAGGGATGTCCATTATCACCACTGCTATTCAACATAGTACTAGAGGTCCTAGCCTCAGCAATCAGACAACAAAAAGAAATTAAAGGCATCCAAATCGGCAAAGAAGAAGTCAAATTATCACTCTTCGCAGATAATATGATACTATATGTGGAAAACCCAGAAGACTCCACTCCAAAACTGCTAGAACTTGTACAGGAATTCAGTAAAGTGTCAGGTTATAAAATCAATGCACAGAAATCAGTTGCATTTCTCTACACCAACAAGACAGAAGAAAGAGAAATTAAGGAGTCAATCCCATTTACAATTGCCCAAACCATAAGATACTTAGGAATAAACCTAACCAAAGAGGCACAGAATCTATACTCAGAAAACTATAAAGTACTCATGAAAGAAATTGAGGAAGATACAAAGAAATGGAAAAATGTTCCATGCTCCTGGATTGGAAGAATAAATATTGTGAAAATGCCAATTCCTGTGTTTCTGTCTAAACTCTGCCCGCAGCCACCTTTAGAAAAGCCTCCTGGGTTGTTTTCTAGTCTTCATTCATTTCTCATGAGACTGTCTTTTCATTTTCTATATCCAATGTGGTTTTTTTAACAGTTTTTTTTTAAATGACTTTGATTAGGGACGGATCCCTTTGATGGTCATGAATAAAAATTCTGCATCTTAACTCTGTGACAAGTTTAAATATGAACTTTCTATATAACTTCAAATCTAAATATTTGCTAAGGACCCAGAAATGGCTGTTTATTTGGGTATAATGTTTGTTTAGAATTGTTTTACACATGATTGGATACAAACTTACCAGGTCTTTAATAAAATATATTGTGTTTTTACTCATTCTTTCATTCCTTTAATAAATGGGTAACATACTGAAGTTTGCTGCACTTCCCAAAACAGTTTATTTCATAGTTAAACAAGCAACAAATTAAAAATTAAAATGGGATCGAAATGGGTAGCTTGCAGGCAAAACACCAGATTAGCTGCAATATTTACAAAACATGGGTGAGTGGGAAATGTTAATGGCTGTTTCTCAATGTTGAAGCTCAGAGATGTTTAAGTACCAGTGAAGTAATCAATATATTAGATTATCAATAGAAAAGTCCACAAAATATCTACTGGGTCTAGCAAGTGTTTTGATTAATAATGACATGTTGACAGATGTAGCTATGCCAATACATGTTTTATACACAGCCAAGGAAGGATCAGGGACATTATCAATACACTGTTATTGTAGAGATATGTACAACTCAGTATGAGATTCTCCTAAACCAAAGCTGATTAGATAAGTAAAAACTGGTCAGTCTGATATGGGAATATGGGCTATTACTGCAACAAATATGGTAGCATTCTGGAAATAAATTATAGACAGAATGGTCATTTTATTATGACCAAACCATGCATTTATTTTCTTAGTATTATTGTAATATTTTATTAGATAAATTAGTAAAAAGTAAATAAAGTAGATCTTAAAAAAAATAAAAGGATTCACACACCTGTACCCCTGGGGATAAAAATATATGTTTATAAAAAATAAAAAATTAATTAAAAAAATAAATAAAAGGAAATTCAATCTGAATATCAACAACATTTTAAAAATTGGTAGATTATTAGAAAGAGCACAACCTTTGTCATTAGGAAGACTTCAGCTTAATTACAGAATAAAAAGTTACTTCACTTCTTGAAATTAAATTTTTCACTTATAAAATTTAATAACTGCATCAATTGTATAGAATAGTTGTGAAGATAAAATAGTTAGTAACTGGCAAATATTATGTTCCAAAATCATCACAAAAAGTGAAAATAACAAAATTTAGTCATATATACTTTGTGTTATACCATCATAAGTATTATAGGAAATCTATTTATTTTCTTATCTTTATTGTTAAAATTAAATATTATTTTTATTTTCATGCAGTGTTTTTGTTTTTTGTTTTGTTTTGTTTTGTTTTCTCTTTTTCTGGATATGAAATATGATTACTTTAAAAAACCTTGTATGTCCTATTCCGGTCCAAGAAACATTTGGTATAATGTTAGCACAATATGAAAGTCAGCTGGGAAGAAATCCTAAACTAGAGGATTTCTTGGTAGCTTTTAATTTGGTAAGTCTCTGAAACATCCTCTGTCTCTTGCCCCTCTGACTGGACCATTGTATCTTGTGCTTAACAGTATCCAGGAGGCTGATAGACATGAAGAAGCCTGGGATGGTGAGAGCACTTAAAGAATAAAGAAAAAATGAAGTAATACATAAATATGCTAAGAGTTAATTCTACAGGGGAATGGGGAAGTGCACTCTGCCTGCTTTACCTAGGAAGGCTGTTTTCCCAGCATAGTTCTTTAGAGCTCTTCTGTGATTCACTTATCTGTTATGTGATGCTCATGATAAGCAATGAATTGCCTATGAGTCAGCAATACAGAATGTTATTTAAAATGTTATAAAACACTCAGCTGTCTCGGCAGACATAATGATGTACCAAAGGCATAGTACTAACAAAAAGTCAAGAAGGATCCTTGGCCTTATAGCTTCATTATCTTGTTACCTGAGTGTACTTGACTCAAAGGTCAGCATACTGGTAGAGGGAAGTGGAGTTTAGGAGTAGAGTGAGGGAACCACACTGCTTTGTTGCTCTTGGCATTAAAGGACATCAGAATATGTCCTTAGAAGCCCAGCAAGATAAAAAGCTATACCAAAAGTTCATAGACATTATGATGACTAATCATTTTGTTATGCTGTTTATCAATACATAAAGCTGGGCATGTCAGGGATTTCATCGTTAACAATTATATTTCACCTCAAATCTTTGCATCTGACAATTTTTAAGAGAAAAAGTCTACAAAAAGCCCAATAAAATGATGATAAAAAATCACCAAGCTGATTATTACCAGTAGTGATTATTGGTGATAATAGTGATTATAACCAATTTATAAGTGGATTTTTTAAATTAAAAATATATTTTGATTACTTCTAGACTCATGTAGCAAACCTTTTTAAAAAATGCAGATGATAGGGGCGCCTGGGTGGCTCAGTGGGTTAAGCCTCTGCCTTCTGCTCAGGTCATGATCCCAGGATCCTGGGATTGAGCCCCCACATTGCATCGGGCTCTCTGCTCAGTGGGGAACCTGCTTCGCCCCCTGCCCCTTGCCTGCCTCTCTGCCTATCTGTGATCTCTGTCTGTCAAATAAATAAATTAAATCTTTAAAGAAATGCATATGATATTGTTCCCTAATATGTCATGGCCAGCGCGACAAATCGACCAGAACGTAAGAGGATGGTGAAAAGAAATGAAGAGACAAAGAGATGGAGGCAGGAGGAACACTGAGGAGGATGTCCAACAGTGCCAATTTTATTCCACATCTTATAAGCATTTATAAGGAAGACCACTATAGGAGGAGTAATACATCAGTATCTAGTCAGATAACCGCAAGTTCCTATAACAAGTTTACATTAACTACAGACAAATTTTGTGATGCCAGGTAGTCACGGCTAATGCCGTTAGCTACTATTGATGCAAGAAGTTACAATCAGCCAGGGAGTGGGTTATGGGAAGTACAGGAACAACAATGACGAACTAAGAATTCATGACCCTGACCACATTGTTCCCTTCCATTTGGGGAATATGTGGGAAGTCACATAGGCGAGTGCACGATGTGTAGCACAGACCCTTTCTCAGTGCTACTCAAACTTACCTGTCTGTAACCCTTTATTAAGGTATTTGGGCTTAAAGGGATACACAAGTCAGGGTCTGGTTTGGTCCATGATTCCAACCGTGCTGTGGCCTCCAACACTAATACTACTACCTTAGTGGTTAGAAACAGAAAATAAGAACTATCAAATATATAATATCAAATTAAAATACCTCTAAATGTAACTTTAAAACAATAAGCAATAAAGAGCTAATTAACATTTTTAGGTAATTAATTTATCATGATGATTTGTATATCTTGAGCCAACTTCATATTAATAAGTTGGGTGTGAAATTTGATGTAATTGAAAAAGCAGATATTTTAGGGTAAAACAGCATTCATAGGAAACAAAGCTTCAATGATGAATGCTTTTTATTTATTCATGTATTTATTTTTATTACTATCTTTGAATCAGGAGCAAACCATCTATGTTTCTCAGCTAGAATTTATTGTGTAAAATAATGAAAATTCTTATTTTGTGGGGCTATTGTGTTTTTTATAAATTTGTATATAATCTTTCACATAAAGGAAATAAATGGAAACTATTATAATATTTAAGAGGGAAACTTGGTCATGAGGATTAGTACATAGGTGCATACATATGTCAAAACTCAGCAAATTATATTTTTTAAAATACAACGTAAAGTGTATTGTACATTCAGAAATTGTACTCTAATGAGATTACAAAAATATTTATTTGGAAGTGATCATTGCATATTTCTCACTCTTTTGTGAACCGAAAACCACAAAAAAATAGCTGTTTTTCTTTTCTTTTATATCACTTAGACATAAAAATGACAAAAATATTATGTGTTATTGATTGCTTTTTATTTACAAATACTTTTGGGAGGAAAAAAAATTTATTACTCACAGACATCCTATAAGATAGGAAGGCAGATTTTTAAAATGTAAAAACTTAAAATCAGGTAATTTAAACAATTTGCATAGGCAGAAATCTCCTTATAACACATGTACCCGCATCAAATTTCCAGAAGCTGTATATTGTCAAAATACATAATATACCTCCATAGATTTTGCTGGTAACTTTGACATTGCTAAATGTCCAGCTATAAATTTTCTTAGATTTACTGCATTGCATGGAAAACATTGAGAAAATGCACTAAAACCGTACAACAAAAGGAGAATAGCAAAGAACAATATGGCATTCAATTATGTTTATGGAACACTAAAGACCAAAAAGTTACCTATTCCTCCCTCCTTTTCTCTCATCCTCCTTTCTTCTTCCCACTCCTTCTTTCCTCTTTTTTTTCCTCCTTTCCTCTTTTTCCTTAAAACAAAAACAAAAACAAAAACAACTTGCACTGTCAAATTCCTTTGTGTCTACTCATCCTGTTTTCCATAAAGCTGTTTTTAACTATTCTTTAAATTATATCTTTAGTATAAATTACAGAATCAAGTCCTCCACTTTTTAAGTTTTTAATTTGATTTAGAAAAAAATGACATTTTTCACAAATTGAATCTATGTAAAAAAGTAATATAGTTCTCTCTTTATTCACCCTTGATCTTTTGAAGTCCTCAATGAACAACTTAAATAACTTTTGTAAAACTTGCCCTCTATATATAGAGAGAGATAGAGAGTCTCTATATATAAAGTCTCTCTCTATATATATAGAGAGAGACACATACATACATGTATACATATGTATACACACATGCATATGTAATGAGTTCTATCAATTTGTCTTGAATACATCACAATACTGATTTCCTTGTATATCCTATATATGCCAGTTATTTTTCTTGGAATTCACTTGGGTGTTTTATGTACAGAATTTTTTAACCAGGGAAGTCAAAATTATGAGCCATTTTCTCAATATTCATCATGAAAATTGATGTTTAAACACATCATTTTAGCTCGAAATATTATGTACAGTTATATGGTTGCACAATATTGTATTTATTAACTTCTATTATTGCATATTTGGTGTACATCTAGATGTTTTTTTTTTAATTTTTTGATCAATGATATATTGAAGAAAGAAACAATTAACTACAATGATTATTTCCTTAGAATAATCTTTTGAGAGTAGAATCATATAGTGGAAAACTGGCTTTTTTTTTTTTTTTTTTTTTTTGAGAGAGAGATGGAGAATGAGAGTGGGGGAGAGGCAAAGGGGGAGAGGGACAGAGGAAGAAGATCTCTGTCTCACAACCCTGAGATCATGACCTGAACTGAAATCACATCCCTGAGATCATGATCTGAGATTTTTGATTGACTGAGCCACCCAAACACCCTTAGTGGAAAGATTTTTAAAAATGTTTTTATCCATTTACCCAAGAGATACAAATGTAGTGATCAGAAGAGGCCCTTGCACCCCAAAGTTTATAGCAGCAATGTTCACATAGCCAAATGATGAAAACACCCCAGATGTGCATGGAAAGATGAATGGATAAAGATGGTGTGTGTGTGTGTGTGTGTGTGTGTGTGTGACACACATACACTAGAATATCACATAGCCATCAAAAATGAAATTTTTACCATTTGCAATGATGTGGATGGAATTAGAAGGTCTTATGCTAAGTGAAATAAGTCAATCAGTGAAAGACAATTATTATTGCAGAACTTAAGAAATAAGACAGAAAAGAGGGGAAGAGAGGAAAAAATGAAACAAGATGGAGAAGAGAGGAAAAAAATGAAACAAGATGAAACCAGAGAGGAAGACAAACCATGAGACTCTTAATCTTAGGAAACAAATTGAGGGTTGCTGGAGGGGAGGTGGGTGGGGAGATTGGGTGGCTAGGTGATGGCCATTGGGAAGGGTATGTGTTGTGGAGAGCACTGGGTGTTGTGAAAGACTGATGAATCACAAACCTGTAGCCCTGAAATAAATAACACATTATATGTTAATTAAAATATTAAAAAATTGGTGCCTGGGTGGCTCAGTTGTTAAGCATCTGCCTTCACTCAGGTCATGATCCCAGTGTCCTGGCTCCCTGCTCCCCGGGAAGCCTGCTTCTCCTTCTCCCACTTCCCCTGCTTGTGTCCCCTCTCTCACTGTCTCTCTCTCTCTCTCAAATAAATAAATAAAATCTTTAATAAAAAAATAAAATTTTAAAAATTAAAAAAATAAAACATTTAAAATAAGATAGCAAGTTCACAATTTTACTGCATCATTCCTTTTTCTTTATGTATGTTTTGTAAATATTGCTTTTTCCTTTAGTCAATGGTAAATAAAACAATTTTTGGGAAAAAGAAACCCAAAACCAAACCCGAATATGTGTGTATGTGTGTGTGTGTACGCATATATGTGTGTGTGTGTATGCATATATATGTGTGTGTGTATGTATATGTATACACACACATATATAAATACATTTATACATGTGCATATAAATGTATATAAATACATATAAATGTATATAAATACATTTACACCTATTTCCATCCAAAATTGAATATATTTACATTGACAAGAGATATGTATGACACTCTATTTTCCTACAGGCATGCTATTTCAAGGCATTGTAGCCTTAAATTCCATTTGTCAATCATACAATATAGTTTCTTATTGTAATTAGTTTTCTCACTGTAGTATGATAGCTCAGTGTAGATCTGTTCTTATTAAGTTGCTCATTCTGATTAGAAAGTTTCTACACTGATTTTAAATATTTCAAATATCACCTTTGACTACTGGTTTTTTAAGTTGAATTTACTTTTCTATTGGTACTTTCATTATCTTACTGATTTATTTTTAAAAACTTCCTCACACCAGTCAGAATGGCTAAAATCAACAAGTCAGGAAATGACAGATGCTGGCAAGGATGCGGAGAAAGGGGAACCCTACTACACTGTTGGTGGGAATGCAAGCTGGTGCAGCCACTCTGGAAAACAGCATGGAGGTTCCTCAAAATGTTGAAAATAGAACTGCCCTATGACCCAGCAATTGCACTATTGGGTATTTACCCTAAAGATACAAATGTAGTGATCCAAAGGGGCACATGCACCCTAATGTTTATAGCAGCAATGTCCACAATAGCCAAACTATGGAAAGAACCTAGATGTCCATCAACAGATGAATGGATCAAGAAGATGTGGTATATATACACAATGGAATACTATGCAGCCATCAAAAGAAATGAAATCTTGCCATTTGCGACAACATGGATGGAACTAGAGCGTATCATGCTTAGCGAAATAAGTCAAGCAGAGAAAGACAACTATCATACGATCTCCCTGATATGAGGAAGTGGTGATGCAACATGGAGGCTTAAGTGGGTAGGAGAAGAATAAATGAAACAAGATGGGATTGGGAGGGAGACAAACCATAAGTGACTCTTAATCTCACAAAACAAACTGAGGGTTGCTGGGGGGAGGGGGTTTGGGAGAAGGGGGTGGGATTATGGACATTGGGGAGGGTATGTGCTTTGGTGAGTGCTGTGAAGTGTGTAAACCTGGTGATTCACAGACCTGTACCCCAGGGGTTAAAAATATATGTTTATAAAAAATAAAAAAAATAAAAAAAAAATGATGCTAAAAAAAAAAAACTTTTAATTTTTAATGATGTTAAATCATTAAATAGATTATAAAATAGATATTGCATATTCACTTATTTTATTCATTGTTTATAAAAATAAACAGAATTCTGGGGTACCTGAATATGGTAAAACATCTGCCTTCAGCTCAGGTTGTAATCCCAGGGTCCTGGGATCAAGTCCATATCAAACTTCCCGCTCAGTGGGGAGTCTGCTTCTCCCTCTCCCTCTGTCTGTCACTGCCCCCTGCTCGAGCTCTCTCCCTCTCTTGCTCTCTTAATTAAACTAAAAAAATAATAATAAAAATCTTTTTAAAAAAGATAAATAGGGGCTCCTGGGTGGCTCAGTGGGTTAAAGCCTCTGCCTTTGGCTCAGGTCATGTTCCCAGGGTCCTGGGATCGAGCCCCACATCAGGCTCTCTGCCTGCCTCTCTGCCTACTTGTGATCTCTACCTGTCAAATAAATAAATAAATAAATAAATAAATAAATAAATAAATAAATATTTTTAAAAAAGGTAAATAAACAGAATGCCAGTTAATGTTTCTAGATGGTAGACTTTGTTAATTTAACTATATTTTATAAAAGTGAGCATAGTTAAAGAATATTATCTTGTAACTTAAAAAGCTTATTTGTCCTTTAGTCATTGGAACATGACAGTCTCAGATTTCATCTTGTCCTAGAATTTTGATATGGTATTTAGTGTTGCCAGAAATATTAACTATGTTTCAGTCTTGTTTTCTTCACAATGAAGTCAATGAAGGTGGGGAGATGTAGTGAACAAATATGTCAAAACTCAAATAAATATATTAAATGGATATACATATTATACTTCCTGTGACAACATAAATAATTTAATACATATCTTTGTGTCATGCTAAAAATCATGGGTTTTAAAGACTTTTGTGAAGGGAGATTGGATTAAAGAAAAACAATTCTAAAATACTTGTATTTCTTACCTACACTTTGAAATAATTAACTCTGGTCTGCAACAGAATTAATGAGACAGTCCATAACAATACACAAAAAAAGGGATCATTCAGTTGCAAAATTTAAAGAGACATTTTTGGGATGCCTGGGTGGCTCAGTTGGTTCAACATCTGCCTTCAGCTCAGTTCATGAGCCCTTGCTCAGCAGGGAGCCTGTTTCTCCCTCTGCCTGCTGTTCCTCCTGCTTGTGCTCTCGCTCTCTCTCTCTCCCTGACAAATTAAAAAAAAAAAAAAAAAGATAAAATATAAAGGAACACTTTTCCTTACTAATCCCACAATTTAAAAAGAGAGTCTAACATTCAAGGCAGGTAGAAACTAAGCTTACATCATTCAAGAAAACTAATTGTTCACATATGTTCCCAAAACAAGCACTGTTAGAATCAAATGTGGATTGCACAGGCCCACAAAAACAAGTTTAAAAGGGAAGCCAAATATACCTTTCCTCTATACCACAAACCCTGTTGCTAACACGTTCCTTTGTGAAAAAGAGAACTGGACTGCATAAAGGTGTTTGACACTAAACTGTGAGCTGTCCAAATTTTACTGATACATGTGAATGTGTCACATGTTTTTTATATTATTTCAGACCTTACTTGAATGTACTTTCTATACACACATAGCAAATCCAAATCATAAGTTCTTATTGAGTAATTCTACCAATATTTCCTCCATAACCTTTTTTGTGTTCAAATTTCTATTATCTAGTAGATACATGTTATTCCTAGGGAAAAATGTCTGTTCTTACATTGCAGACCTAGACGTATTATTGTAAACTAATACATTTCTAGAGTTTTGAAAGCAACACTTAACTACTTTGTGTTGTACCTTACAACAAAAACATATTGATTTGAACTACAGGGCAAACCATCCCCGCTGCATGATGACTGCCAAGATACTTGATGGATGCATCCGGCATTTATCGATACTCACTCTAATATGATTTTTCTTTCTTTATAAAACTCCCCAAATTTCTCTGCATTCAATTAAATAATAAATGGAACACATTTGTATGCAGACCTTGTTCACTGTAGAATACTCTTGGATGCCATTTATTACTTTACTACTTTAAATTGAAAGTCAACATCATTTTATAGTTCAATGTTACCACGTATCCCACAATTCCATAGCTAAATGTAAATGTAAAATAAGGCCAACGTATATAAAAGCAAAACCAAAAAGCGTTGTTCAGTCATCTGTCATTAAACTGAATCAGAGCTCAGTGCTATTTTATGTTATTGGAGGGAGGTGCTAATTAAATTATTTTCCTAACAAATTGTCTATAACTAGTAGTTTTATATTATAAATTTAATTAAAATTCTTCAGTTCAAAAAAAATTTCTTTTTTTTTTTTTTTCAAAAAAAGTCACTGTTCAAATTTTATTTGGTATTTTAGATGGTACCACACTTAGTTGGTTGCATGGTCTTTTTACATTATATGGCAATGTACACTATATTCTGACATACATGGTACACGAAGTAAGATCCTTTGGAACAGTTATGCACAATACATGCAATAATGAATTTATATGTTGGAGCCCAGGATGTGACTGACTGGAAAAGATGGACTAGGCATTTTGGGTGAAGGAACCAGAAGTCATAGAACACACAGGAAATACTCATCTGGTTTGAAGAGCACCTGCTGCATATGCAATACTGGCAGTGGTGCCTCTGAGATGAACCCATTTAGGACTACAAAGGCAGGTATCATCCAGCATTAGGGTATAGCTACAGGGTTTGCTGAACCATTCATATTTAAAAATTAGGAAACCGTTGTTTTTTCCTTAGGCCATTTTGATATTTAAGTAACAGATCAGATAATAAGAACAATGTATACAACCTCCAACTAAAACCCTGTTGTGGTCTAGACAGTGAAGTGGTACATTAGAAAACTTTAAAACTGCAGCTCCTTTTGCATTCTCCAGAGTGTATCTGCACTCTTCAAATGGGTCTCCTCCTCAGGAGTTAGAGTCACTTTCACAACATCTGAAATTCCATTCTGTCCCAAGATGCAAGGAACACTAAGGAAGACATCATCTTTTATTCCTTAGAGATCCTTAATCATGGTGGAAATCGGATGCACCCGCCTAAGAATCTTCATTATACTTTCTGCCAAATCTGCCACAGACAGTCCAATGGCCCAGGAAGTGTAGCCTTTCAGCTTGATCACCTCATAGGCACTGTCATCCACCTGTTTTGTGAACCTCTTTCCACTGTTCCTCATCTGCATCAGTGCCTAAGTCAGGGTGCAGATTTTTCAGAGAGACACCAGCAATGTTTATTTCACTCCATACAGGCACACTGGAGTCTCTATGCTCCCTGGGGATCCACCTGTGACAGCTTAACAAATGAACTCCCAGCCTTTCCCTCATTAGGTAAGGGAACTGGGCTGAATCCAGATTGCAACCACTTCTAATAACACGGTTTTTGGGAAAGCCACTTATCTTCCAAGCCACATAGGTCAAGATATCCACTGGATTGTAAACAACAAGCAACTTGCAGTTTGGGTTGTATTTGACGACATTAGGAAGGATGAACTTAAAGATGTTCAGGTTACACTGGACCAAATTAAGATGGCTTTCTCCCTCTTGCTGAGGTGCCCCAGCTGTGATAATAACCAGCTTGGAGTTTGCAGTCACATATATTGTACTTGCCAGAGACAATTTTTGGTGTTCTAAGGAAAAGGCTTCCATGCTGGAGATCGATCATCTCTCCCGTCAGTTTGTTTTCCATGACATCAACAAGAGCAATTTCATCTGCCAAGTCCTTCATTAAGATACTGATGGCACAAGCCATGCCAACAGCGCCAACCCCAACAACTGTAATCTTATTTTGGGGGACATGTCCTTCCTTAAGAAGATTCTGAATCAGCTGATCTTTGAGAGTTGCCATTTTGGACTTAGAACCAAAAGGAATCGGGAGTGCAGGTCGGGACGGTGGGCGTCAGCGGCACGCCAGACTGGATCCGGACGTGGCGGCAGCGGCTCCGACCTCAAAAAAATATCTTACTGCTTATTATGTTTCACTACTATGTCCACACTGGGAATATAAAAGTAAATAAACCTCAATCTCTTCATTCAGGAAAGTATAGATGAGTTCAAGATATATAAGCAATATACATATGCAACTTTCATAGACATTGATAATAAGGGGACCCCTGGGTGTCTCAGTTAAGCCGCTGACTTCAGCTCAGGTCATGATCCCAGGGTCCTAAGATAGAGTCCTAGATTGGGCTCCTTGCTTGGCAGGGATTCTGCTTCTGTCTCGGCCTCTGACTGCCACTCTGCCAACTTGTGAGCTCTCTCTCTCTCTGACAAATAAATAAATAAAACTAAAAAAAAAGTTGATAATAAGGACAAATAACACCCAAAATAGAGAGGGAGTTGAGAATATTTAATTTGATCTTCACTAATTTTCAACAATTATTGTCATTTAAAAAATAATATGGTTTTCTAGTTGTTTATAAATCACAACTGGCATATTACTGATCATAAACTTATATTACATGAAAACAATACAGAACACACTAATTTATATAATTACTGTTCATAAATGAAAAATATGAGTATTGTTATATATAATGAATCATCAAAGTTTTAAACTTAACTTTTTATATTAAATTTGTTTTCAGGGGTGCCTGGGTGGCTCAGTGGATTAAGCCTCTGCCTTTGGCTCAGGTCATGATCTCAGGGTCCTGGGATTGAGCCCCGCATCGGGCTCTGTGCTCAGTGAGGAGCCTGTTTCCCCTTCTTTCTCTTGCCTGACTCTGCCTACTTGTGATCTCTCTTTCTCTGTCAAATAAATAAATAAAATCTAAAGTTGTTTTCAGAGGTGGGAACATTCAGTGGAAAAAAAAAAAAAGTGAGACTCCATGGTTTAGCTCAGATCTTATGATTTGAAATCTAAATCAGTTTTGTCATAAAACTATATTTTTTCTTCTCAGAGTTCAATTTTCCACAATGCCAATCTGATTTGCAAACATTTGACTTTGATTTCAACTACTGAAGATGCTTCATAGATCAGTGGTAAAGAGTATCTCTTGACTTTATTTTTCTCTACTCAAATGTGTAAAAGGTCCTCATAAAGATAAGCACATGGAGAGGAGTTTGCATGCCCTCCACAATAAAAAGATTTTCCTTGTGAAATGACATCATTATTTCCCTCAATACCAAAGATTACTTTGCCGATTTGAAAAGAGTTTTCAGGCAACCATCTGACTGAGACTTAAATGGTAACATTTCAGTTTCACACCCTGAAATGAGTTTAGCTATAGTATTTTCAGAATTTTTCTTTGATAGGTATAACATTAAAAAACTTGTAGAAATGGTCAATGTAACATGTTACCAAAGAATTATTTAATATGTATAGACCACTTTTATTTTAAAATAGCTAAAGGAAACTTAATATTCAAATCCCTCAAGTATAATTACCAATATTATTTCAATAAAATAAAAACACATGAATGTAGTCTATTTTCTTGATATTTTACAAATTTATTCAAAATAAGTGATAAATGGAAATGACCAATGACTTCTAAGTTTTACATCATTGTGTACAAAGGACTTGTATGCCACAACTGTGCATTGTTGTCACTATATCAGTTAGGAAATTATCAGCACTTTCATAGCAGTTTATAAATAGTGACTGCTCTGAGCCACACAATGACTGCTACCACTGCTTTGGCCCTTCCCTGGAGCTCCCCATAATTTACTTAATTGAGGGAATCAATGCCTTACACAGAAGAAGTCCTCAACTCCACCACCAAAATGTTAGTGTCCATTCTTTTTTTATTTTTAAGACTTTATTTATTTATTTATTCGTTGCGAGTGTGAGCTGGGGGAGGGTCAGAAGGAGAGACAGAATCTCAAGCAGATGCTGTGCTGAATGCAGAGCCCATTGTGGGGCTGGAACTCCTGATATCGAGACAATGACCTGAGCCAAAATCTAGAACTGGGTGCTAAACCAACTGAGCCATACAAGTGCCCCAGTTAGTATCCATTCTAATTGTTAGATGCCCATTTTATATCAGGTATTGTTAAATATTCTGAATTTACTTCTGGATTTACAGTATACTACTGTGATGAAGGAGAAAACATATTAGCATTCAAAAACATGCTTTTGGACTATTTTTCTACTTTTACACATGGCAGAATTAGAGTCCTGGCTTCCTCACCTATGGCAATGACCACAATTTCATTTATCATTCAAATTGTGAAAATGAAACTATTTGTATAAAATTATCTGGAAAATTGACCCTAAGTAAAAATTGTTTACATCTGAAACTTCTTTAATATTTTTTCTCATATCCTTCCTATATCTCTTAGTTTATATGAAATACTTTTTAGGCTTCTAGATGCGTCATGCAGAGCTGTTCCCAATAATCTTTTCATTGACCAAATACTTACAGTTTCTTATTTTGAAACAGTGATCTAGTGATAAGGGTTCCATTATCATGAAGCATACAGCTTCATGGGGAAAAAAAATCATAAAAGTAAATAAATTAATCACAAAACATGGTCAGTGAAAAGAGCTATGATGATAATATAACTGAAGCTTCTATATTACAGCACACTCTTTCATTATTCTTACTACATTGCTTATCATACCAGTACTCAGCTCTTTTCTACACCTAAATTTAAATCACCTCAAGCTAATGAAATATGGTAATTAAATTTAATAATTTGTTTGTTTTAATAAAAGTGTAAAGGAGAAAAATCAGTGATGTTTGGATTGACCAAGAGATGAATCAAGGAGAACATACCACTTCAGAGAGATTCAAGAAACTGGCTCTCCTAATAATAAAGAGGAGTCTAGAAGTTGAATGGCATAATGGACACTGTTGCAAATTCTACTCACACAAGAAGGGTCTCTTCCATAGGATACCAAAAAAACAAAAAGCAAAAACAAACAAACACAAAAACCCAAAACCCAGAAACAAACAAACAAAAAAAAAAATTTAGGGATGGAATAAGTTCTTAGACTAATTATAAAATCACACTTTAAATCTAGTTTATATGACAGTGGATCTCAAAGGTGGAGCTTAAGCCTGTGGACTTTAAGCTTTTGATCTTTGTGCTAGTGAGTGTCACTAAATTAGTTTGGCCATATTCAACTTCTCTTTAATCCAATTTACTGCTCTGATTGCTCCTAATCATATTTTAACTATATCTAAGTTTGGTCTTTGATCATGTCCCATTATGATGGGTCAGTAATTGGCCTTCTTTCCCTATCAAAATTTGAACAACCCAGAATAAAGAGGAAAGCCGTCTTGAAACTAGGTGCCCAAACAAGGAAAGTTTCTGTTGCTTTTAGATTTGCAAATGGTACTGGTTCATAGAGGAAAACAGAAAACTATTCCTTACAGGTCTTCTAAACTGTCCTATATGAACTTTATTAAGATCTGCAACACTTTTTAGTCCTTGATTTAAAGAATATCCATGTAGATTGTAAGGATCCATTGGAAACAGATTTGCAGTTGTTTTGTTTTACTTCAAGAGATAAAAAATGCCCTCATGATTTATATTTTTTAAATTCAGCATTTCATCATGGAATTTCAGAAAAATTCTGTTTCATATATGTGTGTGTATGTATATATACATATAAGTACAGGTATGTTTATATGTGTTTAATATTAACACCAATGTAAATTTTGTTTGTATATATGTTTGTGTGTCTATCTATATCTGCACATATGTAAATACAGATATATACATGTGCATGTATATTTACATATATACTCATATATTTTGTTATATTGTCATATATATCATACTGGTAGATATAGGCAGTAGGTATGTGTCTATTTCTGCAATTTTTATTTTGTATAATATTCATAAGCTTTAAAACATTATGTAAACTATGGAAAGTACCTGTAAACTATGAAAATTATGCACCCTATCTTTTGTAGAAGCCAATATACAAAAATTATAATATATACCTAATATCCCAAGATACTTCTCAGTTCTAATGACAAATACAACATTTTTTATTGCACTAAGTACTTTTGAAGACCTAAGTATGAATTTGTGTTTTATCTACTGTCAGTAGAATACTGAAAAAAGTCATAAATAGATTTACCAAACAGACTTACCAATATTGATTATTTCTGGAGCCATAACAATAAAAACTATCAAGGGTATGGATTTCAAAGAAATGCTTTTTAAATCAATAAAATCTCCAGTTGTCATATCCTTCTTCCTCAAAATAAGGTTAATAGATTCTAGTTTTCAAAAATCAATATTTATTTTGATGAAAGAAACACAGTTCTAGAGAAAATACAAATTTGCAAAGTTCTTAAACCAGTCAAGAATACAGTTAAGACACACCAAAGACTAGAAGCATATCTTGGAAGAAAAAAACACATTATGGAATAGACATTGAGTAACATTCCTCCAGTTAAAATATTCTGACAATCTCTGGGTAAAAGTAACCAAAATCATTTACAAGTAGCTTTTTATTTTTTATTCACAATATAAAATCTGTGTAATATTGATATGTCAGGAATCATTTAAATTCTTATCAACACAGAATTACTCCATGTTCTTTCTGAGAAAAAAAAGTGTAATGAGCTTACTTATTTATATTTATTTTTTTAGGTTGACATTTAATTTCAAATCAGAATTAATCATTAGAATACAGTCAATAATATGTTTCTTCTATGGAAAACAGTTCATAGTATAAAAAAGAGAATTTTAAGACTGCATGGTTGTCAGAGGGTCTGTGAATTCCGCTACACTACGTCCAAATTAAAGTATGTGAATTTGGGGGATGGGATAAGGTCCAGAACTTTCCTCCCTGAAATTTATTTTTGGCTCTGTGACACTAAAATTGATTAATAAATAGTGACCTAGGCTCATATCCCAATTTAACGTTAGTAAAATGTCTCCCATGATTACAAGTCTGCACATGTGCTGCTCCTCTGGCTGCCTGCACAAGAAGAGACTTGTCAAATACCTTTGACATACTGGGCATACTATATTTTTATCTTGAAGATTTCCTTTGTAGCAATTTACACACTTGTTTTTCATCCTTTTTTGCCTTGAGTCTCTCTGGATACTAGTGTTTAAAAATGCAAATTTGGCTATACCCTTTAGTAGGGATGCTAAAGAAGTGTCTATGTAAATGTACTTTGGGATCAGACCAAGAATGGTTGAGTATCAAGATAGTTTCCACTCAATTACATAGGCCATAGGGTCCCATTTCAGCTGAATCCAGCATCAGTGTGCAGAGAGAACCCCTAGGGAAGAGGCTTGTGCTAGCAAGAGCCCAGGAGGTTACTGTAACAATGGACATCCTCTGCTTTATTAATTCAATCACATCACATACAGATTTCAATATAAATATTTGAAACAGTATCTCCTGGGTGGTGAGGTTTTAGGTGGGTCAGTACATCCGGAGCCATGCATTCTATTCTTCTAAAGTTCTGCTGCATTTCACCAACACACACACTGCTTCTCTGTTCTGACAGCCTTAGTTGCAATTTATCCCACGCTGTGAATGAAATACCTGTATCTCAATTTCATTTCTAGCCCCCAGTTTCCCAATTTTGAGATCATTTTCTCTTTTTATTGACTTTTAGAGTGGACAGAAGAATTTATTAGGATCAATTTTATCTATCGCTTTCAGAATCCTGTAACTTCAATAAGGTCATGAAAGGTTAATGCTCCTTTATTAAAATGAATAAGCCCAATTTCCTCAAACCTCTCTCTCAAATAACATCATTGATTCTGTTACACTGTGAGCTGCACTCCCTCAAGGGTAATTACAGCTTTTAAGTGGCAGTATGCCAACTGGTATTTTACAACATGTCCCAGCCATGTCCAGAATCATACAGATTGCTCTGGTTTAAATGTAATGGCTCTCATAGAGTCTCTACTATCTTTTTAGCCATGCCTTAGGCTTGAGGGTCATTGGTATTATATGAACTATAAAATAATTTTCTTCTGTCAAGGTCATTAGCTTAACACCCATTTAGGTGAAATTAGTAGGTTTGTCTGATCTGTCTGGATTATAATTGTCTTTCCCTGAATAGTATACCAATTTATTTTTTATCTAACACAAAATTTTCATATGCTTTGTTGCTGCATTCTTATTACTCAAGACACATTGTGAAGTGTCGTTTTTCAAGTCATGAAATTTTTGTAAGTTCAAGTGTTTAATTGTAAATAATAGTTTAACAGTAAAACACAAAATAACATTAGATATCATTGTTAAGTCTATGAAAATAGGCCCAATTTAAAATAACATTGGAGAATTTATCATTCTGGAATTGGGTAAATATCCTTAGACATTATCTGAAGTCAACTGTTTTACAAGTTAAGACAGTAAAAGCTAGTAATAACATAGTAATAACAGTAGGAGGCATTTACTGGGTGTCCACAGTCTGTCAAAATAGCTCTCAAAATCATGTCACAATTCTTCTTCATGTTCCTCCTCAATGGAACTCAGCTTTAAATAACCATGAAATCATGTAAGATGAATGGCTAAAAGATGCAACTTGAGAAGAATTACTTACTTTAACTGCTGCACACTCTACTGAGATCCATCGACATTTTGTTAAAATCTTAGTTTAAATGTAATGGGAATTTTTGTGACATGCCCAGAGCAATACAGTTACAGAAATCAGATTTGATTATGAAACTCTCCAGCTTATGGGCATAACGTAACAATGAGTCAGAAGTTTTCTGTTCATTAGCAAAAGAAAACTTGATAATGTTTTAAGAATGTTCTTCAATAATGTTCCTTAGGAAATATATGTAGTAGAAAAGTTGTTCAAGTTCAGATTTCAGAAAACTTTGAAACATTCTTAATAGAACATTAGCTGTTTCTTAGAACAGGCTTTAAAACAGCTGTAAGAGTAAGTAACTCAACTTTCTTTCAGTGTTACTGGAAAAGCTGTTTTGTGTATGTGAAAACTATTGGCCTTCAAATGTGCTTAAGCTATTAGAGAGATAAGAGATAAAATACAGATAAAAAATAATAATACTTAGTTTGTTATTTTATTTACACTGAGTTTTTCCTACTTTGTATACCTTACCTTTTGGATCTAAAGAGAATAAAGAAAAAGCAATACTATAGCTATCTGTTTAATATTTTATGGCCAAAGCAACCTTGCATTTTATTTTAGTTCACTGAATTAAATAATTTATTCCATAAAAAGGTGAATATTTTTTTAAAATACTGTATTTTGATATCCTTAAATTTTAAAACTCTAAAATGATTTCAAAGAAGATAGAAAAGGAGTTAGGAGAAATTAGGAAATGGTTGCAGAACAGTTGGTTAAGATGAGAATTAAAACTTAAAATATATGAATTGTGAATAGACACCACAGGAATGACATAACTGACACCTAAAGTTAGATTTTAGGGCCATTATAAACAAACCGCCCATTTCATTACCCTAATTATATATATATATATATATATATATATATATATATATATATATATATATATTTTTTTTTTTTTTTTTTTAAAGAATTTACTTATTTATTTGAAGAGCCTGAGTGGGGGAAAGTCAGAGGGAAAGGACGAGAGAGCATCACTAACAGACTCCTCATTGAGCGTGGAGCCTGACATGGGGCTTGATCTCAAGACCCTGAGATCATAACCTGAGGTAAAACCAAGAGTCAGATGCTCAACAGACTAAGCCACCCACATGTCCTTATAATTTTATATTTCTTTACTGGAGGCAAAGTTTCTCATTTTCCAATTTAATACAAGTCTTAAATTGAGAGAGTATTTTGATAAAAATATAAGCCCAATGTGCATTATTAATGTCAATTACTTTATTGCAAGAAGTATCAGAAAGAGCATTTTAAACTAGATAACTGAGGAAAAGAGCCATAAAAAAGAAAAGGCATTCTTCAATGAACCATTTATAGTGGCAAGATATGGAAAGAGTGAAACTAACTGTGTGATGTCACAGTTTTTGCTGGCACCAGCTTTGAAATGTGAACTTGATATTGTATTCCATGCTATTCTGTTTCTGCATCACATGAGATGCTTCTTTCTTTTAAGAATTTGTGTTAAGGGGCTCAGTTGGTTAAGCATTTGCCTTTGGCTCAGGTCATGATCCCAGGGTCCTGGGACTATGAGCCCCACATAGCACGGAATGCTTCTCCCTCTCCCCGGCTTGTGCTTGCTCTCTCTCTCTCTCTCTTAGATAAACAAACAAACAAACAAATAAATACATAAATAAAATCAATCTTTGGGGCACCTGGATGGCTCAGTCATAAAATCTGCCTTTGGCTCAGATCATGATCCCGGGGTCCTGGGATGGAGTCTTGTGTTGGGCTCCCTGATGGATGGGAAGCCTGCTTCTCCTTCTCCCACTCCTCCTGCTTGTGTTCCCTCTCTCACTATTTTCTCTCTGTCAAATAAATAAATAAAATCTTTAAAAAAATGTGTTAAATACAGTAAATGTGTTAAATACATCTCCTGCTATGTCTCTTTTCCCTATGGAAGAACAAACCAAACATGAGGTTTGGCTACACCTAGAAATCAAGAAGTATTTAGACTTCAAGTATCTACACAATTTAACTACAAAAATGCTTTCCATTTCCTGTTAAGAGTATGCCTTCTCTGTGATTAACAGAAAAGATCAGAGTTTCTATTAGGTTCATTGAAAACCTTTTCAGTTTACTGGGGTCTGTCTGCATGTGTCATGGACCATTATTTTTATTTTGCTAATCATCACCAAAACTCCTGGAGAGTCTTCTCATAATAAAAATGTCCTATTACCTGCTCGTAAATGTCCTTAACTTCACTGAATTGTTATGAGGATTAAAGACATAAATGCAGATCCCTAATTCAGCACTGAGCACATGATTGGAGACTATTATTTATAATCTTACGCTTTTATTTTTCCTAAATCCACTTCCTGGGGAAGAATATTTCTATTTAGCATTGTGAAAAGGTCCACATATCATTCAGTAAATATCACCCTTTATCTAACAGATGAGCATTGCTCAAAAATTTTAACTTCCCTCAGCAAACATTTTCTAATATCTGAGATACTTAAAAGCAGAGGTGATCATCACGACAGAGTTCAACAGCGTTTGGCATCAGAAGTGTCCCGATGACTAATGAGGACAATGGCACAGGACAGAAGTTATGAGGGGAAGGAGTGTATTCTGTAATGGGACTAAGCTGAAGAAGTCCAAACCCCAGGCTGGTGTGCACATTCCACATTTCCTTCCAGACCTCTAAATGGAGGTAATTTGTAGTATGCTTATTTATTTCTGTTCTAATTGTCCATTAGGTAATTCTCAGGTTATTAAGGTTTTAAGCATTGTTTTAGCTGCACCCCTCAGAATTTGACATGCTAGATTTTCCTTTTCATTCAACTCAACATAATTTTTAAATTTCCTTGGGATTTCTTCTTTGATTCTTACTTATTGAGAAATGTATTACTTAATTTCCAAATATTTGGGTATTTCCCAAACCTTTTTGCTGTTAATAAATTCTAATTTAATTCCATTAGAATTTGAACATATACTTGTATAATCTCAATATTTTTGTATTTGAGGGTTAGTTTATGGCCCAGATTGTGTTCTATCTTGATAAATCCTCTACTTAATTTTAAATGTGTATTCAACAGTTTTTTTAATATAAATTCAATCTCATTGGTTAGTAATATTATTCAACTCTTTTGTATCTTACTAACTACTGGTTGTATTATCGTGTTGAAATCTACAATAATAATTACATATTTGCATATTACTTCTTTCATTTTGTTCAGTGTTTTATTCACATTTTTCAAAGCTCTTATATTATGTGTTTTATTTAGGATTTTTTTTTTTTTTTAGGATTTTTATGTTCTTGAAGAATTGAAACATTTATCACTGGGGAGTGTCTTTCATGATTAGTTACTATATTCCATGTTTTAAGGTCTACTTGATATTAATTAATATAACTGTTCCAGCTCATTTTTGATCATTGTTTCCATGGTATATCTTTTTAGATCTTTATATCTTTTTATATGTCTCCCCACACTTATTCTGGGGTTCCAATGACATTTTTATCCAACAATGGTTGACACTGTGCTCTATTCTTCAATTCTTCCTTTTCTTTGATTCATTTTGCAAAGGTTTTATTGTTAGATCCTCAAATTCTCTAATCTTTTTTTTTTGTAATGTCTAGTCCTCTATGCTTATTCAACAAAAATATTTTTAATTTTTGTTATTATACATTATCCTAGAAGTACAATGTAGGTATTTCTATAACTTCCATTTTACTCCTCACTATGTTCATATTTCCTTTCACAACCTTCCTTGAGCCTATGCCAAATATTATATTAGATATTTCAAAATCCTTGTCTGCTAATCCTATCCATTCTGTCATTCTTTGCTATGTTTCTACTGTCTGATATTTCTGCTTGGTAGAGATCACAAAAAGATTTCTCTGTATCTTCGTTTTGAACTTAACTGAATGTTGAATTTTGTTTATTTCTTTGGGGAGTTTATATTTTACTTCCATCATTTATTTAAGTTAGTTTCAAGTTAGTTTTACTCTTTCAAGATTCGTTTTGAACTTGTTTTAAAAGTATACATAAGGGTCCCTGGGTGGTTCAGTTGGTTGAATATCCAACTCTTGGTTTTAGCTCAGATCAGGATCTCAGGGTTGTGAGATGGAGCCCTGCATCAGGCTCTGCCCTCAAGGAAGAGTCTGCTTGTCCCTCTCCCTTTGCCCCTTCCCATGGTGCTCTCTTGCTCTCTCTCAAATAAATAAATAAATAAATGTTTTCTAAAAAGTATATATAAAATAACTTTACTTCAAAATAATTTTTAAATACTATTATCTTTTATGATGTATTTTCTAAATTTCCCACAACAAAGTGTAATCTCTCTTCCTTTGGATTCTTTATTTTTTTTTATTTTTTTTTTTTAAAGATTTTATTTATTTATATGACAGAGAGAGATCACAAGTAGGCAGAGAGGCAGGCAGAGAGAGAGAGAGGAAGAAGCAGGCTCCCTGCTGAGCAGAGAGCCTGATATGGGACTCGATCCTAGAACCCTGAGATCATGACCCGAGCCGAAGGCAGCGGCTTAACCCACTGAGCCACCCAGGCGTCCCCCTTTGGATTCTTAATGCCTATCATATTTAGAAGGTTTAAAAGCTGAAATAAATTATACTGGTAATTGTAGGCAGATAACAAAACAACCTGAAAAAAGATGAATTGAAGTGATGAACAGAGAATCAAGCTATTCTATCTAGTTCCAAGTTAAAATTCTATTTAATTGATAAATTTCTTTGGATTCTTTTGATCCTATGATGTATCTGAGTTATTTACCTACTGTTCTTAATACTTCCATTTCTTTATATGTCACCTCCCCCAACTTATATGCAAAATGATTTGTAAGGGTGTGGAAGTTTGAGATAATCATACATTTTTAAAGTTTTTATCATTTATATCATTGGAACCAGACACTTACTTCCTGATGCCATTCTTTCCAAGGGAATGAAGGCATGTTGGATGACCTAAGTTAAGAGGATGGAGAAGCTTTAGCTAGTATGGTCTATATAAAGAAGCTTTTGTCAAAACTGTATGAATTCTATCCACATTTTCTCATTGAATTAAAAAATATATAATTATTGTATATGTATGTGCTTGTAACATACACATACACACACTTCTTCTTTAAAAACAAAAACTAGATTTTAGCTTTCTGCCACAACATGTTTAAGATGGTTTCTTATGATGGTTAATTATATCTGTTTTATTACTGTAACTCATCAATATCTGTGACTTTGTATCTTGCATATGATGGATCTTATTTTCATGATTTATTTGCCATTCAGTTTTATTTTTCTGATTTTTTTTATCACTTGATATTTTCAATTAAATTCCTGAAGTGTGGAATGGAAGATGAAAATTAGAGCAATCAACCAGTCTCTCAAGATTACAAGAGCCCTTGGCGGTAAAGTGCATATTGCTTCTTTCAGGATTATATTCAATGAGTCATAGAATGTTTCACTCTTTAGGGAACTAGCTTTGTCTCTGATTTAAGTGGTTATTAGAGTATCAGGTGAGCATCACTTCTGTTTTCATTTTATTTAACAGACAGCTTGGTTCATTCTGACACACAAGTACCTAACTGAACCCAAACACATACCTCACCAACATGGCTTAACCTCACCCATATCTAATGAGTAATTCTGTATTTCTTCATGATAGAACATTTAAGAGGATTAGTGCCATATTCCATATGTATCTTTCAAGGGAACTCCCTTTCTCTATAAATCCACAATCTTATTTACATGACATCTGGGCTAATGCCTTTCTCCTCACTGCACCCTCTTTTTTCTAAGGGTACTTCTCTTCAGTGCACAGCCTGTTTCTTTCACCAAATTGGGTGGAAAGGTGTGGGAGATGAGGCTACGAGCTGAGAGAAAGATTAATGCCAAGGTCCTTCTAAATCTCTGTTTCCCCTTACAGAGCTTATCTAAGTCACTCCCATATGGCCTCTATATCCCGCATTCATTATCATACATTCATGCAGAGTGTTTGTAAAGGATTTTTGAGCTGAGAAGCAGACTTATACCCAAATGCCTTAAATTTATCTGAGTTCTCTTTGTGGAACATACAAAAAATAGAGATCGATTAAATGACATCGGTTAATATTGTGGTACCTTTGTGCAGCTCTTCTTTTCCTTTTCTATTCTGCTCCTCATGCCCTTCTAATGCTGCTGAGACACAGGTGGTTCATATGGTCCACAGCTACGCATAAATGAGTGAAAATAATTTTCAGCTTTCTAAAGGAAAATTAATGCCATCATCCCCAAACTGAGGTGAAAGACTTAATATAACAAAAGAAATAAAGTCATCAGATTCAAGGATAAGACCTATGAGGTGGAAAAAAAAAAAAAAAGGAGAGAGACACAAAATACATGGTTTTAGTGATATCAGTCTATGATACCACCTGGACATGGTCAAACTTATTCTTCTTTCTTAAAAATTATATTACCATTTCTGTATATGTTGAGACTTTTTGAACTGGTCTGAAGTTATAACCAAGGAATAAACATAAACTTGATTCTATAAGGAAATGTCTACCTAAGATGAGAATGAGTTAGCATCTGGGAAAAAAAAAAAAGTCTATCAATGCCTTTCACTCTTCCAACAAAGATGCTGACCATCCCCACCATTATCTCATCTTATATTATTTCTATCTTGCTGTAGGCAGCAAATGGACTGTTGTCCATTCTTAGCAAATAAACCTGCAATTGTTTATATATTCTGGGTGACTAAATTCTTTAGCTACAGTTTGTTGGACAGGGCTGGACTCAGGGACAGCAGCATTTTTGCTATCAGGGTTATGAATTGGCCATAGAATATTTTAGTTTAAGAGACTTTTGAAAATAAAATAAGATAAAGTAAAGGGATTAATAGCATACTTACTGTGATGAGCTTTGAGTAATGTATAAAATTATTGAATATTATGTTGCTACCTAAAATTAATATAGCCTTGTATTTTAATTATAATTCAATCCAAGAGAAATAGAGATAGAGAGACACTTAGGAAAGTTTTTCAGCTAGCATAAACCTCAAAATGAACCTAAAAAAGTATTTACTTGTTTTAAAATCATCTCTATGTCCTTAAAAGGTCAGAATTTAAATATAAATGTGAAAAATAAATATAAATATATGTATATATAAATTATTATAAAATAGTTTTATAGGGCACCTGGGTGGCTCAGTGGGTTAAAGCCTCTGCCTTCGGCTCAGGTCATGATCCCAGGGTCTTGGGATCGAGCCCCACATCGGGCTCTCTGCTCAGCAGGGAGCCTGCTTTCTCCTCTCTCTCTGTCTGCCTCTCTGCCTACTTGTGATCTCTGTCTGTGAAATAAATAAATAAAATCTTAAAAAAAATAGTTTTATAATAGTTTAGAATATTTAGAATTTAGGAATATTAATAAATCCTGTGTCAGGTGATACTAGAAGACAGAATACAGAAAGAAGGAAACTTATGGAAATGATAAGTCCATGTGAAAAGAAAGAGACTTGCTTCAAGCATGATCTGGTTCCTGATGAGTGAGGAACAGTTCTTACCTGGCTCTAAAGGGAGGGATGGGGAGTCTTTCTGCTCTGTCAATATAGTGTAAATTGGGTTAACAAAATCAAAGAATGGGTAGTTGGTAAGTATTAGTTCATACAACTGATTTTTTTAAAATTTTTTATTTTTTATAAACATATATTTTTATCCCCAGGGGTACAGATCTGTGAATCACCAGATTTACACACTTCACAGCACTCACCAAAGCACATACCCTCCCCAATGTCCATAATCCCACCCCCTTCTCCCACCCCCCCTCCCCCCAGCAACCCTCAGTTTGTTTTGTGAGATTAAGAGCCACTTATGGTTTGTCTCCCTCCCAATCCCATCTTGTTTCATTGATTCTTCTCCTACCCACTTAAGCCCCCAATGGATCAAGAAGATGTGGTATATATACACAACTGATTTTTTTAAAAAGATTTTATTTATTTGAGAGGAGGGAGAGTGTGTGCACACAAGTGAAGGTGGAGGGTAAGGCCAAAGGGAGAGGGAGAAGGAGAAGCAGACTCCCCACTGACCAGGATGCCCTAAGAGGGGATGATCTCAGGACTCTTGGGATCATGACCTGAGCCAAAGGCAGACACTTAACTGACTGAGTCACCTAGGAGCCAGCACATAACTCAATTTTAAGCTGAAAAGCCTTGGTATTTTTCAAAGTACCACTGGACCAAGAAAGAAGATGAGTCCAGGAAAAATGGATAAAACCAAGAACAATAAAACATTCCTTTTAATTAGAGTTTGAGATAAAAGAATATCACTGGATTAATTTTCCTAAACAAATGAAAAATTCTCTATGTCACTTATCTTGTTAAAAATCTTAAATATTCCCCATAGCCTACAGAACGGGGTGGGAGGAACCTTTAAGGTAATAGAGCTCCCACCTACCTTTCCAATCTTGTTTCACTATCAGGAAATGTTCATTCCCAACCAAACTTGTTTCCTTATTTGTTCCAGGAGGAACAAACCATGCTCATTTCAGCTTATCAGAGTACCTGGCACATAGTAGATGCTCAGTAGATGTTCGCTGATTCAACAAAAGCTCAAATGCTTTTAGGCCTGTGCTCTGTGCCTCACTGCTGGAACGCCCCTTCTTGCTGGTGAAAACCCAGCCACTCTCCAAAGCCTTGCTCCGTGTCCTCCACGTCCTCTCAACATCAGCGTGAAGCTATAGTCTACATGGGTCTCCTTTCAATTTCTAGACTTAAATCACTTCAGACCTTTATTGTTCCTTAAACCTTTCCTCTTTATGTTCGTCTACTTCACCAAATGGGGAGTTTCTGAAGGAAGGCTGGATATTTTGAAGCAATGGGAAGCAAAGGGAAGGTTGTTGATCTGTGAACAGGCAGATCTAGTTTTGGGACTGGGGCCAAACACTATAGAAAACACTTAGAACAATACTTGCAACATAGGCTACACAGCATAAGTACCTATTACCATGAATCATTTCACACCTTAGTTCTCTCACTTAGGAAATGGGAATATTAATAAATCCTGTGTCAGGTGAGTCTTTATGAAGATTAGAAATAATGTCTAAAGGGGGTGCCTGGTTGGGTCAGTCTGTTAAGCATCTGGCTCTTGATCTCAGCTCAGGTCTTGTTGTCAGGGTTGTGAGTTCAAGTTCTGCATTGGGCTTGGTGCTGGGTGTGAAGCCAACTAAATAATAAATAATAATAATATCTGAAACACCTCTATTTCCTTTCTTAGCACTCAGTAACTGCTTAATAGACATATGGCAGCTGTGATTGCAAATGCTGAGACTGGGTGCTTTTATCCTCCATAAAAGTTTAAGGAATAAGGTAGATGAACCAAGAGGAACATAGTCAAATATCAACTCAGGTGTCATGGAAAACTTTTTTGGTCATTCATTCAATAAATCTTTATTAAGGGCTTATCATTGTGTACTGGGCTTTGTTTTAGGTGCTGGAACACAACAGTAAAAGTAGTCCTTGCCCTGTGAAGTTTACCTTGTCAAGGAGAAGGCAGATGATAAACATAGGAAATGATGGAGAAATAAAAGCTTATAGGGTGTTAAGTGTTACAAAGGAAAAAAAAAAGGCAAGTAGAGGGCAAGCTAGTGGGTTCGGAAGGGGCTGTCTACAGAGATGGCATTTAGGTAGAGACTGGAATACTTAGAAGAGCTGAATTTTGTGAAATGTCCTCATTACCAAGCAGTCTCTGGAGCTTTCCACCGTCTCGAGTGCCAAGAGACCAGCATCACCCAAAATGCTGCAGTGTGGCTTCCTGGGTCAAGTCACGACAGCTATTGAACCAATGATTCCAAACTTCTTCTTATGCAACTGCTTGAATTGGCCCCAGGTGGAATTAATGGATAACACCATACTGCTATTGGTCCTCTCTCCAGAAAGTTAGATTGCCGTTCTCAATCCAACAAAACCATCAGGGTGATTGAGTTAAACTTCTCCTTTTCCATAAAGTGGCTGCCAAAATAGCTTCCTAGAGAGGAGAGACAGAAAAAGCAAACAAGAACCAGTGAATTAAACCAAGTAAAAAAGCCCATTTGAAAAAAAAAATAATTAAAAAAAAATAACCCTTCAAACAAAGAATTAGAGCAATTTCTAACTCCAGGAGAGATTTCTTTGATTTGGGACAATGGCACAAAATAAGCAAAAACTTTGCAGTGAAACCCCAGAATACCAAACATAAAATAGATCAGCATTTTACATTTAACATTCTTAAATGAATCTTTATCATGATCTGCATACATCAGCCAAAAGACCAGAAAACCCCACAACGCATATTAAGGACACATATGATTTTTCTTCCTTAAACATGAAGTGGTTGTTTTCTGTCTTTTAGATATTCAGGAATCTTAAGTGCAGGTATCAGAGTGTATACACACACACCCATTTCTTGGCCTAGATTTTCAGAAGTCAGCTTTTCTTCTTGAGTGATAGACTATGTCATGTTAAATAAATCTGGGACTCTTGATGGGTCATCTTCTGAATACTGTGTATTCCAAGAATTCAAGAAAAAATAAATGCCTATGAGAGAATGATAATTTAGGTCAGCAAGGAGGAATAAAACTGAGTTTTTGATGGCTTTTTATATTTTTTTTCCACTCCCTGAAAATAACCTGCATTCCTCCTTTCCTGTGGTTAAAAATTAAGTATTCCTAGGGGCTCCTGGGTGGTTCAGTGGGTAAAGCCTCCCCGCCACCCTGCCTACCTCTCTGCCTACTTATGATCTCTGTCAAATAAATACATAAAATCTTTTAAAAAATTAAGTATTCCTAAATGTTTTTAATAATCAACTGCTAATGTACATCTTAAAATTATTATTTTTTTTCAAGTCAGTTTCTTTTTCAGATCATACCATAAAGCACCACATAAAAGGCTGCATAGAGTCCAGCCATTACTACATGCTTGTTAATGATAGTCTGAAGAATAAACTATTGCATTTATTTTACTCATTATTTTCCAAACAATTTTGCAACTGGCCAAAGGTAGCATGTATAGTAATGTGTTGGTTATATTTGCCAATGATGGAATCAGAATCCTTGGGCTTATGGGTAATTTCTGCCATTTAACAGGTGTGTGTGGCCTTGGAAATTTACTCATCTCTGCATACCTGAGAGTTAAAGGAGAAAACAACCATATGTACATCCTAAGATTTGTAAGATTCAATGAGTTGATAGTTAATACATGTAAAATAACTAGAAGTGTTCCCTATTGTTGTTTTTATCTGATTATATCCAAGAACATCTTAAGCAGTAGATAAGAAAGATTGTATCAAGCCTTCTTTCTGAGGAAGAAATAGTTATAGTTAAAATAATAGCATTGGAGGAGTTGGTTTCTAATATTTCTACACTTCATGTTGTTTAAGAATTGGCTAGTCATGGACTTAAGTTTATGCTTGGTCCTAGCAAAATTTTGCTTAATCTTGTTGACTTTAGATAGTTGGGATAGTCTTGATATCTTGCAATATTCCAGTCTAATGGCCAATACCGGTGATAATAGTAATCAGTCCTAGAACACTGACTTGTTTTAGTTGAAAGCAGCTCCACGTAATGGTGAGTAATAAAGCTAAAGCTTCCGGGAAAGACACTAATAAAATCTCTTTCCTGACAGTGCAACCATCCTCGTGTAGAACAGAGATCAAAAGTTAGATATACTCTCTCTTGTCACTCTTGGCAGCTCCAATTTCTCACCTCTTCACCCTGTGAGCTGTAACACAACATTGTTGATAAACAGTTTCCTCATTTCTGAAGGCTTTATATTGGGATGGCATGTCCGGTTCAGTCCTTTCAGAAAGTTAATACTTTGTTTGACTTGGGCTTCTACATGTTCTCTGACTGTGTCACTTTTGCCTATAGCACTCAGTCACCTCTCTTCAACTCATCATCAGCTGGCTCGCTGCTTAGTTTCCTGCTGTCATTCCTCACATGGCCCTGTTAAACAAAACTGTTTTTCCTTTTCTTCTCTTTTCTTTCTTTTTTTTTTTTTAATGATATCTTCAATGTGAATGATCTCAGCGGGAGAAGCTTATCTTGTCATTCTATATTATATCCTGAAAGAAGTAAGAACTGTTGAAAATTTCTACAAATATCCACTCAACTATCTTCACCATATTCAAAAAAATGTGCAATGGGTCCTAATTCTTTTTAAACCTTTATATGCTCTTATCATTGATGCTATACTTCAAATTTTGGGCTATTGATTACACATACTTCACACTCGATAATTGTTCCATACATTTTGAGTTTTTGATTAATTTTCTTGAAAGAAAGAAAAAAGAAGGAAGGAAGGAAGGTAGGAAGGAAGGAAAGGAAAGAAATCTCCCCCATACAACAGAGTGACCAAATCAGAAATGACCAAAATGTATGTTGTTCTCTGGGGCACCTGAGTGGTTCAGTGGTTTAAAGCCTCTGCCTTCTGCTCAGGTCCTGATCCCAGGGTCCTGGGATTGTGCCCTGAATTGGACTCTCTGCTCAGCAGGGGGCCTACTTCTCCTTCTCTCTCTCTGCCTGCCTCTCTGCCTACTTGTGATCTTTGTCTGTCAAATAAATAAAATCTAAAAAAATATGTAAATATATAAAATCTAAAAATATATAATTATATACATATAAAGTATATATAAGTGTGTATATATATATACTTTTTTTTAACCATCAGTTTTTGTTTGCCTACTAGTATTATGTTGGTAGTAGCAGTTTTCTAATTGGTGAAGAGGCATACATAGGGAACTCACTTTTCAATTCTCCCATTTCCAGGATCTGACCTTGCCCCAGTTTTCAGAACCAGTGAGAGAAATTTACAGATCTGCAATAAGTATCACGTTACTCTAGCTATTTAATATGCAGATTTTATTTCTCAGTTCTGATAAATGGACGGCTGCCTCATTCCTGAACTATTTTTCACTGTGGCACACCTGTTCTAATAGCTGTTTTTTGGATAGATGCCCGTGCATATCCATTCAGATAATCTTTAAAACCCCAGTGGCCACCCCATGACAACAGAGGCCTACCCTCCCTTCCTTTCTTTCTTTCTTTCTTTCTTTCTTTCTTTCTTTCTTTCTTTCTTTCTTTCTTTCTTTCTTTCTTTCTTTCTCTCTTTCTTTTTTTTAAGATTTTATTTATTTATTTGACAGAAAGAGACAGCTAGAGGTAGAACACAAGTAGGGGGAGTGGGAGAGGGAGATGCCCAGCTCTTCGCTGAGCAGGGAGCCTGATGAAGAGCTCAATCCCAGGACCCTGAGATCATGACCTGAGCCCAAGGCAGCCACTTAATGACTGAGCCACCCAGGGACCACCTGGTCCTTTCTGAATTATGCCAATCTCCCTCTCAAAGCTTGAATTCACCCCCAAATATGTTTTCATTTCTTCAATATGCATTTTGGGATAGTGAACAGCTGAAGATTTTTCTCCCCTGCCCTTAATTGCATGGTTGGTATTCTCCTTGAATATTCTATTCTAGCGAGAGCCAATGAACTGCGCAAAGGGGAGCTCCACTTGGTTCATTGGAGTATGTATATACTCCATGACAAATACCCAACATTCTTTTCTCGCCAAGCTGATTCTATAAAATAGAAAGATAAATTAAGAGACATATTATTACATAAAAAAAAAGAGGATTCAGCAAGAGCTATAAAAGCATTATAGACAAAGAAGCAAGGAAAGAGAAGGACAAAAGACATGATTTTTTTTAATTCTGGAGGGCATCAAAAGAGGTAACACAATTTGCATTGTTGCCTGTTTTGATAGATTGACTTAGGAAGAAGAAAATTCTGGATGTAAGGAGCAACACTTATGAAAATATTGATAAAGGAGAAAGCAAGCAAATTTTATAATAACAAGTATAGGGTTTATCTGAATGGTGTACAGTAGATGGAGATTTCTGTTTAAACTAAGACTTGAAATATAAGTTGAGGACCAATTTGGGGCCATTCTGCATAAAAGGCCAATTTTAATTTGAAACCACAGGTTAGTTGCTTTCTTCTTTCCCTCATTCATAATCAAAATCTAACATAGGAGACTTTTCAAAAATGTAGACAGAAATAGACTACTGGTTGAGCCAGAAGTATAAGTCTATTTGGATCACCTTATGTCCTATGATATCCATGATGGTTTCACAGAGATGTGTTTGATAACCATGGCATTAGTATTTGGAGGTTTTCAAGGGATTCCAAGAAAAGACCTGTGGGCAATAGCTTTTCTCTTTTCTCTTTTCTTCTTCTTCTTCTTCTTCTTCTTCTTCTTCTTCTTCTTCTTCTTCTTCTTCTCCTTCTCCTTCTCCTTCTCCTTCTCCTCCTTCTTCTTCTCCTTCTTCTTCTTCTCCTCCTCCTCCTCCTCCTCCTCCTCCTCCTCCTCCTCCTCCTCCTCCTCCTTCTTCTTCTTCTTCTTCTTCTTCTTCTCTCTTCTTTTCTATTCTTTCCCCTAGGCTTGCCTTGCCTTGCCTTTCCCTTCCCTTCCTTTGTTTTCTTTCCTTTCCCTTTCCTTCCTTCCTTTTCCTTTTTTCTTTTCATCTCCTCTCCTTTCCTCTATCTTCTCTTCTACCCTTCCCTCCCCCCTTCCCTTTCCTCCTTTTTTTCTTTTCTTTTCTTTTTTTTTTTTCTTTAATGTTTGCAGCAGAAATGTGAGGAATAAAACAGGTCTGTGACATCATGAAAGATCAAAGACCATCCTGAATGTTGAGTATAGACCAATTCTTTATATCTGCCTTTGCAGCCAAGGCAAAGAAGTCTCTATACAATGTTCAGAAATAACAATATAACAATTTAACAGTATAACAGTATAAAAATTTCAATCACAGTATTTCAAGATGGGTGTTTACTGGAGATCTTAAAATATTTGAACACTGGAGCCCAGGCTCTTCATAGCATAAAATGTACCTGTTATTCAGTGCTGCCCCACTCAACAGAAAACGAATGAAATAGAATACCAGCAGATCTGATGTAACTGATGGATTCATTAAGCAATAGCTTTATTATCACCATAAGTGTCTTTGCAATATCGCTTTACAATTACTCCCTTTGTGCTGTCAGAACACAAATTTGTAATTTCATTAGTATCCTTAAGTGAAAAATAATATACCCACACATAAACATAGGTTTAATAATATACCCACACATATACATAGGTTAAATACATGTTCAAATAAAATACATAATTGAATAGAGCAATAAACATAATCATCATTCTTAAAATTGTGAGAATAATTTGAGGAGAGAGGGTGGGTAGAGAAGTCAAAGAAGGAAGAGTTGAGGTCACTTAGATGAAACTGCAAGGGGATGGGGAAGAAATAGAGCACTTTATACAAAGTATAATACCATCAGAAATGAATGGTTTTGTGTTTGTCTTATTCACAAAGGGAGAGGCATCAACTTTTCAATAGTTATCACAGGAACACACTTAGACAAGAAGAAAAAGTCTTTTGTCCAGTTCTGCATAAATATGTAATATTTATATAAATATGTAAATAAATAAATAAATAAATATATGTATGTGCATATGTAGAGAGAGAAAGAGAAAGAGTCAGAGAGACAGAAATACAGAGAAAGACAGAGACAAAAACAAATAGAGACAGAGACAGAGACCAAGAGACAGAGAGATAGATGGAGAGAAGGATTGATTCTGACTCAGGACCAGTCCTGGACACTCATCTTTGAGTAATCAAGTTGTCTTTTTTCCTTCTGCCAATATTCATGAGTTAAATTTTGTCTTTTTAAGGAAAGTCCACTGTTACAAAGCGTTAGTTTAATTCTTAGGTATGCCTTTTATTTATCTCTAGTCTGATTGGTAAAAAACCAAAAAAGAACAACTACAACAAAAAAAACCCAGAACACCCACTTGTTTTTTGTTTTGTTTTTGTTTTTTAGTTATCACATTTATTTTCTTGATTTTCTTTATCTTGGAAAATGTAGAGCATTGGTCCCTTTAATCTTGGGTCTGACATTTTATTCTCTGGTGCTGGATCCATGTGTTGTGGGAACTTGGAGCTGTCATTTAGGTCATTAATTGGTGATTTAGCCTGATTCACCATCTCTGTCGACACAGTCCTACATAAATGATGAAATTTGTGGAAAATAATTTAAGAATTTTTCTGGATACTTTACATTTATTTTTATTTATTTATTTTTAATAAAATGACTCTATATGGTAGATATGATTGTTCTTTTTACAGTGTAGATATGGAAGTTACAGAGAGTAAGATTCCTCAGTTTCATCTTAACCATGGTTTGGAACCCTTGAGTCTATCAGAATCTAAGTAAGCAGCTGACCATGATGCACGTTACTTATCCAGGAACTGTATGACCTAGGACAATGTATTTAATATCTATGACCTCAATTTCTTAATATACAAAATGAGAATAAAAATATAATTTCTTAATTCAGTGGTTGTGAAAATTAAATGAGACCATGGGCAAAAAGCATTTAATGCCAAGAACATAACAAGTCATTAATAAGCATCAATTTGGGGCGCCTGGGTGTCTTAGTCATTAAGCGTCTGCCTGAATTCAACTCAGATAACCATCCCAGAGTCCTGGGATCTAGCCCTACATGGAGCCCCACATGGGCTCCCTGCTCAGCCAGAGGCCTGCTTCTCCCTCTCCCACTCCCCCTGCTTGTATTCCCTCTCTACTGTCTCCCTCTCTGTCAATTAAATAAATAAAATCTTTAAAAAAAAATACTTGTTGATCTATCTTATTGAGGGTTAAATTGCAATACGGGCTCATGGAATATATTTTGAAGTATTCTAATCACAATATAAAAGTAAGGTAATGCCATGCAAAACAAAGCAATATTGCTAAACAGATGTTTCTAAGATCTGATTGAATCCTTAGGTGAATATTTGTTTTTTCCACTTTAGTTCCCTTCTACTCAGGAAAAAAAAAAAAAAAAAAAAAAAAACGAACTGACTCTGTGGAAAATATGTAGGAAATAAACACTTTTTAAAAAAGATTTTACTTATTTACTTGAGAGAGAGAGCACAAACATGGGGTAGGAACAAAGTGAGAAGCAGACTCCCTACTCAGCAGGGTGCTGGATCCCAGGACCTTGAGATTGTGACCTGAGCCAAAGGCAGACACTTAACCATCTGAGCCAGCCAGGCACCTCGGAAATAAACACTTTTTAAAAACAGGCAAGCAGGGGCACCTGGGTGGCTCAGGTGGTTGGACGACTGCCTTCGGCTCAGGTCATGATCCCAGAGTCCTGGGATGGAGTCCCGCATCGGGGTCCCAGCTCCACTGCTTCTCTCTCTGACCTTCTCCTCGCTCATGTTCTCTCTCTCACTGTCTCTCTCTCAAATAAATAAATAAATAAAATCTTTAAAAAAAAAAAAACAGGCAAGCAACATACACTTTTAACCATGCAATGGTCAATTTAATGATAATAATAATAATAATAATAATAATAAGTATCGTCTTGTCTTTTGCAGTTTTGTCTTTGTAGCTTTATCCTGTTCCCCTTCATGGCTATTTGAGGAAGGAAAGATGGAAACTTTGTTTCTAAATGTTAGGGTTTTTAGAGCCATCATAAGAGAGGTAAAGGGCTTCTGTTCCAAGATTCATTTTATAATCTAGATGTTTTAACCTAGAGATCATCCCAAAGATTTATAGTCTTCAAAGTTGGAAGCCTGTCAAAATAATTAAGCTGACTTTCCACAGCTGAGTAAGTGATGCCTGGTAATTTGAAAGAAAGAGAAAAGCAGATCAACCCTGAGGAAGGGAATTTTCCCAAAGTGGAAGGAGTGAAGAGGGCATAGACTGAGTGTCTATTGATAATTTAGCACTAACTGCCAGGGATGTAGGAACATAAGCAAAAGCCATTTAGGGAAGAAAATTAGCAGTGAGGTTGACACTTTTTGGTTAGATGTTTAACTTCTTACTGTTGCTGTAACAGATTGGCACAGATTTAGTGGTTTAAAAGAACACAACTTTATTGTAGAATAGTTCTGGAGGTGAGAAGTGAGACATGGGTCTCTTTGGGCTAAAATCAAGGTGTTGTCAAGGCTGTTTCTTCTAGAAGATCTAGGGGAGACTCTGTTCCCTTGCCTTGTCCGGATTCTAGAGGCTGCCTCCATTACTTGGTTTATGGCCGCTCCTTAATCCTCAAAGCCAGCAGCATAGAATCACTCTCCTCTCCCCTACTATAGCCTCCTTTGTCTTACTCTCTGTCTCTCTCCCACCCTCACCTCTGATTCTCACTAACTTCTTGGCCTCCTTATTCCATGATCAGGGCTCTTCTGATGACCTTGGATTCATCTGTATAATCCAAGTAATCTATTTTAAGACTGACTGATTAGAAGTTAGTTCAAGTTTAGTTCTCTCTTGAAATGCAACAAAATATATTCACAGGGCCCAGGGAGTAGGACATGGACATTTTGGGAGAGATCTTGGGAGAGGAATGTTATTCTGTCTATCACAATGGGAGGTTTGGGATTGGATGAGATGCTGCAATATTAGCTTTTTCTATTAAGAATAGCACATCAGGAAACTTCTAACTTTATCGTGAATCACTGAATCTTTGCACTTCGATAAAGAACAAAGAAAGAGAAGAAAGTCTTAAAAAATTGATGGAAATTTTAGTATACTGGCTTCAATCCAGTACAATTTGCTGTAGAAAAAAAAATGACATCTCTTACTTGAAATATAATAACAACTCAAATCTGCTTATAAAGATTAAATTGTGACCTCAGCTTTGTCTTCAACTACTTCATAATTTACTGTACCTAGAAGAGGTTCTAAATTTCATTTTATGGAATATCAAATTTTACAAAAATTTAGAAATTATTTTTGTTCTTGCAGTTTTCAGAATAAAGTATGTTGGGATCTTCTATAAAAACTAGATTTGTTGTTGGTGTGCTTGGGTAGCCCAGGTAAATTGGACACTCTGTCAAGTGTCCAACTCTTGATTTTGACTCAGTGGGGAGTCTGCTTGAGATTCTCTATTTCCCTGTGCCCCTTCCCCCCAAAATAAATACATAAATTATTGGGAAAAAAGATGCCTTGAAACCATAACACAATGGAAAATTTACTGAATATCTCTGTTTCACAAAGAAAATTGAGATTAAAAAAGATGAAGTATTAATGCCATACTATTTTGATTACTACAGCTTTGTAGTATATCTTGAATTTATAATTGCAGTACATCCAGCTATGTTCTTTCTCAGGATTACTTTGTCTATTCAGGGTCTTCTGTGGTTTCATACAAATTTTGGTATTATTGTTCCAGTTTTGCCAATTGCTGTTGGTATTTTGATAGGAATTTCACTGAGTCTTTACATTGCTTTGAGTAATAAGGACATTTGACAGTATTGATATCTTTCCATTTGTTTGTGTCATCTTCAGTTTCTTTGATCACTGTTTTATAGTTTTTAGAGGTACAAGTCTTTCTCTTCTTAGGTTAAATTTGTTCCTAGCTATTTTATTCTTTTGATGCAATTGTAAGGTGTGTGTGTGTGTGTGTGTGTGTGCATGTGTTTTAATTTATCTTTCTGGGACTTCATTATTAGTTTGTAGAAATGTTACCAATTTCTGGATGTTCATTTTATATCCTGTCCATTTACTGAATTTATATATTCTTGTTTTTTGGTGGAATATTTAGTATTTTTGGTGTATAGTATCGTGTTATCTGTGTCTAGTGACAGTTTAACTTCTTCTTTACCCATCTGGGCAGACTAGACACACCAGAATAAATCCACATATATATGGTCAATTATTTATGACAAAAGAGACAAGAATATACAGTGAGGAAGTAGGGAAAACTTCCACACATGGTGCTGGGAAAACTGGACAGCTACATGTAAAAGAATGAAACCAGACTACTTTCTAACACGATACACAAAAATAAACTCAAAATGAATTAAAGACCTAAACTTGAGAGCTGAAATCATTAAGATCCTTGAAAAGAACATGCAGTAATTTCTCTGACCTTAGCCATAGCAATATTTTTCTAGATATGTTTCCTAAGGCAAGAGAAATAAAAGTAAAAAATAAACTGCTGGGACTACATCAAAATAAAAAGCTTTTGTATAGCAAAAGAAACAGCAACAAAGCAAAAGACAACCTACTGAATGGTAGAAGATATTTCAAATTGTATATCTGATAAGGGGTTAATATCTAAAATATATAAAGAGATCCTACAGCTCAAAAGCAAAAATATAAACAATCTGATTTAAAAATGCGTATTTTTTTCAAAAAGAACATACAGATGGCCAACAGACACATGAAAAGATTCTTAAAATCACTATCAGCAGGGAAATGAAAGTCAAAACCATGATGAGATATCACCTCATGCTTGTTAGAATGACTAAAATCAAGAAGACAAGGAACTACAAGTGCTTGTGAGTATGTGGAGAAAAAGAACCTTTATGAACTGTTTGTCAGGATGAAAATTAGTACAACATCCTGGAAAACAATATAGAGGTTCCTCAATAAATTAATAATAGTAATACCATATGATCCATATTTCCACTATTGGGTATTTACTCAAGGAAAATGAAAATACTAATTTGAAAATATGTACCCCTATTTTTATTGCAAAATTATTTTCAATAGCCAAGGCATGAAAGCAATGTAAGTACCCATCAGTAGATGAATAAAAAGGGAATGTGTGGTATATACAGAATGGAATACTGCACAGCCACAAAAAAGGATGAGCTCCTGTCATTTGAAACAACATGGATGAACTTAAAGGGCATTATGCTAAATGAAATAAGTCAGGCTAAGAAAGACAATACCATATGATTCCACTCATAAATGGAATTTAAAAATGAATCAAAAGCAGAGTCAGAAGTATAAATACTGAGAACAAACCAATGGTTGACAGAAAGGAGGGGAGATTCAGGGCTCCAGTTATTGAACCAGTGAGGCACAGGAATAAAAATAAAACAGAGCATAAGGAATATGGTTAATGATACTTTAAGAGGATTATAATGGAACAGATGGTAGCTATACTTGCAGAGAACATAATGTATAAACTTGTCAAATTACTAAGTTGTACACCTGAAACTAATGTAATATTGTGTGTCAATTATAAAAAAAAAAAAAAGATGAAATACTTTCTTGAGATCAGTAAGTAGTAAATTGCAGAAATGGTATTCATTCACAATTTGTTTATAGTAAAACCCATATATTTAAATATGATACTAGTATTTTCCCAAATCACCTCTTATGAGTATCATATAACAATTTTTTTTATATAAACAAACAAACAAACAAATGCAAGCTTCATCTTTTAGAGAAGGACCTCAGGTTGGGATCTAGGAATTTGTATTTTATTTATCTATTATTTATTTGTATAAAGATTTTATTCATTCATTTATTTATTGGAGAGAGAGAGAGCAAGGGCAAAAGAGAGCATGAGCAGGGGGACAGGTAGAGGGAGTTGGAGAAGCAGACTCCCAGCTGAGCAGGGACTCCATTGTGGGACTGGATGCCAGGACCCTGGGATCATGACCTGAGCCAAAGACAGACACATAACCAACTGAGCCACCCAGGCTCCCCTAGGAATCTGTATTTTAACAATTACCTCTGGTATATATTATGTACAGCAGCTGAGATATTTTGCATTGTGCAATGCAGTCTCCCTGATTCCCCAAAAATTCAATTCTATCAAATTATGTCTCTGTGTAATTGCATTTAGAAGGGAAGCTATTATAAGATCTGAAAATTCTAGTTGTATTTACCATTTCTAATCTTTTTAAGCCCCCAAATTCCAACTGGAAACCCCTATAAATTAAAGAAATTGGCTCACTCCACAGAGAGTGGTTGGCACTTGATAAAGGTGGTTATTCCAATTATGGTACCAAGGTGTTCTACAACATGTTTAGTTTTTGATACATGGGATCTCCAACTAGCCACATCAAAGTTGCATGAAGCCCATTTTTTAGTCTCTCTGTTAGCCCTATTCCTGAAAGACTGCCAGCAGGCTGTCAATTTTACTATTTCCCCACTGTCATAGGCAATGTTGCATTGCCCACTAAGGAAAACAATCCCCAAACTACTAAAATTAATGTTCTCTTTACACTGCTGTCACAAATGAATGGATTTTCAAATAGAAATTATACAAGGAAAATTGCTTTCAGAACAAGACCATATTCTGCAAGAAAAATGTCAGGGCACTGTTTATTTGTCTGACCAATGCATAGGCTTCTAGAAAATAGAGTTTATTATAGGGAAGCATGATGGGTCTTTGACAGACACTGCAGCAAGAACACTGTTAGAAAAATGTTGCTTGGTCAACACAAAGCAATTACATGTCAGAAAGACTAGTGTAGATGGAATGACATTCCTCTGTGAGCCTTGATTTTATGACTAAATTTTGAGGTATTTTAGTCTTTATCATCAAGTAAAATACAAGTTGATCATTAAAGTATATTATTTATGCATATAAAAATCAATGGGTATACAATAACACACATACTTCAGAATGTCAATAGCACATTTGTTTCTTCATTTAAAAATGTGGTTTTTTTTGAATATCAATAGGAGAATAAATTTCATTGGCTTACAATTTTTGGTGTTCTTCTTTTTATCTATCTTACACATCCACCCCCCCACCCCCGTGACTAACCACATACACTTGTTTTGGGCTTATCTTCAAATATTTGAAGATTTTGTAAAATCTTTGATAGGTTTTGTAAAATTTTAATCAGATATGAAGAGCAGAGGTCAGAGAAAAAAAGGACAGAGATTGTAAAAACGTCATGTTTAAACTTTTGATGGAGTAGATATTTAGCTCTGTTTATAATTAATTGTTGGTCCATTACCTAAGTAAGAATCTTCAGGATCACTTTCTTTTTATTTACCCTCTCACATATTCCATACATCTAATCCTATTTTAACACTTAAACATTCATTATGTGCCATTCACTGTGCTAAATCCTTCAAGAATTTTATTTTACTTCATCTTCACAAAGAACTGATGAGGGAATACCTTAGACTGAATGTTTTTGTCCTTCCAAAGTCTCTATGTTTAAATGTAATCCCTAGTGTGTTCGTATTTGGAAGTGGGGCATTTGGGTTCATGGCTGAACCCTCATGAAGGAGATTAGTGCCTTTATAAAAGAGATACCAGAAAGCAACCTGCTCCTTCCACTATGTGAAGACACAGTGAAAAATGACCTTTTATGCACCAAAAGTGGGCTCACACTAGATACTAAATCTGCCCTGCCTTGATCTTGGATTCTAGCCTTCAGAACTGTGAGAAATCAATTTCTGTTTTTTATAAGCCTAGTTTATGGTCTTTCTTTCTTTCTTTCTTTCTTTTCTTTCTTTCTTCCTTCCTTCCTTCTTTCCTTCCTTCCTTCTATCCTTCCTTCCTTCCTTCCTTCCTTCCTTCCTTCCTTCCTTCCTTCCTTTCTTTCTTGGAGAAAGAGAGTGTGTGAGGGAAGTGGGGGTTGGGCAGAGGGAGAGGGAGAGAGAATCTTAAGCAGGCTCCATGTCTGGCATGGAGCCCAATGCCGTGCTCAATCTCAAGACCCTGAGATCATGACCTGAGCTGAAATTAAGAGTCTGACATTTAACTGACTGAGCCATTCAGGCACCCCTATGGTATTTCATTATGGCATCTTAAACTAAGATAAGTCAGTTCTTATTATTACTTATTCTTATTAGATTTTGACTAGTCAAATAAATTAGTTTAAGGTCTCACAATTTATAAATGACAAGGAAGCCCTCATTAAAATCATCTGCTCTTTTGTCTCTTATCAGTGATCAATTCTGGTGAAATAAACTTTCTTTGCATTTCTTGAATCCATATTTCTATATCAACAAAGCTACTTTAGATTGCTATTATCTTTCACTCAAATATTAACAACAAACACTCATATCGTATTCCTGAATCCAGTCTTGCTTTTTTTCCATTCATTCATCCATTCATATCATTATAACTAGGTCACCTTTTCTGAAAAAGAACTTTTATTTTGTTTTCTTTAAAAAGAAAGAAACTGTTATTACATTTAAGCCACCCTTCTTAGATTCTTGAATGACCTACCACCATCCTTAAGATGACCTCCATACTAATGAACTTCTCAGTTTACCTCTCCCTTTAAATATTAGATGAGGTGTACTTTATGAGTTGCTATTATGAATCAGCTTCTGTCTGACCACTAACTCTCTCACCAAGCCAGCTTCAAATCAGTCACACACTTATTTCCTGAAGAATGTGTCCTTAAATGCAAAGTCTGAAATGAAGATCTCTGACCATAATGTGCCAGTGACTTGCTAAAAGTACTCTCAATAGATGGCAATATAAGGTGGGAAAAGTAAAACATGGAAAAGGAAGAAGTAATATAAGAGTGCAAATTCAAATTCAGGAGAATTCTCACATAAATTATGCCTAAGATTTGTTGCTGTCTGAGGAAAGACTATTGGCAAATTCTCTAGCAACTCAATCATGGGCTAAAAAATTTGGAGAGGGAGATGTAAACTCCCAGAAATATCACATAAGCAGATCCAGTGGCTCTAGGGAAGCTCTCCAAGCAGAATTGAAAGCATGCACTTTGGGGACAACACTTTCAGAAATCAAAGGAGAGGGACATATTAAGATTAAAAGTGAGACAGGAGATCTGAGAAGAACACCCTGAGTGGCTAGATTAACCAGTTCCCATCGAGGAATTATGCATAAATCCTCAACACAGATGAAACATCTGTCTGGGAAAACTTGTGTTTCTTTCATGTTGATATTATTTCCAATGAATTATTTGTACTTTATTCTATTTCTGAGGGTCCTTTCATTCTCCATTATTGTATTTGCTTGTAATTGATTTTAAAGGGCTGTTAATATATAATGGCTATGTACAGATAATTTACTGTGTAAGCCTCTTGTGGCCTCTCTTCTTAAAATTAGTTTTTACTTTTTAAAATACCTATTGTAAGAAACGTTAAAAATGAACAAATAGGGAGTTTAAAAAAAATCATAAGAAGAATAGTAACAGAAAATCCATTGCATTACATAGGATAATTACTGTTACTATTTTGGGTTATATATTTATATGTAAATGTGTATATATATGAACACAAAACTGAAGTACTGATCCTTATATTATGTTCAGGTGTTTTTTATAGTTATAAATTTATAACATATAATACCCTATGTAAATTAATACATTGTTATAGTAGTTTATTCAATGATTGCATAACATTCATCACTTAGGTGTCTCATAATCCATTTAACCAACACCTCAGCATAGTATGTGTGTATGTATGTATGTATGTATGATAGTATGATAGCTTTGTAGTTAAGATTATTGATTTTTAATAAGACAGAAATCAAATCTAACAGCAGTTTGGTGAAACCACTCAATCATTCAGTTCTCCATTTTTAAAAATCATTATTTTACCTAATCATTTTGTGTATCTGTGCATGTTGGAAAAAAGTTGCATTCCCTCCAATAAAGCTGTGTTGAGTGTGACTCAGGATTAGGGCTGCCAATGAAAAGAGAAAGATGAGAAAGAAAGTGCTTTGCAATGTAATTGGAAAATGAAGCATTCTCAATACCTCTTGGCCATGAGTAGAGTGTGGTAGATGTTGAGGTAGTAGTTAAGAGTGAAATGAAACAAATAACAAACTAGAACAATACTGATATCTTTTCATGGCTATTTCCTTATGATGCTTTTTATAAAATGATTTTTTAAAAATATTTTATTTATTTATTAGAGAGATGGAGAGAGAGCACAAGTAGGCAGAATACCAGGCAGAAGGAGAAAGAGAAGCAGGCTCCCTGATGAGCAGGGAGCCCGATGTGGGGCTCGATCCCATGACCCTGGAATCATGACCTGAGCCAAAGGCAGCCACTTAATCGACTGAGCCACCCAGGCATCCCTATAAAATGAATTTATAAATAAAACAGTATAATCAGTTTTAAGGCCTTTGATGTACATTGCCAGTTTTGGGGGGAACAAGTTGAATTAATTTACATTCTCATCAGTCACATACAAAGAAACTTTGTTGCTCCCACGTTGACAATATTGGGTGTTTTCTATTTCACAAAACATACAATTCGAAAGAAGTAAGGTATGTCAATATTGTTTCATTTTTTTTTCTTTTTATGAATGCTTACTATTTAAAAGCATTTGTGAATTCTAGCATATTTTATTTTTATGATTATATTTTTCTTAAAATTTTCAAATAGGAATTACATAACATTTTTTTTTCCCGTAATAAATTTGCAAGTCCAGGGCACCTGAATGGTTTAGTCAGTTAAGTGGTAAGCCTTTAGTTCAAGTCATTGTCTCAGGATCCTGAGGTGGAACCTCTGTCGGGTCCCTGTTCAGTGGGGAGTCTGCTTCTGCCTCTCCCTCTATATACCCACCGTGACCTGCTTGTGCTCTCTTTCTCTCTCTCTCTTCCCCCCAAAAAACCAAATAAATAAATAGAATCTTTTAAAATAAATAATTAAATTTGCAAGTCATTTTCCAATTATTTTATTTGTCCTTAATATTATAGCTTTGGATTTATAGCTATTCATATTTAGAAAACCTTTTAGATTTCCTAAAATCTTGTATTTTAATTATAAATTATTTTCTTTTTCTCTGGTATTTAGAAATGTTCATTTATATATGACAGCAGAAATTCTTCTATACCTATTTATTTTCTTATATTTTGGTTTAAAAAATAGCTGGTACTATTCTATTTCTGACCTATATAATTTATTTAATTCATAAATATATGTGGACAAATAATGGAGATCACTGAAAGTTTGCTTTCAAATACAGGTCTCAACATTTACTCACAACATTTATTTACTCCTTTGTCAACTGGCTTCTGGCTTGAATGGACCAACTAGAGCTACTAGGAAGACGTAGGATTCTTCTTACAGATTCTCTGCTATTTTCTCTGGTTCTGTGTCTTTTAAGTAGAAAGAAAGTTGTAAAGTCTATAAAATTGGAAAGACATTTTTCTCTGTGTTCTAGTACTAATGATTTTTTCATTTTTTATATTTTAATTCCTGTGGTTATTGTACTTTTTTTAGGGTACCATCATTAACAGAAATCCTCTAATAGTATTTTAATGTTATGTTTAAGAGACAGGTAGAAGATGGGAGTTTACCCATAGCTTTTACAGTGAGAAACTCATTTCTTTTCAATCTATAATACTAATTTTTATAGTTTACCTTTACTCAAACATATTGATAGGAAACAAACTAGGGTATATTTTATTAACCAATGATCTGTAAGTTAAGTTCATGTTTTCTATTCTTAAAGTTTATTTTGTAAGTGATTTTTTTCCTATCTAAAAATACAACCATCCATTTAGACATCTAATTATTCTCAGCACAGATATTTAAAAGTTAAGGCTAGACAGACACTAAAAAGAAAAAAAAATAGAAAATTCTGAGGAGGCACCAATGCTTACAGTATCAATTCAAATTGTGTGCCAAGGAGTAAATGACAGTTGCAGCATTTTCTGAAGTAGATCATGTCATTTATTTATTTATTTATTTTTACGTCAGCAGAAACAATAGAGAAAAACAATTTGAGAGGCTGTTTCTACACACAAACATGAAGTGCTTAGGTCAGGCAGGGCTCACAAAGGGTGACAAACAAAACTCAAGATGCATTATTTAGTATACCTTATTTCAGTTTCCTCCCCATATGCTTTGAAGTGAATTCAGAGATTTCAAATTTTGACTTAATTTTATGTATATACCACATATTAGTAATAAAAAAAAGGTAGATATATCTAAGTGGCTGCTTATTTCTAACTAATTCCTGAATTCTTCAATAAGTTATATGGAATACTAATTAATATAGCTGTTTCTTATCTCCTAGGATGACCATTCCATGTCATATGACACTGTTACTATTCCCAGGAGCTCAGAAAATAGTAGGGAAGGCATGGTGGTAAGTAAGCAGTAAAACAAATACAAAAACAAAAAAAATCAAAACTCAGATAAGGATAATGATAGGCAAAATATCTAATGTTTTAGTGACTTATAAGAAAAACACCTAATATAGCCAGCACCTGTGAAATTAGAGATGATGTTGCAAAGCTGCTGACATATATGAATTAACTTAATAAAAATGAATATATAGGTTTGCATAGGGTTAGAAGAAGCACACATTCAAGAAAGAGTAAATACCATGTGCATTCCCAAAAGAAGAATTGCTAATTATAAATAGAGCTTGAAATCTGAGAGTAAAAATAATATAGCTCCAATGCTGGGATATTAGTGCTGATGCTATCATGAAATACCTCATAAAAAATCATAATTGGTGTGGAAGATTTCACACAGTTAAAAGACATGAAAATCTTTCCATTTTGGAAGAAACTCTCTCACTGAGAAAAATATGTAGACAAGACAGCAGAGTCATATTCCAGCAAATCTAGTAAGATGAAAGGAATACATTCCTAGAAACATACAACCTACCAAGACAGAATTACAAAGAAGTAGAAAACATGAATACATCAATAACACATGAGGAGATTGAATCCACAACCAAAATTTCCCCCAAAATATAAACCCAGGACTAGATGGCTATACTAGTGAATTCCATCAAATATTTAAAGAATTATCATTAATCCTCAAATTCTTCCAAAAAACTGAAGACGACTGAATATCTCCAAACTCATTTTATAAGGCCAGCATTACCTTGATACCAACACCAAACAAGGGGATTATAAGAACGGGAATTTATAGGTTAAGATCTCTGATGAACATATGTAAAATTCCTCAACAAAATACCAGCAAACCAAATTCAACATTACATTAAAAGGATAATACACCACGATTGAAAGTTATTTATTCCGGGGATGCAAGGATTGTTCAATATCTGTAAATCATTAAGTATGGTACACCACATTAACACAATGAACAATAAAAATTATATGATCATCTCAAGAGAGGCAGAAAAGACATTTGATGAAATTCAACATTCTTGGGCTCAACAAATTGGGTTTAGAGGGAATGTACCTCAGTATAAACAAGACCATATATGACAACCCCACAATTAACATCATACTCAACAGCAGAAACTGAAATATTTTCCTTTAAGATCAGCTACATGACAAGGATGTTCACTTTCACCACTTTTATTTGACATAGTACCGGAAGTCCTATCCAGAGCATTTAATCAATCAATAAACAAAAGGCACAAGATTTGAAAAAGAAGAAGTAAAATTGCTAGTAGGTCTGGAGATAATTAGTCAAGCTCAAGTAGTAGTAAGACTTCAGAATTGTTTTGGCTTTATTGAGTGGGGAAGAATTAAAAGTAAAAGACAAAGATGGATTCTTAGATTTTGCTTAGGAATTTATGTAGAGAGGTAATTCCATATGATAAGGAATACAAAAGGAGAAAGTATTGGGGAAAATATGTATAACAAATAAAATTTTGCATACAATATTTTTTCTGCTAATTGAATAATCAAGGTCAGATGTCTAATGTGCTTAAGAAACAAAACAAGTGCTGGAATACATTAATAAGGGTAAATATACAAAATGACTGAATTCTTTAAAAAAAAATACCAGAAAGAATCCTAGAAATAAAAGATGGTAGATTAATTAGCAGATGTATCTAGATGGACTTAGAAATCTGAAAGTTATATCCAAATACATTACCCAGAAAGTTAAAAGAGAAAAAAATGGAATCGTGGGGGGAAAATGATTGCACATGAGGACAGAAGAAGATGATCCAGAAGAAGATAACCTGACAAAGAAGTATAAATTTAAGCAACAAAAACTAATGAAAAAACTATTGAAGTAACCAATTATTTAATCCAGGAAATCCAACAAATAACAAACAGGATAGTCAAACAAACAATAAATCAACAGAGCTATGCATGGCTTAGGAGAACTACAGAATACCAGGGATTATAAATGAATGAATGAATTAACAAATGAAAAATCAATTAATCAAGCTAAAAGTTACTAGAAAGAAAAGGTAGATAGATTATTAGATTATTTACAAATGAACGACAGCCTAATGGATAAAGTCTCAATTACAGAAACAGAGGCCAGAACACAGAGGAAGAATATTTTTGTCACATTGGGGGAAAAGAAATTTTCAAACTAGAGTTCAAAAAACAGCAAAACTATGTCTCATATATACAGGCAAAATAAATATTTTCAGAAAATAAAAACAATTTATGGAGCTAGGAGAAAATCTTAAATTGTATCCTTTGGGCACATGGAAAATGATTCCAGATGTAAACCTGATATGCAAATAGGATCAGTGAACATAATGATAATGCTAAATATATCTACAGAAGTACTCAAGGAATGATAATATAAAACATAATAATATCAGACTTTTTTTGGCAGTGAGAGGACAGGATACAGAACAAAATACTAGACAATAATTCAATAAAATTATTGAAAGTTGACTGAATAAAATTATTCTGTTATCAATAAAATTATTATTGGCAATTTTAAAGTTTAAGTATTCATGTGAAAATAGCATTATCAGGAGAATATTAGGTTCAGCATATTTAACTTCTAAAAAACGTGAGAAGGATAGATGGAATGAAAGAAAAAGGGAGGGGGATCCTCAATCTGTAAGAGTAAAAGATAAAAAAGAAGAAAAAGTGGACAATGGAAAGCACATAATAAAATAGAAATAAAACTCAATGATATAGAAATTGCAGTTAATGCAAATGTAATAACTTTTCCAATTTTATGAGTTAATGGTATCTCAACTCATGAAAATTTCAGGAGGGTTTGTTTGTAAGTGGATAATTTAACACATTGTTTATTAATATAGGGAAGCAAAGGAATAGTGCAGTTAGTTTGAATTAGTATCATTGGAAGAATTATTACTTTACCTCTAGGTCAAAAGGCTTAGGGATGGGGACAGGTAGGGTAGGGGAAAGGTTATGTTGGGGAGACCTTCTTGAGTGCAGTTCAGGGTTGTCTTTTAAAAGAAGGAAGCCAAGGGGATAAATATCTTGACTTCATTCTCTTCATCCCTCTATGATCAACTTGGACTCTCCAGTGGTTGACCCAACTAGAAACCAGTGGTCAAGGGAGACTTTTTGTGGACTTCATAAAGATTATCCACCCAAGATGGAGGATGGACGAGATGATGAAAAGGCAAAAGTTCTTTTTGTCAATTTTTAAAAATGTTTAGTTAAATTTAATTTTTTAAATGTCATACTTATTTTTCTAGAATTATTAACTACATTATTAGAAAATATTGCTTGAACATTTAAATAATTTTATTGATATATGTTACCACAAAAATATTAAAGCACATTTGTAGAAAACATCAAGAAACATATCAAATTATATCCATTTATTTGGAAACACAGATATGGCTGAATGTATTTCATGCCAAATGTGGTACGACTAACAATTAAAAGCAAAAATATCTGTTTGACCTTTGTGTTTCATAGTTACTGGAAATAAAATAGTTTTCATAGATCAGAGAGTCAATGAAAAACCACTTTGGCTGATTTCTAGAGTCCAGTGAATTATTTTTCATCCAATGAATTATGTCAAGAATGTTACTTCCTTTGCTGTCTTTGATACCTACCTTACTCCTGCTGCTGGATGAACTGACATGAGAAATGCTACACAGGGCCTGGTAGTTGTAAGAAATTATCTTAAACCATAGGATAGCAATATTGTTGGGGATTAAAGAGAATAAAGGGAAAAAATTCCAAACCTGGTAAGGCTCAAGACATGATAAATACTAGAGTATAATGGAATGATGCCAAGTTGTCTTTCAACAAATCTGGAATAATATCAACAGAAACTGAATCCCCACAAAGTATCCTCAGAAAAGATGATGGGTATACAAAACCCTTTAAGTAGGAACACTTTGTGTTTCAAACACAAAGATGCTTTTTTTTGGGGGGGGGTCAGGAGAATCCTTCTCTTTCAGAGCTTTCTACTGTTAGATTAGTAACATTCACTTTCTTTTTCTTTACCTCATTATCCATGGAACAAGATTAGTTGAGAAAGTTTGAATTGTCTATACTTGTGTATTATTGGTTGGCTATATTCATAGCTTTAAACCTCAGTTTCATTGAACACCATGAGAAACACCTCTTTGGAACTTAATCATAACAATGTATGAAAACTCACTGGGAATTTCCACAAGAACCAATTTACATAGCACAGGAAGGGCTCTTATTCATTTGTAGACAAATGGCAATATTAAAACAATGCACATGTATGCAAGCTGCTGTATAATCTGGGACAATCAACCTCATTTTTCCTAAAAGACACATGAAGATCACCCAAAGATAATAATAGTACATTTTTTCTTTAGTTAGTTCTCTGAATACATTTGGTTTCTGTATTAATTTACTGGGGCTGCTTCTTGGTGGATTAAACTGCAGAAATGTATTTTATCACAATTCTGGAGGCTTGAAGTTCAAGATTAAGATGCCAGCAAATTTGGTGTTTCTGAGGCCTCTCTCCTTGGCTTAATGACAGCTGCCTTCTCGTTGCGTACTCACATAGTATTTCCTCTGTGCTTCCACATCATGATGCCCCTTCCTCTTCTCTTGAAGACACCACTGAATTAGGGCACTACCATTTTTACCTCATTTAACCATAATTACTTCTTTGAAAGGCCCTATCTCCACATACAATCACATTGGGAGTTAGTACTTCAACATGAATTTTGGAGGAACACAAATAAGTCTATAATACTTTTTAATATTTTTTAAAATTTTCATCTCTATGACAAAGAGCTGACATAAGATTTTTTATAAGATATAAAGACATGAAGTATGTCTTTCCAATTTCTATTGCCCAGGAAAAGAATATCTCATTTACTACAACCAATGATAATTGTGTACTAAACAAGGACATCTAGGACATTTCTGTTCAGATCATTAGACCATTTGCATAGCTGGGCAAGAGAAAAATATTCTTTACTTTTACACATAGCTGTTGGGGAACTTCCTTGAGGTGATTTGTTTCTGTACTGCAGTCTTAGTGAAATTTGACTCTGCAGTCTCTCACTGGAAATAGATCTCTCTAACTGGTTCAGGAGTCAGGATAAAAACAGAAGAAAACACACACACACCCACACACACACACACACAACTCTTTTACTGAAGCAGCTGAATACACTCTAAAGTAAACTGGAGGATTAAGGAGAACAGGAAAGTCGTTAAGTGAAACCCAATGCTTTTGTTGTGGGTAAATCAGAAAGTTTTTCAACAATCTGTGGGTATTTGTGTCTATACAATTTTCTCATTTTAATCTAAACCACTATTATTTAATAAACACAGAAAGCAGCCTCATCTTAGACCCTGCTTGTGACCACTTCTCTGTCCAGCAACCTGGTTCATTTTTATCTCTGAAATGCAAAGCTTGGAACTGCATTTCTCAACTCTTAAAACCAGCTGGTTTCTACCACCAGGATGTACACAATGCACCTGACCAGCTTTCCCTCCTACCAGCTACCACCTGGTAGCCCCTTCATGCCCCACATGACCAACCCAAGTCCTGCCTCCATTTTAAGACCTTCAATTTGCATTATGTATGCAGTAGATGCCTTTGAAAGTCAAAGACATGAGAAGTTACCTTTGGGAAAACATATAATAAGTAAATACCCAAAAAGAGATCATGTATCTATAATAATCAGACAAAATAGACCATATAGCCAAAAGCATTTCTAGAAATAACCAGGTTTACTCCATCCTAATAACAACTTTAATTCTCAAGGAACTATAAAAATTTACACTTGTATGCACTTATCTAGCCTCCAGATAGACAAGGTAAAAATAAAGTTTCAAAGGAAACTGACAAAGCAACATCAATATGGAGATTTTAGCACATTTTCTAGATAATTAATTGAAGAAGCAGTTCAACATCAATAAGGATACATATGAATTGGACTGTGCACATAACAGTTTTGAAAATAGGAATACATATAGAACATTGCACCCAATAATTGGAGAATATACATTAACTATATATGAAAAGAAAGAATTTCCTAGGAAAATCTACCTTTATCAAATATTAAGATTGGGTTTGAACTGACAGTATTTTTTACTGCAATGCAACTAGTTTGGAAATAAGATGAAAAAAGGTATACTGCAATATCACTTAAAATCTACCAAAAACAAAACAAAACCTTCCAAAAGCCAAATTTCTATTTACACAAAGAATAAAATGCTGTTTTTTTTTACATTAGTAAATAGGTCATTGCAATTTGACAAGTTAATTTTTTAGAGGATAAAAATCACATGACCATTTTAATATATGCCATCTGAATAAATTTTAAAGTGTATTTTCATTAATGATAAAAAAATATTTTTGAAAATTCTTCATTCAACAGTTTCTCTAAATAGCACCAAATGTCTTGAAGATGATTACAAAACCAAAGTGAAACAGACATATATGTATTGTACACTTAATAATGAGCCAAGCAATATGCTTAATACTTTGAACTGATTATCATCCTAACACTTCTGTGAAGTAACAACTATTGTGATAATTTCCACGAGAAAAACTAAGAAGAAAGAAATGGAAATTTGCTCAAGTTCATCCAGCTATAAAATTTTGAAGAGGCATAATTAAAACTAGAGAGTTAACACTGTATCATGGTTTCTTAAATATTATTTATTTATTTATTTATTTGGCACAGACATAGAGAGATGGAGAGAGCAAGCATAAGCAGAGGGAGTGGCAGGCAGGGGAGAGGTAGACTCCCCACTGAGGAAGGAACCAGATGCAGGACTTGATCCCAGGACCCTGGGATCATGACCTGAGCCAAAGGCAGCCACTTAACCAACTGAGTCACCCAGGCACCCCTATATCATGGTTTCCTAACACTATGATTTACTACTTCTATGATAGAACAAATATATATATACCCAAAAAGTATCTTTAACTGAAGTGAGAATAAATGTACAAATTTTACTTTTGCTTTGTTGTAATTTACATATTTAAATCAAATCTTGGTCATAATTACATCCATTCTATTCACTTGATTCACCAAATAAATCCCAATATTCTGATTAAATTACTCTAATATTGAGCCTTAATGTTAATGATTTTTGTTTTGTTTTGTTTTTCAGGGTTTTTTTTTTTTGTATCAATACATTATACAAATTGCTCTAGAAACATAGTGATGTATTGTCTAATTACAGACTATTATTCTAATTCACATTTTTAAACATTTTCAAAAGAAATATTAATGACTCCAGAAGCGTGCCAAGAGTGATATCCAGAAACGTGATCCCTACAGCAATTTATAACAGCTTAGTGTTCCTTTCTTCTATTAATATTCTTAAATCTCTTTAGTTTTCAAGTACTTTCAAGGGTCATTATCCCACACCTTAGGGAATAGATGCATCTCAGAAAAACTGACTGTGAAGCAAATCTTTTCCCCCACAAGTCCTTCTTCTTCATTGGTTTCTTAAAGTGGGAAGGTGACTTCTAAAAGAAAGTGGCATGCACTTTTTTTTCCGTATATATTTTCAATGAAAGTTTTAAAATGAATTATTTTCAAACTTTTGGATTTTCTTTTTTTTTTTTAAGTTTTTTTTTTTTGAATATTTTATTTATTTATTTAACAAACAGAGATCACAAGTAGGCAGAGAGGCAGGCAGAGAGAGAGAGGAGGAAGCAGACTCCCTGCTGAGCAGAGGGCCTGATGCGGGGCTCAATCCCAGGACCCTGAGATCATGACCTGAGCTGAAGGCAGAGGCTTTAACCCACTGAGCAACCCAGGCATCCCAAACTTTTGGATTTTCTAAAAGACCAAACTTTCAATAATAATTTATAGGTACCAAAATAGAATAGTATTTTTAATTACTAAAAAGGAGACATAATAAATAACCTTTCTAATACACCAGAAACAAAAACTGCTAATATACTCATATTAAAATTCAAAAAAGAAAAAATATTTAACACTGCCACATTAACAAAATAATATCAAAGTAAACAAGTTTCCTACTCTCACACAGGTAACCAAATCAGTTTTTCATATTTGTTCTCAGTCCTTGGTCCTTTGTCGTGTATCAACATCGCCCTATGACTGATGTTCGGGAAATATTTTTTGTAATGTAAGTGAAACCACTATGTAAAATACTTTTTTCCAATAAATATGTTATTTCTGCCATTGTCCTAATCCTTATTTTTTTATCCCTTGCCTAATCTTCTATAGAAATATAAATTTGTCCAAAATATATATTCATAAGTCCCACATTTTTTCTCATCTTTCAATTTTTATCTAGCTAATTACACCAACAGAACTAATTAACTTAGCCAAAACTTTTCTGTACCTGATCCATAAACTCATTTAACTACATCTTCAGATTGCTGCTTCTGAGTTGTTATAACAAAATAGTATAATAGTTTATTATATAAAACCATTTTAAGTGCCATAAACGTCTAATATTAAGGATACTATTTTATTCTCATAAAGCAGTGGTTCTCAAATATGTGCCATAGAAGAATCATATGAATTAAGAATATATCTGTATGTGATTTTCATGCGCCAAAATTCCTCCACTTGAGGACTTCTGTTATAAAGTTTTTTGGCAAGTCTGGTGAAAAGTTTTCCTTTTGGATTTCATAATTTAAATTTTAATTCCAGATGAGTCACAGTACTAAAGAGTTAGTTAACTTTATAGTATTAATTTACTCTTTCCCCTGAACTTTGGGTAGGGTGATTTTAATAAATTTGATTAAGTGACTTACTTGCCTTACCTGTTCAAAATAAATTTACCCATGGAAAATAATTTTAAAGATATAGAATATTTTGTAATATACTCACGTGGCACTTAAAATGTAGCATTCTGTCTGTGAAAGCACATGATATTTATTTCTGTATGCACTTGAGAAAATGTTGTTACAATTCACTGGCTGAAATTTATAAACAAGAATGATTGATTCCTAGTACCTTGAGAAAAAAGAATATCAGTTACTAATGTTTTCCAGTAAGAACAAAACCAGAGACAGATTCGTGAGCAGCTAAAATGGAAAGGCACACTTTCATGAGGAATAAAAAGGCCTCACAAATCAATACTAGGATCCAAGCACTTAGAGAAATATTGGACAACATGAACTACAGATGGAAGCATTGCATAATTATTCAATTGGGGTTCTAGGAATTGAAGTAGACCTGGAAATAGAGCTCCCCTTAAATTAAAACCAGAGTGGTCCTGGATAAAAAAGGTCTGTGGAGTTTTCTCTCTATTCTTGTATATGTGTGCTTTCTTAATTCTGCCGGGTTGGTACGTGAACCCCTCTAAATGTGGTTCTCAAGCAGGGACAACTAAACAGTGTCTGCAGAAATTTTTGGTTGTCATACCGCAGAGGGGAGATACTTCTGGCATCTGGTGGGTAGAGGTCAGGAGTAGAGCTGAGCATCCTACAGTGAGCAGGACAATATCCTTCCAACAAGGAATGATCAATGCCAATAACTCCGAGGTTGAAAAACCATGCCCTAAACATTTTACCTACTAATATAGCTAAATAGTTAAACAATGTCCAGAATGTCTCATTTTTGTCTGCAAATGAAAAAGCAGCTACTGCACTCGGTTGATTTCTACTTTTTTCAAAAGTTTTCTTTAGAAATTATATCACACAATATTTTATTTTCCATTAAATATATACTTAGATTTCATTTATATGAAGCTTAATCACCAATTTAAGGTACATGTTTTATAGGTCCTTGCTAGGAGCCAGCTCGAAGTATTTTGCATGTAAAGAAAATGGTGATTCAGGTAAATGGACTGCATAAGTAGTTCTCAGAGCCATTGCATTTAACAGTAACATGAAATGTGATCTTTCCTGTCTGTCTTTATTCACTCAATATGCAAGTGAGCTGCACTAATGCTTATACGGGTACACATAGTACGTTGCATTTTATTGTGGACATTAGCTCATTGTATAAGTATATCACAATTTGTCTATCAATTCTCCTATTGATGCAAAATTTAGTTTCTTTTTTTTTTTTTTTTTGGCTGAAGAATAAAGATACAGCAGACATTCATATATATATATATATATATATATATATATATATATATATATGTATTTACATGGGCACATCTTTTCATTTCTTTTCAGGAAATATCTAGAAATGGAATTGCTATGTCTATAGTAAGTGTATGTTTAACTTGATAAACAAACAAACAAACAAACAAAACAACTATCAATTGTTTACCAAAGTGGCTGTAGAATTTTGCCTTCCACCAGCAATATATGAGAGCTCTTATTGCTCTGTATCCTTTCCAGGTTCAGTATTAGTCATACTAATGGGTGTGTAGTGATATTGCACTGTGGTTTTAATTTGTTTTCCCCTAATGATTTGAACATCTTTTCCAGTGCTTGTAAGCCATTCATATTTTCTCTATAAAATATATGTTCAACTTTTAGTCCATTTTAATTTTTTATTAGTCATTATTAAGCACTTACTATATTTTATATGGCCTTAATATAAGTTCTTTCTCAGATATATATGAGGGAAATATATTTTTCCAGCATGAAATTTGTCTTTTCTTTTTCTTAATGATGTCTTTTTTAAAGCAGAAGAGTTTAATATTAATGGCATTCAATTTGTCTTTTTTTTTTTTTTCTTTCAGTTAGTGTTTTGGATGTCTTAATGAATTCTTGCCTAACCCAGATCATCAAGTTGTTCCATGTTTACTTCTAGAAGTTTTATCATTTCAAATTCAACTTCATGTCCATGACCTACTTGGACGTTTCTGTATATGATTTGAGATGGTAGTCAAAATTACTTTTTCTTTATTTTTTTTTTAATACTTATTTATTTTAGAGAGAGGGAAAGAGAGAAAGAGAGTTGCGGGAGGAGCAGAGAGAGAGAATCTTCCAGCAGACTTCTTTTTTTTTTTTTTTTAATTTTTTATTTTTTATAAACATATATTTTTATCCCCAGGGGTACAGGTCTGTGAATCACCAGGTTTACACACTTCACAGCACTCACCAAAGCACATACCCTCCCCAATGTCCATAATCCAACCCCCTTCTCCCAAACCCCCTCCCCCCAGCAACCCTCAGTTTGTTTTGTGAGATTAAGAGTCACTTATGGTTTGTCTCCCTCCCAATCCCATCTTGTTTCATTTATTCTTCTCCTACCCACTTAAGCCTCCATGTTGCATCACCACTTCCTCATATCAGGGAGATCATATGATAGTTGTCTTTCTCTGCTTGACTTATTTCGCTAAGCATGATATGCTCTAGATCCATCCATGTTGTTGCAAATGGCAAGATTTCATTTCTTTTGATGGCTGCATAGTATTCCATTGTGTATATATACCACATCTTCTTGATCCATTCATCTGTTGATGGACATCTAGGTTCTTTCCATAGTTTGGCTATTGTGGACATTGCTGCTATAAACATTCGGGTGCATGTGCCCCTTTGGATCACTACATTTGTATCTTTAGGGTAAATACCCAATAGTGCAATTGCTGGGTCATAGGGCAGTTCTATTTTCAACATTTTGAGGAACCTCCATGCTGTTTTCCAGAGTGGCTGCACCAGCTTGCATTCCCACCAACAGTGTAGGAGGGTTCCCCTTTCTCCGCATCCTCGCCAGCATCTGTCATTTCCTGACTTGTTGATTTTAGCCATTCTGACTGGTGTGAGGTGATATCTCATTGTGGTTTTGATTTGTATTTCCCTGATGCCGAGTGATATGGAGCACTTTTTCATGTGTCTGTTGGCCATCTGGATGTCTTCTTTGCAGAAATGTCTGTTCATGTCCTCTGCCCATTTCTTGATTGGATTATTTGTTCTTTGGGTGTTGAGTTTGCTAAGTTCTTTATAGATTCTGGACACTAGTCCTTTATCTGATATGTCGTTTGCAAATATCTTCTCCCATTCTGTCAGTTGTCTTTTGGTTTTGTTAACTGTTTCTTTTGCTGTGCAAAAGCTTTTGATGTTGATGAAATCCCAATAGTTCATTTTTTCCCTTGCTTCCCTTGCCTTTTGCGTTGTTCCTAGGAAGATGTTGCTGCGGCAGAGGTCGAAGAGGTTGCTGCCTGTGTTCTCCTCAAGGATTTTGATGGATTCCTTTCGCACATTGAGGTCCTTCATCCAGCAGACTTCTTGCTGAGCAAGGAGCACAAGGTGGGATTCAATTCCATGACTCAAAAAATCAAGACCTGAGACAAAACCAAGAGTCAGATGGACAACTGACTGACCCACCCAGGTTCCCGCAAATTAGCATTTCTTAATACAGATCTCAGATTGTTCCAAAAATAGTGTTTAACATTCTTCATCAAGTCTTTGTTGGACACCTATAACAAATGTTGAATTTTCTCTTCTTCTTCATTTATTTATATGTTTAATCTTATAAGAATTTCATACTGTTATGATAGAGTATTGAAAATGAAATTATAAATGATAGACTAAATTGTAAAATTAAAAACATGAAACCACTTTACTGATCTATGATTGGCATATAAAAATTGTACATAGATAATATATGTAAGTTGCTGAGTTTAGAGATAAATCTATATCTACTAAATCATCACCATAATTTATGCCATAAATATATCTGTCACCTCCAAAAGTTTCCACTAGACCTCTTATTTGTGTATGTGTGTGACAAGAAACCTTAATGTAACATCTACCCTCTTTACAAAAAAATTTAAGTATTAAATTACAGTATTAACTATCAGCAGTATGCTGTACAGTGCATATTTAAGATTTATTTGTCTTGCATAACTGACACTTTATACCCTTTGACTAATACTATCAATACCATTTAAACCCTGGCAACTACCGTTCTACTCTATACATCTATGAGTTTGATTATTTTAGATTCTTCTGACAAGTAGTACCATGTAGTGTTTGGCTTATTTCATCTAGCATAATTTATTTCAGGCTCACCTATGTTGTTGCAAATGGCGGCAATCCTTTCTTCTTGAAGGTTGAATATATCCCACTGTTTGCATATAACACATTTTCTTTATCCATTTGTCTGTCAATGGGTATTTAAGTTGCTTTCTTTGCTTGTCTCTTGTGAATAATGTTGCAATAAACATAGAAGCACAGATATCTCTTCAAAATCCTGATTTTAATTCCTTTGGATATATACCCAGAAATGATATTGCTGGGTCATTTGGTAGTTCAATTTTTAATTATTAAAAAAAAAAATAGTCTATCCTGTTTTCCATAGTGGCTGCACCAGTTTACCTCCATATCTCCATATCAACAATGTACAAACATTTCCTTTTCTTCACATCCTTGACAATACTTGCGATTTATTTTATTTATTTATTTGCTTATTTATTTATTTATTTTTAGTAATAGCCATCCTAATAGGTGTAAGGTGATATTGCATTGAGGTTTTGATTTGCATTTTCTTGATTATTAGTGATATTGAGTGTCTTACATGTCTATTTATCATTTGTAGATCTTCTTTAGATAAACTGTCTATTCCAATCCTTTGTCCCTCTTACAATTGGGTATTTTTTTTTCTGTTTCTTCTTTTTTGTTTATTTTTGCTTTTGAGTTGTAAGGGTCTCTTCTATATTTTGGATATTAATTTTTATAAGTTATAGGATTTGTGAATATTTTCTTCTAATCTGTACATGGATTTTTTCCCTTTTTTTCTTCCAAATTTTTATTTAAATTCCTGTTAGCATACAGTGTAACATTAGTTTCAAGTATAACATTGAGTGATTCAGCACTTACATTCAATACCCAGCGCTTGACTCTTTTATTTTGTTGTTCCTTTTACTTTGTACTAGCTTTTAAATTTGATGTAGTCTGACCTCCTATTTTTGCCTTTGTTGCCTGTGCTTTTGGGGTCATTTGCAAAAAGTCACTCCCAAGAGCAACGTCAAGAAGTGTTTCCCCTGTGTTTTATTGTAGGATACTTATGGTGTAAAATCTTATGTTTAAGTCCTTAATCCATTTTTGTGTATGACATAAGATAATTTTCTTTGTTTTGCATATGGATATCCGGATTTCCCAACACATTTGTTGAAGAGGGTCTCCTTTCCCTATTGTGTATTCTGACATTCTTTTTGAAGGTCAGTTGATCCTATAAACATAGGTTTATTTCTAGGCTCTTTATTCTCTTTCAATTGGTCTATATATCTGTTTTTATGCCAGTATCATATTATTTGGATTACTGAAATAATATTTTGGTATTTTCTAATATATCATATATTCAATATCAAGAAATGTACAATAGATTTTTATTACATGCTTTGTGATATATCTTGATAACAGAAAATGTAATGGTTTCAAGTTTGTTTTTTGCTCAAATTTATTTTGGCTACTCAAGGTCTTTTGTGCATCCATACATATTTTAGTATTGTTTTATCGGTTTCTGTGACAATTACCGTTGCGATTTTGATAGTGAATGCATTGACTCTGTAGATCACTTTAGGTAGTATGGAGATTTTAACAATATTATTTCTTCCCACCCATAGACGTGGGATGTCTTTCCATTTATATGGGTCTCTTTTAATTTATTTAATCAGATTTTTAAAAATATGGTTGGCTAGTCTCATCTTTGGCATTTTCATATACATTTTAGAACAGCTTTGTCATTATCTATATGGAAAACAAAAACACTAGGAATTTGGGAATTTTCTGAATTTATTGATCAATTTTTGGTAATAGTGTCTGTTGGGTCGGTGGCTCTGGGAATTCAGGAGAACAATAGAAATGACCGCTAGGCAGCCATCTTCCAGCCCCCTCCCACCTCTTCCTCAACCCTTTACTCTCCCGCCAAGAGGATATATGCCCAGGTCACATCTCCATAGGTAACCCAATACCTATGCAGGAAACAGAAGTATCAGGACCCCCACCTCATACTCTCCGATTACCAAATACCCTACCATATATGGATGTGAGCCCATGCCCTGCCTTGGCCCAATAAAAGACCCCCACCAACTCCCTCCCAGTGCGACTTCCCCGACTCTGCTTTCCAGAGTCCCAGAACCTCACCCGAGGGTGTCCACCTCCTCCTGGTGCGACATTCCTGGCTCCCCTTCTCCTGAGCCCTGAAACATCGCCAGGGAGTGCCTTTAATAAATCTTGCCTTGTGCCTACCTCACCTGGTATTGTGTTTATCTTGCCTATGAAACCTTACAGTGTCATCTTGAAAATCTTGAGTTTTTCAACCAGTAATAGAAGTACATTTATTTTGGTATTCTACAATATGTATATGGACAGGTCTTGCTTTTTTTTTTTTTAATTTAGTTTTTATTATTTTTTTCTGTATTATAATATTATTATAAATATATTAGGTTTTAAAGCTTATTTTGGAATTATTTATTGCTGAAATACAGAAATAAAATTATATCAAACTTATGACATTCTAAATTGAATATTACTTTTAGTCAACTTTCTAAAAGACATATGATTTTGTGCATAATCAATCGTATTGTCTGTAGAACACAGTTTTGCTCTATCTTTAAAAAGCTATATCCCTTTTATCCCTTCCCCCTATCTTATTGCACTAAAATTTTCAGGACAGTGAGGAGAGCTTCCAGACTTACCTTCTACTGGCCCAACTGAGAAAACTTTTCTGTTTTCCACTTAGATATGAGGCTAGTTATAGCTTTTACATACATGACCTTTATTAGAATTGTTTAATTTCTTTCTTTTTTTTATTACTAATGATAAGTAAATTTTACATTTTATTAAGTGCTTTTCTTAAATATTAAACTAAACCTTTACTTCCTTGAGTAAACCCTGTTTTATAATGATATTTTATCTTTTGATATACTGTCACATTAGGTTTGCTAATAATGATAAGGAAGCAGAAGGTTTGTTGAGGACAGGCAGAAGCTGACACCCCACAACTTCTGCTCAGTAGGATATATGTGACATTCCTTAGGCTTTCCTGGTTGCCCTAAAGGAAAAACAGATAGTTAATTTACAAAGATTATAATTCTGCAAGATAGGAATCTCCCTCAGTTTACAAAATTTTAGCCAATTACAAGACCAAAGCACTGCTATAAATGATCTAGCTTCCAGAAGGGAATGTAAATACAATTAAATGTTCTTACAATCTGCAGCCCATTGACAGATACTTGAAGGACAAAGTGTAATGTTCTTCCAAGAAGCTCCCAACTACCTTAATATTAATGACTTACTAGAAGGGAGGACAAACTTAACTGCACAATGGCAAGGCCTCAGGTACCCTGTGAGTCTTCTTTAACATACAAAATCCTTTTGAAGCTTTTCTTTTCCATACCTCCCCCAATTCCCAAGTATACAATCAGTCACACTTCACAAACCCAGGGCAGCCTTTTCTGCCCATGGGTCCAGTCCCCATGCTTTAATAAAACTACCTTTTTGCACCAAAGATGTCTCAAGAATTCTTTCTTGGTCTTCCACTCCAGACTTCACCTCACCAAACTTCACCTATATTCCAAACTCCATCAATATGTTAAGGATTTTTGGTTTTATATTATATATATATATATATATATATATATATATATATATACACACACACACACACACACACACACACACATATGATTTTCTTTTCTTTGGGGGGATGGAGGTTATTCTTACATAGTTTAAATATTAATGTTATGTTGAACTGTAAAATCAGTTGGCCAGTATTACCATACTTTCTCTAGTTCCTGAAAGTTTATATAAAAGACTATAATTATTAACCTTCTTAAGTTGTGGTAGAATTTACCTGCAAAGAAATATGTAGTTGGGATTTTCTTTGTAGGAAGATTTAATTACAAATATAATTTATTTAATAAATTTAAGATAGTTGAGATTTTTAAATTTTTCCTTGTGTTCATTTTAGTAATTTGTAGCACTCAAGGAATTGGTACATTTCAGCTTGGTTTAAACTTATCAGCCTAACTTTGTGAAGTCTTTTTAACTATCATTTCTAATGTATGAAAGATGTATAATAATGCTTATTTACTTCATATTCTACTAAGCTCCATTTTTGCTTATTTTTTATTAATGTAGCTATGATTTAGCAATCTGAATATTTTTCATATTATTAACTTTTAGTTAGTTTTTTTTTCATTTTCTTATTAAAATTCTCTTTTTTTAAGTTGTAATCCTCTACCTACAGATCACTTGGTGTTTGTTTCCCTTTGTTTTTTAGGTTTATTTTTATCAAGTATAGAATGTTTTTATGTTCACATTTGAATTTCATTTCACAATTTCACAATTTCATTCCATTGTCTTGTGACTGTCTTCACTCTAATGTAATCTAGCTTTATTTGATTATATCTCCTGTTAATTTTCTTATTATCAATGGCTTTAAATAGCTTGATAATGATAAGTCTTGATGTGATCCTTTACATTTATCGCACATTCATTATTTGAGCTTCTTAAAATCTTTTAGTTTATTTTTTTTTATTAAAATTGGGCTAATTTTAGCTGTTATGCATTAAAATATTTTCCTGTTCCACACTTTTCCCTCAGTAAAATTATGTGTTGGTAAACTACCTTTTTATTTTTTCATAAGTCACTCAAGCTTTATTATTTATTTATTTCTTTTTTTTCTCACTTCACTTCAAATGTTTTCTTCTATATTGACTTCCACTGAAACTTCCTTTAGTTTTATAGGGTCTAATTTGTTAAACACAAATAATGTGGTTTTCAGATATTTTATTTTTCAGTTCTAAAATTTCAAATTGTTTCTTTAATGTCTCTTTTCATTGTATTCATGTTATCACTATTTTTGAGTATACTCATAATAGTTATTTTAAAGTCCTTGTATGTTAATTTGATATTTGCCAATTTTGAGTCTATTTTTTAAGTCATCATCTTCTCATTTTTTATCTAATTTTCCTTCCTGGAAGGTCTAATGGTTTTTAAATGGGCAATGGAAGATTATAAGTGAATACTATATTATTGAGCACATAGATTTTCTTGTCTTTCTTTAAACACGTTGAGTTTTGGGGCGCCTGGGTGGCTCAGTGGGTTAAGCCGCTGCCTTCGGCTCGGGTCATGATCTCAGGGTCCTGGGATCGAGTCCCGTATTGAGCTCTCTGCTCAGCAGGGAGCCTGCTTCTCTCTCTCTCTCTCTCTCTCTGCCTGCCTCTCCATCTGCTTGTGATATCTCTCTGTCAAATAAATAAATAAAATCTTAAAAATAAATAAATAAATAAATAAAAAACACGTTGAGTTTTGTTTATCCAGACAATTCATTTAGTGGTGGATCATCTTTATCTTTTTGAGAGTTGTTTTTAAATATTCTTAATTTAATACTAATGCGGAATTTATGCCAGAGCTTTTATAGCCCTACTATCAAGAAATCCTCTCTTTAGTGTTCTGGTTGAAACATTAACTGTTCAATGAGATCTTTCTATTCTAAGTGGTTAAAATCTGAATATCTCTGTCTTGTATGAGCTCTGTAGATCTTCAGCTTATAGCTACTGTGCAGTTACTAATTTCCTAGTTTTTCTCTTGTCATCTTTTTGGATTCTTTCCCTAAGCATGCACAGCTTCATATTCAAGCAAGGGTCCAAAGTGATGCTTAGGCATCTCTCTGGAGCTCTTTCTCTGAAACTATAGCTAAAGCTCTTTTCTTTCTTGTAAATGTGAGGTTTTTAATCACTTCTGCTATAGGAGTTTGATCTCTAATATTACAATTTGAGGAAAAGACCTGAAGAAACACTGAGAGTGATTTAAAATACCCCCTTGGACCACAGGAGTACTTTATTAGGCATACTCTTCAAGGGATTTCTTCTTAGATGCAGGTACTCAAGAGAACATCAGAAGTCAGCACTGTTTGCTTTGATGGTTCTCTGTTCTCATTCTCTTTGCCTCTCTCTCTTTCTCCCTCTTCGTCTGCCATGATACTTTTGGTAATTAACAAAAAATAGTTTGTGGATTAAAAATATTGTAAGATATCTTCTTCCTCATTTTTTCACCATTTTTTAAATCTTTCTTTCTTTTTTTCTTTAAATTAAATTCAGTTAATTTACATATAATGTATTATTGGTTTCAGAGGGAGAGATCAGTGATTCATCAGTTTTATAGAATAATTACCCAGTGCTCATTATATCACATGACAGTAATATCCATCACTCAATTACTGCATCTCCCCAAATCCATCCTCTCCAGTAACCCTCAGTTTGTTTCCTATGATTAAGAATCTCTTATGGTTTGTCTTCTTCTTTGATTTCATCTTGGTTTATTTTTTCTTCTTTTCCCCTATGATCCTCTGTTTTTATTTCTTAAATTCAAAAAAAAAAAAAAAACAAAAACAAAACTCTTTTCATATGTTCACATGTGCTGCAAATTCCAGCCTCCTGATTCGCTTCCCACTGAAGTATGATCTGTTCTTGCCTAAGCAAGGCTGTGGGATCAGCTTCACTCCTTCTTGACTATACTTCATTCTTGAAAGATCCTTCAGACATAAGGTCAAGTTGATTGTATGGTTCACCTTGCTTGGTTTTCTCCTCTTAGCACCACAGTTCTGCTGTGCTTTTCCCCCAATTTCTTAAGATTTCTCTATATTTTGTCCAACTTTCTAGTCTTATATGCTTCTTTGTTTTTAATGCCAGTTTGGTTTTAGTTACTGCATTATGACTAAATCCCAACACATATCACTTAAATATGATGAAAAACCTAAAGAAATATTAGGTAGGAGCCATACCAAGTTATTTAGAAATATTACTATCATGTTACTTGAAAAATACCCTAGGAGATTCTGTCATTACTTCTTCTTTAGTGAAAAAGAACAAGAGAAGCAAGATAACTAGATGGTGAAGGATTTCAGGAAAACTTTATGGAGGATTAGATCAATGGACGGGAAAGAAAAAGGAAAAGCATTAACAAAAGGGTAGAAGAACATGATTTTATGAACTTTTAAGATTATCCTTGTTTTCTCAAGTGAGGAATTCACAAACAGGAGTGATATGAGGTTAATTCTGGGAAGTGTATGATATTTAGACTAATAAAATCACTGAATAACAGATTAGGAACATGCATTTTGTTTTGTAGGCCAAAAATAACTATTAAAGGGTCTTTCTGATTTTCCTCTGAATGATTTTTGCTCACCATCTGAACTTGAAAATATCTTTCTTATATGTTATTTCAGGAGTAGGGCAGGAAAATGTACATGCCTAACTCTGGCTTCATCACATTAGATATGATATTTTTTGGTTGATTCACAAAAAATTCTGACAATTGTAGTTTGAGAAAAAAGCAAATTAGAAGTTTTACATATCTGGTGTATAAAGCCTCTGGCATTGTTCTTTATTATTAAAAAAATTAAGGCAAGCAGGTAAACCTTTAAAAATAAAATACATCAATCAGAGTGGACAAAGTCTCTGTTTTACATTGTTATAAATGGATTCTACGTATTACCATAAAGGGGAAAAAACAAGTATTTGAAAGACCAAAGGATGAGGAGAAATTAAATGTCTTCATGGCATCTTAGCTTATCAAGAGGTATAATATATCACCTCCAGCCATGTGGTACATGTACATGCCAGTTGTGCACAGCAGTCACAAGAGAACCTGTTTTATTGTGAAACTGAATGTTGTCCAAAACACTGAGTCTCAAATCTGCTAACCCCCATGGTGTTTAGCACAAAATGAGAATTTCATTACTAATTCAGATAGGCATAGAAGACAGAGAATTTATTGGCTCTCAGGAGGTGCTTGTATTAAAAAAAAAATCCATAAAAGTTATGATCATGGCTGAGAAGTGACAAAAACACTTATGCTTATTCTTTGCTTTAAATGTATGTGCAGTTTATCATTATATTTGGAGAAATAGATCAGTTAGCTTGTGAAAGCACCCAAGGTGTGCAGGTGTTACCAATTTTAGTTTTTCTCACTAAGTCTTTCATTTGTTATTGATTATGTGTTAAAATACCCCTTCTTACAAGTTTCATATCATTTAATATATTTTACATCTTTAAAATCATCCTCTGCAACTTAATTCTTAGAAAGGACATTTGAGTTTTTATAGAAGAAAAGTAAGACAATAAACCTTTTATCTACTAAAAAGCAAAAAATACTGAACTTGTGTTATTCTTTTGTGTGTTATTCTTTTGTTTTTTCCCAAGTGGTCAATATGATTTCAATGGGAAGTAATTTATTTTGGTGCATAAAGGAGGCATACAAAATCAATTAGCTGTTTTGCAATGATCTTTGTGCTTTGAAAACTGTCAATAATTGGCCATTTTAGACATTGGCATGAGAAACCACAAGGCACTTTCATTTGTTTGTATGTCTTGTTGCTGCTTGAACAGCTGGAATGTCTTTCAGTGATTCTCATCTTCATATGATAGCAGAACAGTGCACTCTCATTTTCTGGGCCCAGTTCAAATAATCATACTTTAATTTCCCAAAGACTAATAATTTGTCTACATAGATTAGACAACTACTGGTGCCCTACAGTACATTTACAGAGCAAGCAATCATAGACCCAAATATTCTAGATGTCTGCAAACTAATACTGCTGTGTGATAATATTAACTTCTTCATAATTTGAATCTATCATGATTTTCTTCTTTGTGGAAATGAGGTGCTTTGGAATTAGGAATTTTAAGCAGGAATGTGCCAAATTAAAATTTTTCTGCATGAGAAGTATATTTGTGTTTTTACCTTCTTAGGTTCTATCTTCAACGAAGTCAGTAATTTAATCAGATCTTCTGTTTAGCATAATGAGTTCTGAATAAGGGCCCCTGGTCAGATGACATCATTTCAAGTGGATGAGATGTGACTTTCATTTTTAGTTCCACTAGAACTTGCTTGGTGACCTTGAACCAGCTACTTAACCTCTCATTGACTTATTTTTATTACCTGCAAATTGGATATAATAGGTTCAGTCTCCCTCATGATGGTACTGAAGGATAGTTAACATAATGTTTTAAAAATGCCCTAGGACCCTAAGGAACCATACTCTAAAACAGCAGTTGTATTGGAAATCAGACCCCAGTCCACCTTTGCAACCTATAAATTGTATCATTTATACACATTGCCATGTCTAGCCCTTTGCTCCTTAGATAGATCTTAGTCCATTTTAACGTTAAAAGCATCTCTTAAATATTCTTGGTCCATTTAAAATTACCTTTCAGTGAAACACATAGTTTATGATAAGTGATTTTCAAACCCTAGAGATATTAAAGACTTTTATAAAAAAGTAGAAAGTCTAGATACTTTGAAGAAAATATTTTAAACATTGAATTAAGCATGGATGAAGCAAATTGATAAAATTATTTGAATTTCAGAGAATATGTGGTAGATAATAATATTTTTTTTCTCCAAGGTGTACTGTTGAAAATTTTCACCTTCAAATATTTCAGTTAGTAGTTGAAAGTACTCTTTTTCTCTTTCTTGAAAGTAATCTCTTTCTATTTTACCCATAACATACCTTTAACTGTAGCACAATTTCTTTGAATTTACCTCCTCACATTTAGTATAATTTATTTTCTTATTTCTACCATTGTCAAAATTCTTACTAACCATGTGAAACTGAATGTTGTCCAAAACACTGAGTCTCAAATCTGCTAACCCCCATGGTGTTTAGCACAAAATGAGAATTTCATTACTAATTCAGATAGGCATAGAAGACAGAGAATTTATTGGCTCTTAGAAGGTGCTTGTATTAAAAAAAAAATCCATAAAAGTTATGATCATGGCTGAGAAGTGACAAAAACACTTATGCTTATTCTTTGCTTTAAATGTATGTGCAGTTTATCATTATATTTGGAGAAATAGATCAGTTAGCTTGTGAAAGCACCCAAGGTGTGCAGGTGTTACCAATTTTAGTTCAATGAAAACTGTGACAGGACTAAACAGAACTCTTATTCTTCTGTTTTCTTTGTTTTCATTGTCTATGTCCAGAATCTGAAAACATGCTTATTTTTTTTTTTTATGTCATAGGAAAAAAACAGTGGAGACCAGCAATATTTTCCAGGAGCGCAGGGGATTGTATGTGTTATTTATTTATTTATTTTTTGGTCCCAGTGAATATACTTAGTTGAAATGGTTTATGGTGATTATTTGAAAATAGTAATAATAATCTATTATATGAAGTTGCATTGCATAATTCTTTTAAAAAACCAGATAAAACAATCAATACATGTTATTCAGATTAACTTTTGCTCACTTCCCCAAGTCACATGCATCCTACAAATTATCATCCTTAAGCATATTTCAAAAAATACCCTCAACAATCTGAAAAGAATTTTTTACAGAGCAGTTTGTCAATCCTTTATTTTTTTATTTATTTTTAAAATATCTATGAGGAGTCCCTTTATATGGACACTTAAGCTAAAATTACAGGATCTCAATGGACTTTAACCTAGGGAATTTTCGAAGGGGACAAACCAAGATTAAGGGCTTTAATATATTTATTTATAATATATTTATTATTTGTATGAAAGTCCAGGTATCACTCATTTCTGAACATCTTAAAGACATCTGTCACAAGTATTTGGTACATGTAGAAGGTATTTTACATGGCAGATATTGGAGGAAAAAGGTCCTCAATTTACAGCGTAACACATTTCTTGAAGTAGGAAGTCCGGATGAGATTATTTAGAGCTATAGAGGTGGTTGATGAAAGGTTCTCATTTATGGAAGTGATAAATTCACCGAATTGATGTCATGCGTGTTGTCTGCAGTGGAACAGGGCAATGAAAAATTAGTGAATAATACAGAACTGTCCAGAACAAGGTATTATTTGTTCACAGGGATTAGACATGGAATACTATTTATAATCTTGAGTGTAAATTTACCCTACTACAGATAACCCCTGCCATGTATGTGTCTCCATACCATACTTTTTCAACTTTTACTACAGTTAAGATAAAAGAAATAAAGCATTATAAAATTAATGTTGTGCTCATCATTTGGGTGCTCTATGATTCAGGTCAAAGAGACAATTATTATGACAAACTTTTGGTATATAATTCAGATTTAAATAAGAAAATATCTTACCGAAAGGAGAGAGCTAAGGGGTTTAGTCAAGTTCAGTGAGTATACACAATACATTCAGCATGTTTTGAATTCACCTGAGATTCATAGGCTCTTGATAATCCATTCACAAATTAGGCTGCTTAATTATAGGTATGAGAAAACCAGTTTCAAACAGCTAACAATGGAAGAAATGTAATAGTTCATAGCAGGAAGACAAGAGGGAAGATGGTTCTAGATTTAGTCAATTCTTCTGATTAAACATGACATCATGGGGGCAACCCTTTTGGGACCCCTCTCACTCTTGAGAGCTTTTTTTCTGTATCATCACTTAATAAACTTCTATCATATTACTCATTAAAAATAAAATAAAAATAAAGATAACATCATGGACCTGAGTTAAGTTATTCATTCATTCAACAAACTTATTAAACACCAAATATATTTCAGGCCCTGCAGTATGGTATGCTAAAAGTAGCTGTAAATCTTTGACATTCCATTCAAATAGAGATGGAATCCAATTATCCTAAACCTGAATCCTGTCTGTCTCTACCAACTTGCTCAGCCACACAAAGGTCAGGGATGATGTTTTGGGACTACAAAGAAAATGTTATAAGAATCTGTGAGGCTTCTACCTACTGTGCTTGTAGTGCTCATTTTCAGCACAGTTATCTTAGAACCCAGTGTCCTTCACTACACACTGAGAGAAGCCCAGGTCATGTAGAGACTACATTAAGATATTCCATTTAGTAGTTCAAACTAAGTCTGCAGAGAACTTCCAGCAACACGAGTTTTTACTGGACTCCAGACCCGGCTATCTTTGACTACAACCATATGAGATCCCAACTGAAAATCAACCATTTAAGCCCGGGCAGCACATAAAACTGAGAGATAGCTACACACACACACACACACACACACACACACATGCACACACTCACACACCCCTACCTCTCTCTGTTTTTTACTTAACTAAATTTTGCTGTTCTATATCATGTTTCCATAACCAAATAACATGCACTGAATAGCACAAATTCTGTACTCATGGAGCTTACATTCTCGCTGAGGAAGCAGAAAACATACAAGATATATCAATAGCAGATATTTTAAGACACTAGATAAAAAAGTAGTAAAGCAGAGAAGGTGAAATAGAGAAGAGAGACAGACAGACAGAGAGATCGAGAGAGAGATTGCCCTGATATTCTTAACAGTGTAGGCCAGTTCTTCTCATGATACCAAGAGAGACAGAATAGCACCTAGTAACGCAGCCTAACAAGCCAATACGTTGCCTCTTCCATGTGTTCTATTCCTTAATAAAATAAATCTTTTTTTTTTTCCAGAAAATGCCTTGAATATTTCCGCTCCTATTTATATGACACAAGTGAGTTACATGACAAAGAAACCCAACACTAGTAATGACTGATTAAACCAACAGGGAAAAACAAATTCTGGAAGCAGGACTTAATATTTATTTGTACTACTTGTTATCGTGTAAAAGCCACATTCATTTAGAGTCATAGAACGTCTTAAAGGAAAGCTGACTCTATGCTTTGTCTTCAGGTACTTGAACTAGAATTCCTTAACCTCTGTACCCAATTCAAATGGTTAAATATATTTAATAATTTTTAAGTATACAGGGAGGATGTAAGTATTTTCAAATATTAACATTCCTTGAAATAAATAAAATCACTGGTTATTATTTATTATTTACTTTCATACATGCATATAGGGCAATTTTAACTATTTTTATAGACTTACCTAAAAACCAAATATGCAAATAATCTCATTTGGTACCCAATTAATGCTTAAAAAGTTGAAAAATTCTAACTATTAACAAATTAAATATATAATGTTTCAGGGAAGATTTGTCACCTTTCAGGGACTTTTTAAAATAAAAAAAAAAAAAAAAAAAAAAAAAAACAGAGCAATTAAAAGGGGGAGGGACAAAAATGTGGAAAAAAACTTATTTTTATTTTAAAAGACATACATATACTCAAGGCATCAACCTAATAAAACTAGTAAAACTCCTGGAAAAAAATTCAACAATGTCTGTAATTTGGGATCGTCTATCACTGCTATATGAATTACAAAACAGAAATGTAATAATACGAAAATGGGAAATTTCAGATTCTGAACTAAAATGGGCAACAGATATTTTAAGAATTTTATGCCTGAATCTTTTTTTTTTGGAATAGAGCTTAAAAATATGAGTATTTGAATAAATATGGTGAGGTTTTGTTAATTATAATCTTAAGGTGAAAAAGCCTTTTAAGAGAAAAATAAATTTATAATTGCAAAAATTAAAAAATGAATAGTTTTCTAAACTACTGAATGTAATATAAAAACATCACAAAACTAAGTTTTGGTTTGGGCGCCTGGGTGGCTCAGTGGATTAAGCCGCTGCCTTCGGCTCAGGTCATGATCTCAGGGTCCTGGGATCGAGTCCCGCATCAGGCTCTCTGCTCAGCAGGGGGCCTGCTTCCCTCTCTCTCTCTCTCTCTCTCTCTGCCTGCCTCTCTCTCCATCTACTTGTGATCTCTCTCTGTCAAATAAATAAATAAAATCTTAAAAAAAATGTTTAAAAAAAAACAAACTAAGTTTTGGTTTTAGATTCGAGTAGATTTATCTACTCTAAGGAAAAATTATCATTTAGATTTTATTCTACTTTAAAAACATCTATGTTATAGATATTTTAATTTATATTCTCCTTAAATATATTGAAATCACAAATAATATATAAATGGTTTAGAAACATGAGTTCTATATATACCAACAATGATATATTCTAGATAATTTTTCAATAAGCCCTCTCTTTATATAATTTAACAAACCAATTAAATGCATAATATCAAGCATTTGATTGTCTTAACTTGAACAGCTAATTAATCTGTGTAGGAAAGGCTCAGATAAAATAGAATGAGGCAATCTGCTTAGATTGACTTTCTTGTAAAAATAAGCTTCATTAGAAAGATACCTTGATTTCTCAAATATAAATGTGATCTTACCATATGTCTACCATTGTGAGCAAGGAATTTAAACATGTCCCATTGTTCTCATAAAAGCTTAATTAAAATACTGAAAACAAAGGCAAACGTTGGAGTGACTGGGAATGATTCAATATTCTACACCACCCATTGGAAAAAAATGAAAATATGAAATTTCAAGGTTTTTTAGTTCAATTTATGACTTGTATTGCAATTATAGTTTGAATTTAATTATTGTCTTTGAAAAATACTATTATTGGTTAATTTAATAACATTAAATTGACTTGAAAAACTTGATAATTGGAAAGTGACTATCTTGCTATACACATTGTATCAGACATCTACTTTCAAATTTTTAATAAATAGGTTATTTAAAAAATGATTTTTCAGTTGTAAGAAATTTACCTCTCTTATGGTACACAGGAATCAAGTAAAAAGAGTTCCAAATAACATTAACTCTATCTTCTTTTTTTCTTATTTTTAATTTTATTTATTCATCTGAAAGACAGATAGAGTGCAATCAGTGGGAGAGGCAGGAGAGGGAGAAGCAGACTCCCGTAGAGCGGAGAGTCTGATGTGGGGCTCGATCCCAGGATCCTGGGACCATGACCAGAGTGGAAGGCATACACTTCACCATCTGAACGACCTAGGTGCCACTCTACCTAATTTTGTGTGTCCACGGGCCTGAAATTTGTTAGTAAGACAATTTTCCTTTGAGAATTCCATTGCTGAGATTTGTGCTTAACTTGGTTAAAACATGATTTTTATCATCTATTCTCCTTGCCATTTATAAACATTTTAATTATGAATAGTCAAGATATATTTATGTGTATACACACACACACACACACACACACACATCACTTTCTTGGATATTTAACTTTTGAGTAGTTTCTATATCCTTAATTTATACAACCAAAAGATGGCAGTGCTTCATCAAGTATTTCACTATACACTTTAGTATTTATTTTCATGATAGTCAAAACCTATTGGGTACAATTTTTATCTTTAAGAGTAAAACTGTATTCAATATTAACAGTTCTCTGATAAATATTTTAATTTTTATTGCTGAATTGTTTCTTTTAAAAAATAATTTAAGAAAATAAATGGCCCAAGATAATGTCAAATAGCACACACTCTGAGTGCATCTTTTAAACACTCTTCTCTAACACCTCTCTGGGCTTTATTTTATTAGTCACGTATGAATCTCACTGTAGACAGATCTTGAAGACCTGTGGATGTACCTTTATATTAATACAATGATCATGATTCATTTCAAAGAACTGCATGTGTGGTTTCACATGTGCCAAAGTGAGGCTGAATCTTAAAAACTGTCCATTAGCTCAGGAGTTTTGACTCTAGCTCTAACAAAGGCAGCACCTGAGTATTTCTAATTAATACACCATCGATATAAGGGAAAGAGATTGTCATGTTTAAATATTGTAGTACTGAAACTCTACTTAAGTTTTGAGTTTAGAATGATCATCAACTGAACTTTTTTTTTTTCCTTTTTTCTGCACTGTCTGTTGTATTAAAAGCTGGTCTTCTCTGATGATCTTGAGATCCTTACGTATTTCTTACTCACCCTAACCAAATCCCAAAATAATTCATTTTAATGTAATTATTTTTTTAGCCACATATAATAAATCACAAATGATTGCAACTTGACATAACCAAATCCAAATTTATTTTTAAGTCTCTAATTAAGCCTCTTGCAAGAACATCTGTCAATACTTACTACTACGCTTTTTATTATTGAAGGAGAAACTCCAAATATTGTATGTGTATTTTCAAAGCTGCTTACCAGGACAGTCTAACATTTCTCTCAATTTAGGACTAAGCTTTGTACAGGTTTTGGTTGACTATAATCCCCCAGACCTCCCTTTTCTTAGAGCATTAACTTTAGACAACCTGCAATTTGTAACTTCTTTCCCTGCTCTTTGAGATGTACATCTTCTCCCACCCTACTGCCTTTGTTTTTCTCCAGGAACTAAAAGTCATCCCTTGGAAATGTCACCATCAAAAAGATAAGGCTGCAATGCCCCGACTCTGTGGCATGGTTAAGAGTCTGAGATAAGTGCCATTTTGCAAACACACAGGGTCTAGACACATGGACCAACCCTTCCCTTACTGCCCTCTGTTACTTTCCCACTTGCTCACTGAAGTGCTTAAAAACTTCCCTGCCTTTTACTTCAACAAAATTGGGTTAAGCTCTTCCCCAGTTGCAACAGTCCTGAGAAAAGCTTTCTTTGCTTGTTTAACTCCATTTGGTGCAATTTTTCTTCGACATTATTTTGTACTGTTGAAATTGCTGAAAGAAAACATGTCATAAAAGGATCCCAGTGACTCTCTTTATCCAGAATGTGTTTGACCAGGAAGAAACAAGAGCACATCTTTTCTTCTTGTTGTTTTTATTTATTAAAAACAGAGGCCCTGTTGTTTAATTAAGGAGGTGCAATTTCAAGAGAATATGAAGACTGGATCTTGGGGCTGGTGACAGCTGTATCCATTTCTTTTTTATTTCATTTCCCAGCTTCTGTAACTTCATGGAATCACCTTTCATCAAGAAGTCATCACGAAGATTCAAAAAATGCATTAAAAAAATAAAATCTGTTTCAAATTTAGGTAAGTGTCAGTCAGAAGAATGGTGTGGAAGCAATAGGCCAAGCACAAGCAGGAACAGATTCAGGTTTTGTGAATTCTGAACCTCATACAATCTTTGAAGCCTTTATTACAGAAAATAATACAACATTTTGAATATAAAAGTTACTAAAGCTTCTCCTCCAGCTTAGACAAGTGAGGTCTAAAACAATGAAGGGCCCTGAAACTTAGGCGACACTGTTTCCCACTTAATCATTCCTGGAATGCAGCTCTTCAGAATATTGGTAAGTTTAGAAGGTGAGGAAAACATGATAACCCAAATGAGATGACACCATAGTAAGCAATTAATCTGGAGCTCAGAATTCACAGAATCCCTATGCAAGGTATGAAGGACTTAGAGCTCAGAACCCAAAGCATATCTCAGAGGAAAGCAGAAGAAAGGTGTGAGATAAAAAACAATGATAAAGTTTCATGGACTTACATATATGCATATATATATATATATATATATATATATATATATATAATTTATATATAGATAAGTAATATATATTTCTTATATGTACTTTTTGTTTATCTGCAACATGTATATCTCCATCCCATACCCTTTCAACTTTCACTATAATTAAAAAAAAATAGGGGACTATAAAATTAACATCTGTTTTTTAGAAATTATTTCATCTTGGGCATGGGACTATATGTTTTACTATAATTACCCATATTTATAATCATCATTGTTTTTAGTATACCCCCTCCCAACCTGAAAATGGCCTTCACATCAGCCATTCCTAATTAGATTATAGACGGTCATAGGAGGATGCCAGGGAGCAGAGTTATTGCCAAAATAAGGTAAGTTGCCTGGGCTACTTACCCACTAAAAGTAGCTGCCAAAGAAAATTGTCTTGAAAAGTGGCCAGGTTTACAGAATTTCCAGACTCCTTAGAGTAAAATAATTTTAACTTTAATGTTCCTCAGAAAAGAGGTTAAAGGGGCAGTGCCCCACAGCACTTCTAGAGTTCCAGTGCTAACAAACTATTGACAAAAGTACACTGGATTTGAAGTGACCTGTGTTTACAAGTCACAGAAGTGATGGCAAGGCAGTTATTTTAGAAGCACAGATGCAATTCATGTCACTTCCCTTTAACAAAATCTTGTCTCAGAATCTTATTTTCTCTTGGATAAAACACAAGGGCTTTACTTAGCATACATGGAGTCAAGGGCTTGAATGGACATTTTTCTGCCTAACATTGCAGTGAACTCATTCACTACCTTGTCTCTCATTTGTCACTGGATTCTTGAGGTTCTCTCTGATTTTGTCATTTTCTCTCAAATCCCAGGGCCTTCAAACAATAGCGTCCTTTATCCTATGGTATGCTAGAGTGACTGACTCCTTTTCTCCCTTTAAGTCCCAACTTCAGTGTGGTTTCTTCAGGAAGTCTTCCCTTAATCTCAGTTTATTTGTGTTTTGTTTTAGGATTCCAAAGCCTTTTTAAGGGGAGGGGAAACAAGGATGAGAACTTGGCAGCTAATATTGACCGAGCTCCCCCTACATATCAGGCTCCCAGAAACTCTTCTGGTTGTTAAATCAACTTTAGGAGGGAGATACCACCATATTATTATCCCCCATTTCAAACTAAGTGTTAGATACTGGTTGTAGTTGCTTGTCCAAGGTGACAAGGATAGTAAGTGGCAGATGATTACTTCTTCAATGTGTGTCCTTCTTATGACTTTAGTTACCTCCATGAGAGCAATCACAACTGTTTTGCTCATTTTTGTAGTACCCCCAGGTCTGGCCCAATACGTATATATGTATTATATGCTTTTTACTATATGCTGTTACATATTATAAATATATTTCCATTTGACTCATTTTAATGTGTGTAATAATCTGTTATGTTATTATTTTAGTTTGATGGTGAAATATTTGCAGTCAGTTGATTTATTTATTTAAGCATTTTAAACATTTTAAAGCTGAACAATTGGTTTTCTTAATATGCTGACTTTAAGTCTGAACTACTCTTCTCCCATTTTGCAGGAGTTCCAATAAAGTCTAGACTTATCGAAGCATGTCGATTTGCAACCAGAATTAACTTCCTAACATACAGCAACAGAAACTCTCCTTTAAGTGATTTAGAAAGGCCTAAGGCATCTGCTGAGTTTCTTTGTTAAACACATATTCTAGTAGTAAGTGAATGATAAGCCACTACATCTAGACAAGTACTCAGAGCTTTTATGTGGAGTCTCTGATTTTTTCTGTAGACCCAAAAAGGTATGGCCATAATTCCAAGTTCTAAAATAGTCATTACCTGGTTTATTTATTATCTGGTTTATAATATTATTTTCTGGTTTATTTGATCTATAGAAGGTATTAAGAATCTGTTTTCAATCCCAAATTTTCTGATAAATTAAAAATCAAAGACTAGTAGTAGGATTTGTATATTAGAATATATTGAAACAAATCATAGTTTGTATAGTGAACTTTGCCAATTTTCTTCTGAACCTAAAAGCTGCATTGATAAGATTTTTAATTTTTAATAGATGATTAAAAAGTTACATCATGTTCAAAAAAATCTTTTTAAATAATAGCAAAGTAATTTCATTCACTGAATATAAAATACATACATTGTGTCATGCCTGAAAAAATGGGCTATTAATGATTTGTCTCTGTTTTTCCTTTTGAAAAATTTATGTTAGAGAGAAAGAAAGAGGAAATATAAATTTAAATAAGGAAAATTCGAGAAAAAACAGTATAAATATGAACAAAGATAATGCTTTAAGGGTTAATATGTTTGAGCAATGACCTCTACTTAAGAGGAATGAAGTATGAGCACAATTTAGGGTGTTTATGAATAGGAAAATGTGTGTGCATATTCAAATTAAGGGGTGTATTATAAGAATCATTATGTGTGATAGAAATAAGACAAAAAAGTTGGCATCAATTCTTGTCAATGGGGTGGTGGTGATGGCTACCTAGGGATGAACTAGCAGAATATACTTAGATGAGTTCACTATTTACTGTGATTAAATACTTCAGACATAGTGAAATTACCTGTTGACATAAATTTCTGTTCATTAGGCATGAAAATAATTATGCTACAGATAACACCAAAGGATTATTACCTGGCAAAAATAACCAATTTTGTACCTAATGCAACAACCTCCTCCTAATATTTTACTTAATTTATCCCAAACAATGTCTTCTCCAATCCTCTTTGAACTGTTCATAGAATTGCACTGGTCACTATATTTATTAATTAATGAGTTACATATAACTTTTTTTAAAGATTTATTTTCTTATTTTAGAGAGAGTGTGCACTGAGGGGTTGGGCAAAAGGAAAAGAAGAGAGAGTCTTAGGCAGATAGATTCTACACTCAGAGTGGAGCCTGACATGGGGCTCTAACGACCTGAGTCAAAACCAAGACTCAAACACTTAACCGAATGCACCACCCACGCCTCTGAGTTACATATAATCTTTTATCTTTACATGAGAACCATTTTTATTAACTTAGTTTTCTGAAAATTATATATATATATATATATATATATATATATGTTAGTGTGTGTGTGTGTGCATGTGTGTACACACACACATATACACAGATATGTACACATATGTACACACACATACACACATGCTCCCCAGGAAAATGGAATTAGTGGAATGATATGGAATGTGGGAGTGAAATGGTAAATAGTTGAAAAATGCTAGTGGAAAAAAGCATTGCTGAAATTATTTCTGGAACAGATGAGGAAAGATAACCTTAGAATAAAAATAAAGTGGAAAAAAAAAAAGAGCGGTCTGGAATAAATCATAGAGGGCTTTAAGGTTGCTTATATGTTTGTTTTTATATTTTGAATTTGTATTTGGTTGATTATCTTTTTTGTTTTATTTTAAAATATTACAAATTTAAAAAAGCATAGAGAATAACAGAAAAACACTTGGCATCCATTTTTTTTAAGTTAAAGAAACAAGATATTACATATACGAAGTCATGTTTTCCTTCCCTTTGCTACAGAGGCAACCAATATAAAACCTGAATTCCAAGTTTTGATACTATTATTAGGTAAGTATTATCTATAGCAACATATATTGTTGCTTTTTACATATTTTATCTTAGAGTTATAATTATGATTTTGCAACTTTCAATATATTAACTTTTTGGTTTGTTAATATAACTACCAATAGATCTAGGTTTTAAATTTTAATTCCTATGTAGCGTTCCATAGCATAAATAGATAATCATATTTACATTTTTTTTTGCTTTTGCTAGTTATTGAGGATATATCCAATTTTTATTTCACAAATAATAAGGCAAGGTCATTTTGTATTGGCCTTCTTTTTGCACATGTGCAAGTGTTTCTCTGGAGTGGATATCTTAAACCCTGATTGCTGATTCATAAATTATAATAATGTTTCAACTTTAGTAGATGCTGCCAAATTGATATCAAAAGTTGTATGACTTTTACTCTAATGATCACTGTAAGAGCATTTTTGCATCTGGATATCCCAAAGGTAGTGGTTGCCTATTATTTAGAGTAGTTTGTGCACACATGTGTGTTAGTTCTGTATTAAATGACTAACTCCTTTTTTAAAGATTTTTTTTTTTTATTCATTTGAGACAGAAAGAGAGAAAGAGAGCATGGGGGGAGGTGTAGAGAGGTAGAAGGAGAAGTAGGCTCCCCACTGATCAGGAAGACCAACACGGGCTCAGTCCCAAGACCCTGAAATTGTGACCTGAGCCATAGGCAGAAACTTAAACCTCTGAGCCACCCAGGCACCCAAATTTCTAGCCCATTTTAAACTTGTGTCTTATTTTTATGAATTTTTGCTTTCATTAAATCAACTTTATAAAACTCTATATATTCTTAAATAGTTGCTCAGAGGTATTTGAATTTTATATATGCACAATTGTATTATCTGTAGATGACAATAATTTTATCTCTTTGATTCCCAATCTTATAATCTTTTTCTCTACACCTACTCTATTGCCTAGGACTTTTAGAATAACATTATATAGCAAATAGGTTATGATTATTAACATATTATGGATGCTTTTTTCAAACAAGTTATCTTTGAATCCATCATTTATTTATTAATGTTATTTTATTATCTGCTGAATCCCCATGCATTGATACTTTAAATTAATTTTCTTCTTGGGAAGTTAGATATTCCATTTTAACTTGAAGGTAACCAATATCTCTATTATTCTGCCACATATTAAAGGAACTTGAATTATCCTCTTTACATAACTTTACTATTTTAATTTTACCTGGTTTTTTACAGCAACCACAATGAATCTCCACCTCATATTTTTTTAGGTAAATGATTTTTGAGATTCATCAATTAGTTCACAAATGTTTTCATTTGCAGTCACTCTTGCATCACATCTTTAAATTTTTTTCTTTATTCTGAGTTCCTTATTGCTAAGAGTATTTTTCTCTTTCTAGTAAATTTCATTAAAAAATTATTTATTTATTTGAGAGAAAGAGTGATAAGAGAGAGAGAGCACAAGTAAGGGAAGGGACAGAGGGAGAGGGCAAGCAAGATCAACATGGGGGTCCATCCCAGAATCCCAGGATCACGACCTGAGCTGAAGGCAGATGCTTAATCAACTGAGTCACTCAGGCTCCCTCTTTCCAGTAAATTTCTTAAAGAATTAAACTGTCTCATATTTATTGGATTGAAATCTTTGTTTTTTCCTTTTATTATACTTACATATTAATTGAATCAACAAATGTCTTGCACACTTTTCATAAGTCATACACAGTTCTAGGTGCTAAGATTAACACCCTGAACCAAAAGACAAAACTGCTCTCAATGAACTTACAATCAGTTAAGAGGAGACAGTTCATTAAAAAAAAAAAAAATACAGCATATAAGGTCTCTGATAGTCCTTAGGGAAAATAATTTTAACATAGAGAATTTCTGGATATGGAGGGAGAAATACCAGTTCATGATAGAATCATTGAGGAAAAAACAAAAACCAAAACTACATGGTACAGTGACAACTGAGTACAAAGCCAGTGAAAAACGTTTGAGTCATGTAGTGATACAGGTGTCCAGAGCATTACAGAGAGGATGCACAGCAACTGGAAAGCTTCTGAGCCTAGTGGAGAGAAAGGACAGGTATGCACTTAGGATGGCTGAAGTGAATTGAGTATGAGAGCAGATAGCTTAGAGGAGAGGGAAAGAACTACTAGAAGTTGAAGTAAAAAAGGTATAGGATTTTAAGACCTTATTAACTTTGTCCATAGGCTAAGAACTTTGGCATTTAGAGGAATGGCTCTGTTTGGCTCCGAGACAAATCAGAACTCTGTGTGATTGGTGAAAGCAAGAAGAAAGAAAGAGACAGAAAGAAAGAAGAAAGAAAGAAAGAAAGAAAGAAAGAGAGAAAGAGAGAAAGAGAGAAAGAGAGAAAGAGAGAAAGAGAGAAAGAGAGAAAGAGAGAGAGAGAGAGAGAGAAAGAAAAAGAAAGAAGAAAGAAAGAAAGAAAGAGAGGGAAACGTTAGATACATTCTCTACTTGTTTGATACGGCAGAATATTTTGATAATTTCCAAAAGTGCTATAAATATGGAATATTTAACAGAATGTTTCTTGCTGAGAATCTCACAGGTAAATTATTCTAAGAGTGCTTTGTGAACTCTAAAGGCTAGGATTTAATGCAATAGCCTCAGATTTGCTTTCTCTTCAATCTAACTTCCTCTAAAACATCCTAGAAGTTTTGACTCTAATGTGTAATAATGATTTTTCACTTCTTGTACTTAAACCACTCAAATGGCTCCTTATAGTTTTTAGGAAAAGTTCAAAACTTCTACGTGATCCGGATTTAGTTCATGCATCTTATTTTAATTCCCATGACTCTTTCTTAAACATGGTACCTTGAGGTGCCTGGGTGGCTCAGTGGGTTAAGCCTCTGCCTTCAACTCAGGTCATGATCTCAGGGTCCTGGGATTGAGCCCTGCTGAGCAGGGAACCTGCTTCCCCCTCTCTCTCTGCCTACTTGTGATCTCTCACTCTCTGCCCAAAAAACCCCAAAAAACAAAAAAACAAAACAAAACAAAAAAACCATGGTGGTCTTCACTCATATTGAATCCATTAAAATTCTTTTTATTTGTTTACTTTCTTTTAGGATTTTATTTATATATATGAAAGAAGGAGAGCATGAGCAGGGGGAGCAGCACAGGGAGAAGGAGAAGCAGACTCCCTGTGAATCCACTGAAATTCTTGAAGTCACTCTGCCTTTCTTATATTGCCATAACTTTCATGTCCTTTTTGCTTTTTCTGGAACGACTTTCTTCCTCCTTTGCTATTAACTAAGTTCTGTTCCTTGCTTCATATCCAGCCTTCCTTGGGAATAAGTTCTGTCTTTCCCCTCACCCCTCCATATGTTCCTGCACTTCTATTGTATTCTCCTAACTCCCAAGCACCCAATATACCCATGTCAAAATTTTACTAATCTTTATTTTTCCTCTATGAGATTAATTTCCTAAAACAGAGCCTGACACATACAGAAAATACATGGAGTCAATAGGAGTCAATAGAATAAGTTATACATCCATAATTTTGTGTTCACATAAAAATTCACATACAACTTTAGTAACTGTTCTTTCTTCATGAGTAATCACTCCTGTTTTTAATATTTTCTTCGCCATACTCCATTCCATTCTATCATTGTTGGTTTGTTTTGCTTTGGTAAAATTATACTTGGAATAATGTAGTTGGAATATATTTAGAAATTTGCTCTCATTTTTATGGTGCTTTGCCCTAAATAAATTTTATTAATATCCTTGTGTAGTGCTACTTTGTTTCCTCTTCTCTTATGCATTATGATTAATCTTAGGAACCAGCTGTGACTGTTATGATCCAGTATTTAATTCCATTAAAAGTTGACATGTTTTCTTTTTAATATGATTATATTATATATGATTATTTATTTGACATTTATCTTGTAGATGATGAATGTTCAGAAAGTTGATCTAGTAATCTGATTAACTGATTGTAATTTACTTTAAGAATTGAGAATGAAAACTATTTTATGATATGCATATATATTTTATATATAAAGAAGATAAAAGTATGAATGTGACAAAGACATCTGAATAAAGTATATATTTGGGATAATATATCATGGTAAAGTTTAAAATTAGATGTCTAAATTTCCATCCACATGCATCTCTCTAAAGAAACTCAAATTCTGCAGGCAGCAGTACTATATTATTGCATAACTTGTCTAATCTAATTTGAGAGATGGACAGATTAATTTAAAAAACAACTTGGTTGAGTATGTTACTGGCTACTTGCCATTTTTAAATGGTCCCCAATAATGGTTTTAAGGAAATTCTGTTAACTAGTGTGCATTAAATTGAATGCACTTAAGTTGCAAAGACTTTCAGCTAGTTTAATAATGCAGATTAAAATACTACAATACTACATGTATAATATGAATAAATCTTCAATAATTATGTCTTGTGCTTTTAGCAAAACTGGATGAAATGTGTGCTAAAGAAAGAAAATAGACAACAAAATTTATGATTTAAAATTGATGAAATTAATGGGCAAGAATGATGGTGATATTTATATCTAGCTAGTAACAATAATGGTTTTATATATCTATAGGATAATATATATTTTACATGGATATTTTATATATTTATATACATAAGATATATACATATATATCTATATCTGTATCTATATATTTTCTTAAGACATGAAGGAGTATATATATATATATATTGCTGTCTTATGAAGTAAAATAAATCTACTTCTATCTAAGCATCTATCTATGCATTTATCTATCTATCATCTATTTAGCTTTTCTGTATAATACTTTGATTTAGCTTTTCTGTATAATACTTTGATGTTATTTAAATGCACCAAAATGACTTGTAATATATGTTTTAAATTGTTAAATTAGATCTGCTCATCAAATATTTATATAAATTAAAACTATAAAATAAATCCCACTTTATATGTTGTAAATTCTAGATATTTTCAGCTTTTTCTTTATACTAGAAATAACAACATTAGGACCTGAAATGTAGCTTCTGGAAACAATTTTAGAATGAATCTTTTTATCACATTATTTGTGTTAGTAGGATTTGTCCAGTCCATTAAGGTAAGATGATGATTCTTCTTCTTCTTCTTCTTTTTTTTTTTTTTTTAAGGTAAGATGATTCTTGATGAATGGACACACAAACAGCAGTACAAACATCTTTATAATGCTCCGCAATACACAGAACTACTTGTATAAGCTACCATTTGGAAAAAGCTAAAAGGAACCATTCTATGTGAAGGATGACAATCCCCAAAGACTACATATTAATTAATCCACTTCCGTGACGTTTTATAAAAGGAAAACATGAAAGCATAAAAAAAACAGATCAATGACTTCTAGGGATTGATTTAAAAGGAAGGTATGGACTTCCAAAGGGCATCATAAGGGAATTTGGGATAGAACTGTTTTTTATTTTAATTGTGGTGATATTTACTAAATTTCCTGCATGTGCTTTAACTAAAAAAAAAAAAAATTCATCAAAGAGATTAAGACTTCCTGTATATAAACAAAAAGCAGTTAAAACATAGTATTGTCTCTACAAATAATTTATTTTAGGGGTGCCTGGGTGGCTCAGTCAGTGAAGTGTCTGTACTGGCCCTGGTCATGATCTCAGGGTCCTGGGATTGAGTCCTGCATCAGGCTCCCTGCTCAATGGGAAGTCTGCTTCTCCCTTTACCTGCAGCTCTCCCTGCTTGTGTGGTTTCTCTCTGACAAATACATAGATAAAATCTTTATGATAATAATAATAATAATAATAATTTATTTTACTTTCTTCTGAATTGTTAACCATATTCTTCAAATTTTAAGTTAGAATTTTTAGAACAATTTTTTTTTTAAGATTTTATTTATTTGACAGACAGAGATCACAAGTAGGCAGAGAGGCAGGCAGAGAGAGGAAGGAAAGCAGGCTCCCTGCTGAGCAGAGGGCCTGATGTGGGGCTCGATCCTAGGACCCTGAGATCATGACCTGAGCAAAGGTAGAGGCTTTAACCCACTGAGCCACCCAGGCGCCCCACTAGAACAATTTTGATAGGTGATTTAAAGATAGATTTGTTTCACTGATGAGTGTATTGATTTTCTCATAGTTTAAATTACCTCCAGTTATTCTATATCTTTTGGTTTCATGTCAATTTACTAGAATATCTCCCTTAAGAGGAATAATAATGTTGCACATTGATTATTTACACAGCTGATCCTTCTTCTATCATACATGTCCCTCACATGTCTTATATACTTAAAAAAATGTAATTCCTATTAAACAATCTCTTTCTATTTACCTCATGTTTTGCTGAGAGAGGAGTGTATATATTATGGGTCAAAAATTGCTTAATTTTTATTTAAAAAAATATTTCATTTTACTTATTGCCCATAGGAAGCTTGTTAGTCATTCTAACACACTCTGATTGCTCCACGCTGTTACTACTTTATTTATTCATTGTTTTTTAACATACATTTGTTAAGAACCTGCTTCATGTCAGGCACAATTCTACATCATGGAAATAAATGACTAATAGGACTTGAAATCTGCCCTCAAAGACCCAAGAGGCATTAAAAGAACAACAATTTCATAGTATAACTATACATAATTCTGGGGGAGATCATAGAAAGGAAAGAACATCTTGACTTAAGGATTTAAGATTTTAGAGATGCATTAATTAATGTGGGTCTTGAACGATGGGTATATGTATGCCATGGTGATGTAGCATGGCAAAGGACGTGGCAACAGAGAGAAGAACACACAGAAGGGATAAGCTGTGGCAGAAGATAAACAAGATAATCCAGGAATAGTTATGGAGAAGTGTGAAATGTAGAATTTGAGCACTTAGACATCTTCTAAACCAGAAGAAAATATGGCTACAATATTAATTCAGAAAACCCTGAAAAGCTAGCAATCATTTAGATGTTGGTTTAGAGACAGATGAAAGTTATTTTCATCACTATATTGAAACTGTAAGTATTTACCTTGATTCTTCAATCTATGGAATGGATTATGGTGTATTTACTGGTAAAATTGTTATATAAATTATTTTCCACAGAAAATTATTTCTAAATTGTTTTAGATAATAAAGTTAGTTCTTGATTTCTGTATGTGACCAGTGTACCAGTTTGATTCTAGGTATCTAGATATGTATCTAGACTTTCCTAATGAAAAATAATCCAAAGCATTGCCACATACTCTTGTCTCTTCTCTGGGCAAGTAGCTTTCTTAATGTTTGTGTAGTTAGAGAACAAACCAAGCCTAATTCTTTCCTTTTAAGACCTGACAATCTATGAGGAAAGTCATTAGAACAAGCACACCCACAAAAATAATTAACAATTAAAGCTATATTTATGTCACAAAGTAGAGAAGTGAAAGATATCACTGAGGAGGGGACTACAAATAATTCTATAATATGGGATCATACTTTTTAAAAACAAAAATAAAAAATTGAATTATATCTAGTATATTTAGAAACAGAGCCTATTTTCATTTACTTTAATAAATATACCTCTATACACACATCACTATTTACCGTAATAAAAATCTTTACCTTAGCTTTTATTTTTTAAATTCTTTTTAAGATTTTATTTATTTATTGGACAGAGACAGATCACAAGTAGGGAAAGAGGCAGGCAAAGAGAGAGAGGGAAGCAGGCTTCCTGCTGAGCCGAGAGCCCGATGTGGAACTCGATTCCAGGACCCAGGGATTATGACCTGAGCCGAAGGCAGAGGCTTTAACCCTTTGAGCCACCCAGGCACCCCTTAACTTAGCTTTTAAATAACATTTCTCAAAATGTTAACATACTAAAGAGAAGCAATGGAATGTAGTAGAATAAAATGAAATGGAATAGGATGTAGAGTTTGGCTGTAAGCCATTACTCATAATACACTCTTTTATGGAGTTAGAAATATAGATGAAGAAAAAAACAATTTAAAAAAGCAATAAAAAGAGCAGGCACAAAAATATCTTTTGAACTTATGAATAAAATCATTATTGAAATTAAAAAACAAAACAAAACAAAACAAAAAACCCTGAGAATCAAAAGTCCAGAATATTGGCAAACCAAGATGCTATGCTATTACTCAGGGCATATTTTGACTCATGTATCTCTGAACTGGAGATGTATTTTACCCCTTTTTCATTCATACATTCAATTTATTTGATAGTGTTATCATATAAATTAAAAAATCTTAAATATTTGCTTTAGCTTCAGTAAGATACTACATGACGTAAATTATTAGACAATGCTGTTGCTTGAATGTTTGTGTCTCCCTAAAATTTATATGTTGAAACTTAATTCCCCATGTGATGAAATTTGGAGATGAGCCTTTTGGGAGGTGATTAGAACATGAGGACAGACCCTTGATGAACTGGATTAACACCATGATAAAAGAGATCTAGAGAACTCCCTTGCCCTTTCGGCCAAGTAAGGACACAGAGAGAAGAACCCTGTCTATAAGCTAGAAAGTCACCACACTCAGAATCTGCCAGTGTCTTGACCTTGGACTTCCCATTCTCCTGAACTGTGAGAAATACATTTCTGTTGTTTATTTATCACTCAATCAATCATGTTTTGTTATAGGAGCCCAAATTGACTAAACCAGAAATAAACAACATAAATGTAAGTAAATGGGACTTAAAATATTTTAATCAAATATTGTAATAGTTTTTATCTGCTTTTCAAAATAGTTCTCATTATTTTGAAATCAATTTCCTTACTTTTTGTCTATCTCAAAGAACTAATATTTTCAATATGTTTTTCAATAATTTGCAGTTTTGTGCATTTTTACATGTTAGATTAAATCGAATTTTAAAATACCATGAATGGATAAACAAGTTCAATTATGTAACAAATACATTTGCTCCTTAAAAATCATATGAGACAGATGTTGTTATTCTAATTTTATAAAAGGACAAAAGTAAATTAGGAGAATACTAGTAAAATTCATGGAAGATTTTAAAAGATACAATTTGAATTTGAGTCTATATGACTTCAAATTTAATATAGTGGATGTTCAAACATGATAAAACCCATCAATAATGAATAAATAAAGCTGAACATATGTAGGTTTGTTTATACACACTAAAGATTTACTCAAAAATGCATTGCTAAGAATTGCTAAGTACATCCACAAATATCCAAAGACAACCAATGAAAATACCATCTATGTACCTAGTTTTCCTGTGTATAGACAGAAAGAAAAAAAAAAAAGAGAGAGAGAGAGAGAAAGATAAACGCCTCAAAGCTTTAAAGAATCAATGTGTTAGGAGTGCCTGGGTGGCTCAGTGGGTTAAAGCCTCTGCCTTCGGCTCAGGTCATAATGCTGGTATCAAGCCCCTCATCGGGCTCTCTGCTCAGCAGGGAGCCTGCTTCCCTTCCTCTCTCTTTCTGCCTGCCTCTCTGCCTACTTGTGATCTCTGTCTGTCAAATAAATAAATAAATAAATAAATAAAATCTTAAAAAAAAAAAAAGAATCGATGTGTTAACATTTGGAAAGATTATTAAACAATGCCTAGGAAATAGCAAATACTTTATAAATGTTAGTCCTCATTGTTTTATTTGACAGTGTTGGTATTATCTCAGTTAATATTTTTTTCAGATGTAGATGTGAGTCTTTTTGAGAGATACATTGCTGAAATTATGCAGACACAGTATTATAAGGTCAATTTCCCATAGTGTCAGCTTCTGTATCCCATATGTTATCATTAATTTTAAGATCTGAATTCTTCCTTTTCCTGTTTTTCTTTAATTTTTCTTCTATCTTCTATACTTTCAATTCTTTCTCCTCTTCTTTTAGGACTTCAGAATTTTTTTTTTTTTTTAATTTACTTGAGAGAGAGCAGGTGAGAGAGAACATGAATGGAGTGAAGGGCAGAGGGAGAAGCAGACTCCCTGCTGAGGAGGTATCCTGACACAGTGCTTGGTCCCAGGGCTCATGGATCATGACCTGAACCCAAGGCAGATGGTTAACTGACTGAGCCACACTGGTGCCCCTAGAACTTCAGATTCTTAACAATAATTGAAACTTGATCAGTAAAGACTTGAAATCTGGTACCTGTAATTGTTCAGCAGTATTTTCCCACCCACTTATTTTTAATAAGTAGATGTTTGTGTATTCAGCTCTGTTGTCACATCTTTCTCACCCGTGGAATTGCTAAATCTTCGTAGAATGTTACACTAGACACTTGGAATGCACAAAAGCTAAAAAATGGGTTAAATTTTTCCTAGGATTATTTGGGATTCAATATATATTACATAATAATGTTTAACATGAATCCCAAGGTTTTTATTATGTGTTTCTTCCTAAAAACATTAACATTTGGTTTGGAACTGAAAAAAATCTGTTAATTAATTTTGAATCATTCCATTTACTTTTCCACTGACAAGAAAGTGGAAAGCACATCAGCTATCAATAATCACAAAGCACCAATAACCCTTTTTATACCCTATTCAAATGCTGCCTCTATTTAAATGTATAAATTACTTTTGTACATTTATTTAGATCTTTCTACAACATTGCTTTCTTAGAATGTACTATATTCTCTGAACATCATTTTTTTCTTTTCAAAATATCACATTTACCTTACTACTTTATAGGGGAATATAAGGAGTTTTCCTGTAACATCTGCATAAAGTATCAGTCTATTTTCTTACCCTTGTCTTCAGTTCAAATCTCTTTCCCTCTATTACCTTCACTTTTCTTCCTGCAGTTCTGAATCTCAGTCTAGAAAACAGATCTTTTATTTTCATTTTTGTCTTCTGCTCCATGATGATATACTAGACAGGTTACATAGATATTCATAACTTCATAGTTAAATTTCTGCAGTAACTTCTAAATTGATCTACTCCCTTTCTTCATGGCCATTATTCTACCAAATTCTCATTTTTAATCAACACACTACCAATGAAATACATACTGTTTATATCACATCCTACCATACTTTTACTTCCAGGAGTTACTAACTAACAAATCTATCTACTTGAAGGTAACACAAAATCCACAAAATCCATGCAGTGGTTTTCCGAAGGGCAATATTGCTTTCAGAAACTGCTCTCTGTGTATTTGTGTGTGTGTGTGTGTGTGTGTGTGTGTGTGTGTTTTAATTTTTCCTAATAATTAGGAGAGTCTGTGGCACTCAGTAGGTGGGACCAGGGTTCTAAAAGTTCCCTTATGCATAGGCTTTATAACAGAGTACAAAATTGTCCTGCATACTACAACTTTTGAATTCCCTTCGCAATAATCTTAATAGATAATCTGGCAAGTGAGACATGAAGCAAACATAAACAAATATGAAGCAAACATAAACAAAAAACACCAGAAACATTCATAATGTACAGAGCCTAGAATCTGTTTTTAACACATGAAGACTAAATATTTTAATGTTTTATATATTATTAATTTTCCTGCAACTATGTAAAAGAAGTTGTACCTTACTTTCATCAGAACTTCACATAAAATTATTATTCACCACATAAAGCATGTCTGACTGTCTTATATTTGAATTGCCAGTTTTGCATCCACAGTTTGTATTTGTAGCTGTTACATAGGAATACATGAGATGTGGAGCTACTTTTAATAGACTTAGAAGTTATCTTACTTATATAAATCACATACTATTACTTATATATTACTTATATATACTACTTATTTACTTATATAAATCATATACTATTTTGCTACTCAAAATAGAACATACTATTTACATAGACACATTCTTGAGAGTGGAATGAGATATTAAAATAATTGCTATATAATTTTTTGAAATGCAAATTTTGTGATCGTTTTTATTATATTGATGGAATTATAAAGTGGCTATATTTAAAAATAATTTTCAAAAATAAATGATTTCTAAAAAACAAAATATATCACTATATGTTAAAGGAAAATAACATTGATTATCTAACTTTTTTTAAAGAGGATTTCTGTTTCCACAGATAATGAATTAATTGAGACTAAAGTTATCTTTCTACTGTAAACAACTAGAAATTCAAATAAATATGCAAAACATATTTCTAGACATTAAACAACAAGGAATTCAGGACAATGTACACTTTAAGGAATAAACAGATGAGATATAAACTGAGTTAGGTTGAAATAAACTAAATGGATAGATATTTCTCTATCAGTATTCATAATATGACTGAGGTAATCACAGTATTTTTCATAACACGTCAAATTTTTGAGGGTACGGGGCACCTGGGTGGCTCAGTGGGTTAAAGCCTCTGCGTCTGGCTCAGGTGATGATCCAAGGTCCTGGGATCGAGCTCCACATCGGGCTTTCTGTTCAGCGGAGAGCCCGCTTCCTCCTCTCTCTCTTTCTGCCTGTCTCTCCGACTACTTGTGATCTCTGTCAAATAAATAAATAAAATCTTTAAAAAAATTTTTAGAGGGTACACTTAAGACATAAACTTTTTCTAGCTTCTTCTTGACTCTTTCTACCTCAAGGGAAAAGCCCATTTTCCCAGTGAATTTTTTAGTCACTATGTAAATTGCAGCTTATGAATTAACAAATGTGGTTCTAAATTTACTTGATTTATCTATAATTCTTTACAGTCTAGTCAAAAAATTTACCTTTGTTTTCTGAGAAGTCTCCCTTAGTTTCTTATTCTTTAGTGCCTTTTTTTTTTTTTTTTTTTTTTTTACTTACTAAGATACACTTCAAATATATTTATTCTATCTTGTCACATTTGGGATGAATCTATTTTTTATTTATGAGCACACACATCATCTGCTTGAGATCTCCTTGGTCATTGCTTCCATTTGATAAGTGATGATGTTGTGGAACAAACATCCTGAAAGGGAAGGCACAGCAGCTAAGGTTCCAAGAGTTTGCGTGCTAATCCAGTTTTTTTTTTTTTTTTTTTCCCCCAGATTGCGTTTACACTTACAAGGGAGAAAGAAGTCCCATTCCTCCTTATATTCCAGCATCTCTATTGTATCTATTTTCTTATGGAAAAAATTCTTGCTTTTGCTTCAAAATATCTATGTGTTCTCCAAATAGAACAAACTTTTGTTTTTTCTTTTTTCTTTTTTCTTTTTTCTTTTTTCTCTAGAGCACATATGTTAGAGACCTAAAATTACCACATTTAAGAAAGAGCACATGATGATAATTTAGACATTGAAAGATAAACCTACTGAAGTCTGGCAGATCTTAATTCTCTGTTCTCTGGAGCCCAAATTAAATCATTACATTCCCTGTAAAATGTTTTAGTTTGCTGCAATACCAATATGAGTCTTCTAATTGCTCATTATTACTGCTTAGTTGTTCCACTGAAGTGGAAGCATCACATTAAACTATTCCAAAATAATAATCCTTTTAGTCATGAACTACTGTGCAAACAAGGTAAAAAATCACTGATTTGTTAGAAACTTAACAAGACTCTGCAAGTGAAAGGATCTCACTGTGGTTCTTATTTACCTTGCCTTGCGAGAGGTCTAGTTTGGATAGGCAGGCTACCATATTTGATTACCATATATGTATAATGAACTCTGGGCATTTTTGTGTAACTTACCAAGATATTTTAACAATGTGGCTGTGAATTTATCTCTACATATATATATATCTTTCCGATTATCGTAAAGTAAGATTTTACCAAGCTCACTTTCCTTTTTCCAATAGAGAAATGCTGAGAGTCTACACTTCAGGATGACAGTAAACTTCTTTGAAAAGCAAAACGGACTGCATTATATCTCAAAAATCATATACTATTTTGCAACTCAAATATTCTTATATACTAGATGATGAACACATAAGTTAGTGGAGCTTCTTTTCTTTGTAATTGTAATATAAATAAGAAAAAAAAAAAAAAGAAAAAAAAAGTGAGATGTGAATTCAGTCTTCTTTACACTGTGACGCTAGTGTCCTGAAAACCGTTTTAAAAATGCTGGAAGGCAGCTGGACCCTATGAAGTTGAATTCAAAACCCAAATTGAATATGAATTAAAGTAAATAATCTTAGTGATTACTTAGAGAAGTTCTAATTTAATTAAGATATGTGTGCTTTTCTAGGAATTATATTTAACATCTTGTGATTATCGATTGAGCCGCTTTCAAACATGTGTGCCTTTCTAATAACGTAATGAGTTGCACTAATCTATTGATGCTCTTTCTTCCTATTCAGTATTTCTCCAGCAAATGCTTTTGAATGAAATGTGTGTAGCCTCAGAAGTACTTTGGGGAATGGATCAGAGCTTGGTGTTATTTGGTGTGGTTCTGAATCCATTGTCAGTCCTGTCCTACCAATGGGCATGACTCTTGTCAGATATTCTCGAAAAACTCCAAACATCTGATTATTCTGGGGTGTAATGTCTGAATTTTGAATAGTTTCATGTATTATCTGACAGTGTTTCCATATCTCTTTATTCACTCTCTCAAGCATCTGGGTTTCATTCCTTACGCTGGTTTTAGGGATGTGATTGCGCGAAGACAGAAGGCAGTAGAGATTCCTTTGGGAATATTAGATGGTCTCACTTCAAGCCTCTCTCACTGATGACTGCTTAGAGTACAAAACCCTCTCATCCTTCAGTTACATGACCCTTGGCCATCAAAATATTCAGGCCTTCAAATGTCCTTTTATCCTTTGATTAGTTGACACTCGAGCAGCTGTTTCTTTCTTCTCTATTCTTGATGCTCCTTCATATGAGTTGCAGGAATCACTGCGGCAAATTCTGTATTATCAGAAGAATGAAAGCTAAAACCCTTCTCTATTTTTTTCTGGCTTCCAACACCACAGTTCTTACTTACCTTGATGGTAAAGGATGTCCACACAAACTCCTGATATGAGAATGGGATAAAAAAACAAAACAAAATAATTATCAGTCTCTATTTTCCCATATGGCAGCAAATTCTAAGGGACACAGGTCAAAATCTCTTACCACCTTCTCAATAGATTTTAGGGGGTGATGCCAAGGTGGAACTGATGTTTCCAGTTTATCAGGGCCTCAGAAATGAGATGTTAGTCTCAACTTCTTTTAAGAAAGTGTAATCTCAGGGGTGCCTGGGTGGCTCAGTGGGTTAAGCCGCTGCCTTCAGCTCAGGTCATGATCTCAGTGTTCTGGGATCGAGTACAGCATCGGGGGTCTCTGCTCAGCAGGGAGCCTGCTTCCTCCTCTTCTCTCTGCCTGCCTCTCTGCCTACTTGTGATCTCTCTCTGTCAAATAAAGAAGTAAAATCTTAAAAAAAAAAAAAAAAAAGAAAGTGTAATCTCAGGAGTGATGATCTTAAATGAATGGCTATAGACATTGTAATTCAGAAATTTTTTTTTTTTTTTAAAGATTTAATTTGCCAGAGGGGGAGAGAGAAAGTGCACAAGTACGGAGAGCTTAAGGCATAACAGGCAGAGGGAGAAGGGGCTCCCCACTGAGCGAGGATCCCGATACAGGACTCTATCCCAGGACTTTGGGATGATGACCTGAGCTGAAGGCAAATGCTTAAATGACTGAGCCACCCAGGTGAATATAGTATTAACATAAGTTCAGTAATAAACATACCCAATGTAACCTACAATATCATTTGCAATTATACTAACTTCTAAGCTTTGATTTCTATAATTCAAAATTCTTATTTGTAGTAATTAATCTTCCTTGTCTAAGATTTTTTGTATATAGTTTTTCGAACCCACTATAGATAGATAATATGGAAAGATATAAAGATGTCATGTAAAATTTTTGAGATTTCTTAAATTGGTATGTACGAGGCAGTGACATTGCTGTCCACTCTAAATATTCTCTTGGATCTTCCATTCATTTGATCATTTTTCAAAAATTGTAGAGACCCAGTATTATACTTATTTTATTCCTCAGGGAATAAAAAGAGGGGTGCTCTTAAGGAATATCTCTTCATTGGCTTCTAGGCATTATCTTTCACAGAAGTTTTTCTTTTCTTTTTTCTCTTCTTTCCTTTTTTATCACATAAATCACTATATGTAATCTTTAAATTTATTTTTTATCACAGACATATTGCCTATGTTTCTACTTAGGCCTAAGCCTCATGACAGCAGATACTTTTCTAGACCTGGTTTCTGTTTCCAAAATGTAAACAGGAACTGAAATGTGTAACTATTCCCCTTTAAAATAAAATAACAAATCCATAGTGTATATTCTCTAGCAAAAATGTAAATGAACAAATTCTTTACACTGATCTATAAACTCTCTACTCCAAATTTAAATCTGCCTCATTCAGTTATCATCCAGGTTTGCCTAAATCAGTTTAAGGTTTAAGTCCTTCAAAATTTCAAATTGAGTTGAAAGAAAAGCACTTATGCTGAAACAAATGACCAATTTTTATCATTCAAGATGAGGGATAATACATCAAGTGGTTGGACAATACATGATATTTTCTAAACAACTTCACAGGTATGGGGATTAATAGAAACTAAGGTTTCAGTGAAACATAAATGACAAAGTTAGAACTAATGGAGACTCCCAAAGATAAGTAACTTTACTTCAATGGAAGAAGAAGAAAAATCATGGAATATTTGCAGTAACATAAAATAAACATAACATGCAGAATTAGTAGAATGTTGTTAGAATTATAATGGTTTGACTCAAGCAGTTTTATGCAGAGAGATGTGTAAAGTTAGACAAATCCTTGCCAAAATAAGTGCCAAGAATAATGCCAGGCTTATAACTTTCCTTTTGTAAGTGGTAGGAAATTTATGATTTAGTTTTGATAAATGATCTTCTGGGGTGTTTGGCCTACTGGTAGTTATATTTCTCCTTTTGGGTATGTGTGTTTTTGTTTTGTTTTGTTTTGCTTTTATTATATTTATCAACTCTAATTAAAGTTGGGGGATCATTACTTCATTTTTAATTTATTAACTAGTTAATTAATGTGTTTATTTATTTTTACCAATAAATTCTACCCCCTTACTTATATTTTATTTTTTCTTCATGTTCTTAGTAATAATTAGTAATTACTAATTTCCTATGCAAGACATACAAATTTTTTCCTCTCTTTAAGAATTTAATTTTTGGGAGCGCCTGGGTGGCTCAGTGGGTTAAGCCACTGCCTTCGGCTTGGGTCATGATCTCAGGGTCCTGGGATCAAGTCCCACATTGGGCTCTCTGCTCGGTGGGGAGCCTGCTTCCCTCTCTCTCTCTCTCTCTCTCTCTGCCAGCCTCTCTACCTACCTGTGATCTCTCTCTGTCAAATAAATAAAGAAAATCTTAAAAAAAAAAAAAAAGAATTTAATTTTTGCACAAAAACTTTCAGCTTCATTTGTTGCCACACTTAGAAGCTTTACATATATTGTAGTTAAGTATTTAATTAAACAAAATTTCATAAAATGATTATTTTCTTTGAAGCTGGAGCTCAACTACTTTTCCAATTTTCTCTCTCTCTCTTTTTTATTTTTTCTAGTTTCCCAAGATGGAAGCTTAGACAATTGATTTTAGAACTTTCTTCTTTTATAAAATTCCCTCAAGCACTGCTTTTGCTGTATCCCACAAATTTTGCTAACTGGTGAGGGGTTTTGTTTTTGTTTTGTTTTGTTTCATTTATGGGCTAAAGAATTTTTCAATTTTATTGAGATTTCTTCTTTGACCCATGTGTTATATAGACATGTGTTGTTTGATCTTCATATAGTGGGAGGGGGTTTAGTTGTCTTTCTGTTGTTGGTTTCTATTTCTATTCCAACATAGAACAGACATTATATGGTTTCTATTACTTTAACTTTGGTAAGGAAGTCGTGGTATATAAGTAATATAAATTATTAAAATATTAGGGGATACTTTAATATAATTAAATATAATATATTTAATATAATATAATAATATAATTTTATCTTTTAAAGGGCTAAGTGGATATTTATTGACTTTTAACATTTATACATTCAAATTGGAGATAAATTAGGGATACATTTATATCATATGAAAGGCATTTCACCATAAATATTTTTAAATAAAGAGAATAAGTACTTTAATGTGAAATTAATAAATAGTACTCTTCAATACTTAATTCTTCACAAGTAATTGTTATGGAGCTCTCTCTCCTAAATGAATAAATTTTAAAAATCTTAAAAAATTTTAAAATAAATTAAATTTTAAAGTTATTAATATTTTCCACAAAAAGAAATATATGTGTACATTTTGAGTGCTTTCTTTAGTTTTCCCCTCTACATTTACCTTACAAAACATTCATGCTGCCATGTTTTTAACAAACTTCTTTTGATGTCCATTAACATGATAAATGGTTCTCCACCCCTTCACTTTCAATCTGGAGGTGTCTTTGGCCTAAAATGAGTCTCCTATAAGTGACATATAAAGAGTCTTGTTTTTTATTCATTCTGATACTCGAATCATTTGATTGGAGCATTTAATCTATTTACATTCAGAGTAATTATTGAAAGATATAAATTTAGTGTCATTTTATTATCTATGTTCCTATAGATTGTTTCTGTTCCTTCCTAATCTTTGCTACTTTTGGTCTGTCGGGCTCAAGGGTCCCCTTTAATATTTCTTGGTTTAGTGTTCATGAACCCCTTTAGTTTTTGTTTGTCCAGGAAACTCTTTGTCTCTCCTATTCCAAAAGAAAGGTTTGCTGGATAAAATATTCTTGACTGCATATTTTTCCCACTTAGAACGTTGACTATATCATGCTACTCCTTTCTGCTCTGCCAGATCTCTGTGGACAGATCTGCTGCTAACCTTAAGTCTACCTTTGTAGGTTAAGAACCTTCTTTCCCTAGATGCTTTCAGAATTACCTCTTTATCTTGATATGTTCTGGTGGTGATATGTTTTTATTGATTTTGAGGGAAATTCTCTGTGCTTTGAATGCCTGTTTTCTTCCCCAGGTTAGGGAAGTTCTCAGCCATAATTCAAATAAATGTTCTGTCCCTTTTCCCCCACTCTTTGTCTTCTGGGAATCCTATGATACAGATCTTATTTCCCTTCATGGAATCCTTGAGTTCACTAAATTTTCCTTAGTGAGCTAATAGTTTTCTGTCCCTCTTCTTCTCAGCTTCATTATTTTCCATAATTTTATCTTCTCTATTACCTATTTTCTCCTTTGCCTCTTCAATCCTCATTGTGATTATATCCAGTCTATTTTGCATCTCAATTATAGCATTTTGCTATTTCTTTTTTTTTTTTTTAAGATTTCATTTACTTATTTGACAGAGAGAGATCATAAGTAGGCAGAGAGTCAGACAGAAAGAGGAGAAGCAGGATCCCCATGGAGCAGAAAGCACGATGCAGGGCTCAATCCCAGAACCCTGGGATCATGAACTGAACTGAAAGCAGAGGCTTTCACCCACTGAGCCCACCCAGGCATCCCTAGCATTTTCTATTTCAACATGACTAGTTTTTAGGTCTTTTATCTCTGCAGCAAGGGTTTTTCTGGTGTCTATGGTTTTTTGTTGTTGATGTTGTTGTTGTTTTGTTTTTGTTTTTGTTTGTTCCCCCCACAAAAGCATAGTCTTATCTTTTGATCTTATGACTGTTGAGCTAAATTTTTGTTCAGATATATTGCTTATATCTCTTTTCAGCAAGTCCTTTGCTGTGATATATTCCTGGCCTTTCTTCTGGGTAGAATTTCTTTGTTTTGTCATTTTGGCTAAGTTTCTATGATTTGCATCTTATGAAAGCTTGTAACATTTGCTGCATCTCAGAGTAATGCTATATTAAAATGAGATGAGAAGAAGAAGAGAAGAAGAAGAAGAAGAAGTGGAGGAGGAGGAAGAAGAAGTCATGCTATGTCCAAGGCCTAGAACTTCAGGAAGTTTTTCTGGTGCATGTTGCATGTACTCCGCTCTTTCATTGGACTGTTCTTTCCCACTAGTCAGTTCTCTGCAGGTTTCCTTCTTTCTTGCAGTGGGAAGTGCTTTACTTTTATCTAGGAGTGCTTTGATTTATTTGTTAAAAAAAAGTCTGGGAAAAAAGGAAAGAAAGAAAAAGAAAAGCAAAGAAGAAAAAAGCCCGTTTCAAAAAACAAAAGAGAGAGAGAGAGAGAAGGAAAGGGAACAACAACAACAAAACCGTAAACAGACAATTAAAAACCTATAAGCCTGATACCAAAGAAAAGGAAAGGTAAAAGAAAAAGAAAAAGAAAAGGGGAAGGAAAAAAAAAAAAAAGCCCAAACCAAAACAAGAAAAAAAAAGAAAAGAAAAAATGAAATAAAGGGAAATGGAGGAAAAACACCAAACCAAACCAAACAAAAAAAAACCCACACACTGTAAGCCTGAATCCAAATGAAAAATTAAAACAACAACAACAACAACAACAAACAAACAAATAAAAAAATACCTTGGTCCTATTTCTACCAGAACTGAAAGGAATGCTGTGAGGCACTGGACAATCAGTAGACTTTGTGCATGTGACATGCTTCCTGTGTTGCTCCTCCGGGACAGAAGTCTGTCGTGCTGGATCAGAGTCAATCCTGACCCAGCACAGGGGGTTTGATGTAAATAGCTCCTACCTCAACTGAGGGCCACTGTGTTGCTCTCCGATGTCTGACTGTGTTAGTAATGGGATAAAACGGCAACACCCCACTCCCATCCAGGACAGGGGTACTCACACATCTTGGTGTTCTGGAAGCCCTCACAGAAAATCAAGGGCTGGGCGCCTGGGTGGCTCAGTGGATTAAGCCGCTGCCTTCGGCTCAGGTCATGATCTCAGGGTCCTGGGATCGAGTCCCGCATCGGGCTCTCTGTTCAGCAGGGGGCCTGCTTTTCTCTCTCTCTCTCTCTGCCTGCCTCTCCGTCTACTTGTGATATCTCTCTGTCAAATAAATACATAAAATCCTTAAAAAAAAAAAAAGAAAAGAAAAGAAAATCAAGGGCTATCAACACACTCTGAGAGCAGTTTTCCTGTGTTTTGTCTCTGGCACGTGATTGGGATTTAAAACTCCAGATCTTAAAGGAGCCAGCATCACTGGAATCTGCTACCTTCTCTGATTAGAGACTTAGAGACTTACTGTGCTTTGACCAGTGCCCTTTGTCCTAGAAAAACTGACCCATGCCTTCATGGTGTGTGAAATCTATAGTGTATCACCACAAAAAGCAGTGACCATGTTATCCACCCTATCTGTTTACAACTTTGTCCCCTACCAATGAAAGGCCGTTTGCTGGCAACTGCAGAGTCTTTTGTCCTTAGGCAATCTGCCCTCTTCCAAATGTATTCCAGGAAGGGGAATGATCTCTCCCAGGGTGACCCGGGAGATCTCTATACCACTTTGTATGAGCTCCTCTGACACAGCTTCCTCTCCAGGCTACAGCTCTGCTCTGCTGAAAGTTGTACACTTCCCAAACTCAGAGCTTGAGCAGCATTCACTGTTTGCAAAAAACCTGAACCACTCAGTTCCCCCATCTCCCCAGTATGCGGTCAGGGAGTGGGGGGGGTGTTTCTTCTTGTGTGAACCCGATGCTGCACTCCTCAATCCGTCATTGTCTTTATCCCTTTTCTCTCCCCACTGTAAGTGTTCCCATTCTTCACCTGTCTGGAAGCTTTTCTCTTCCTAAATTAATTCCTTGCACCTGTCACCTGACTCGCTGTCTCTCTGGAAAAGTGGAAGTCTTCCTTCCAATCCTCAGTTCAATTTCCTTGGTTCCAAATGATCTGATTTCAATACAGCTATGTTTGAGGGATGGAAGGGCCAAGGTCCCCCTACCTCTCCACTACCTTTACTCTCCTAACAAAATTTCTTAAGTCACATGATAAATCATATTATAGGAATGTGAAATTTCAGTAAGTCATTTCCTTTCTTTGTCATGGAAATTATTTCCAATTAATTTTTACTAATATTAATATTAATACTTTTAAGCAATTTTGATATACTATTTAATACTATCTTACCATGACAGATCTCCAGAACTGTAAATTTAATTAATAAGAAATTTTAAAGATTTTGCTCTGCATTTCCAATTTTCTTTCCTCTCATACTTGACCAATATACACTTTCTCCTGATATTAATGGAAGATTTCTTTTTATGACAACCAACACCTAATTTCCTCTAAATAAATGCTTGTTAATTCAAAAGAGACGTTGTAACTCTTTTTTCTTTTTGAGATAGAACATTAACTTACCTTTATTAGGTTTAAATTTGGCTGCCTATTGAAATCATTTTCTCTATAATCTAGTAAGGATTTAGTAATTTTATCGTCTGTATCTATAAACTGTTTTGATATATGAAGGTCAACTTTTAATTTATGTTATATATTTGCATACATTTCATCCACATGATTAACCCCCTATGCAATATAAACTTCTTTATTATGGAAAACAATTTCCAAAACTTTTTTAGTTGTCCACTTTCTCTTTCTGGTTTATTCACTGTAATATTCTGGGAAACTGTCACCTTTCAAAACAGTATACGAAAAGACTAAAAAAAGTAGGCAGCTAAATTAAAAAGAAAACAATTAGATGCCTCACAGACATGACTATTTTCTGAGCTATTTCTATCAGAGGTAGTATAACTGTCACTATGAATTTGGTCTCTGACATCAGATTACCAGAGTTAAAATCCCAAGTGTACAAATAGATATTCATGCAACTTCAGGCAAATTAATTTCTCTGTCCTTTCCTTGCTTCATTTGTTAAAAATAGGAATAGGAATTATTTTACGATGAATTATATCTTCCCAAAATTCATATGTGGAAATCATAATTCCCACTAGTACCTCAGGGTGTTTCTATTAGGAGAAAGGGTCTTTAAACAAATAATTAAAGTTGAATGAGGTCAATAGTGTGGGCTTTAATCGAATATAACTGGTGTCCTTTTAAGAAGAATTGCTGAGAATATATGTAGAGAGGAGTGATCATAAGAAGACACAGAAAGAAGCATCAAAAAAGCACAGGGGCTTTGGAAAAAAAATCAACTCTGCCAATACTATGATCATAGACTTCTAATCTCTAGAGCTATAAGGAAATAGATTTCTGAGCACCTGGATGGCTCAGTTGGTTAAGCAACTGCCTTTGGCTCAGGTCATGTTCCTGGAGTCCCAGGATCTAATCCCACATCAGGCTCCCTGATGGGCAGGAAGTCTGCTTCTCCAGCTGACCTCTCTCTTCTCATGCTCTCTCTCTCTCTCTCTCTCATTCTCTATTAAATAAATAAATAACATCTTAAAAAAGAAAAAAAAAAAAGGGGGAAGTAGATTTCTGATGTTTAAGCCACAAAAACTGTGGTACTTTGTTATGGCAGGTCTAGAAAACTAATAGAGGGATCATAGTTTATCTGAGCTATATTATTGTTGTAGTGATTCAATAACATACAAATAAGTGCACAGAATACTATTTGGTACATAATAAGAACTCAATAAACTTTGTCATTCATTTTTCAAGATATTCTTATGGATTTATAAATATAAACTCAAGGCAGACAGCAGGTACAAAAATAAATTTCAGACTATAGATGATTTACAACCATTTTGTTAATTATATTGATATTATGTATTTCAAGGTCAAGTAAATACCATTTCCAAGATACTGTTCCAATAAGCAAATTTGGCAAAGTTGGCCTTTGAAAGGAAAAACAAAAACAAAAACAAAAAACTAAGCTAAGAATCTTGCCATATGGAGAACCATCCTCAATTAGTTTCCTCTTTCTAGAATATTAGTAAGAGCTAATATGTTCAAAATGTCTTTTGAGAGATCCAGCTGAATGATATATCTAAAAGAGAGCTGTATGGTGAAAAATGTGGGTTCTTTTCCCAAGTGTGTTCTGAACTACTTATCACTACTACAGCACTACTGACAACGGATACTGCTAAATAATTTTATTCTCTTATTGAGCTTTTATACCATGCTAGACACCATAATGATCATTTTCAAGAAATGCCTGATTTCAAGCTCATAATAAGAGGATGAGTTATGAATTATTACTATTTCCATTTATACATGAGAAAAAAGACTTAAAAATAAGTGTAAATAACATGGTTGAATTCTACAGGAAGACTTTGAAAGAGGAAGAATTCAAGTCCAGTTGTACTGTGTCTGAAGATAGGGATTAAGGTGTACTGTGAACACATTCACTATATTAGGGCTTGTTTTGCCAGACCACCACTATAAACAGGAAAATATGAATAATAAAATATAACTTCTTTTGTTTCTAAATTGATATGATCCAATGACTTCAAACTCTAATATCTTTAAATAATGCAGGGATGAAAAGATAATTTGTCAACTTCCCTTTGAGAAGAATCTGTCCAGTAATTAAAGAATTAATATCAGGTGATACTGTTGGTAAATACATTTTATACTTTTTTACTACCAAAATTTATCTCCAAAAAATCCACAGAACAATTTATATATTTATTACCTATCAACATACACAATTTTTTTCTTCATATGTTACCATAGCTTGAAAAATAGGGAATTTAATATAATATTCACAAAAGCTGACCTTTTGAGGACTTAAGATTCCAAATATTTGCATGGTTTTCTTGACATAAAGAGATGAACATATAAAAATAAAAATATATCTCTAAACTAATTTTCTTATGATATGCAACATACATTTAGTACAAGAGAAAAGTATCAGCAGACTTGACTTTCACTTTTACAAATTCATTAGCTGAAGTATTTAGGAAAAACTATGGATAATTAAATATATTTCTTAAAAAATAAAACTCTTAGGCCCTCCATTTTCTAAAATAAAGAAAAATAAGATTCTTAAATCACAAATCTTATACTCCTACACCTCCCAATAAAAATGATTTTTCTATTTCTTACTATTAATCTTTCAACCTACTGTTCAAAACAAAAATTATTCTTCCATCTTGTCATGAATCTGTCAAAGGCACTGCTTCCAACAAAATTGACTTCTCTAATTTATGTTTCTTTCCTTGAATCTCTCAAGCCTGTGTTCCCAATTTATAAAATAAAAAATCTTATTCTGTATTTTTGAGGTCTTTGGGTCACAGAAAAATTTCATTTTCATATTGGTTAAACTTTCTTCCTGGAGAAAATATTTGTAACTAAATAAAATATTTATACTGAATATGCATATATATTTTTTCTATGCATAGAAGAGAAAAAGTACTTTATAATAGACTATTTTAGCCAGGATCATTTGACAACACAAAAATGACTAATTTTTGAAACATAAATATATTTAAAATAATAAAATAAGATATGCTTCATGGCTTGTTTCATAATCATATATTACATAAACACCATTTCCACTTCAGCAGATACATACATGATTTAAATCATCTGTAAAATTTAATTATTTAATATATATTTTTCTTTTGGGGGGAAATCTGTGAGTTCAGGAGAAAAGGAAGAAATGTTGTATTTTAACTGGATACTGAGTGGCAAACGGTATCTTTTCAGACCTTTTTGATCACATGCATTAAGTGGATATAGTTCTAAATATCTGTATAAGAATTATAATTGTTCAGTGTCTTATGGTACAATTTGGGGTTTTTCCCCTACTTTTTAAAATTCCAATTAGTTATCATACAGTATAATATTAGTTTCAGCTATACAATATAGTGATTCAACATTTTCATACAACACCCAGTGCTCATCTCTCTCAAGTGCACTCCTTCATCACATCATCTATCTAATCCATCACCCACTCAACTCTCTGTGGGTAACCATCAGTTTGTTCTCTATAGGTAAGAGTGCATTTCTTGTTTCCCCTTCCACTTTGCTCATTTGTTTAATTACTTAAATTCCACATATGAGTGAAATCATATGGTATTTGTCTTTCTCTGACTGACATATTTTGTGCAGCATAGTACTCTCTAGCTCCACCCATGTCATTGCAATTGTCGAGATTTCATTCACTTCATTTTCATTCATTTTCTTTCATTCATTCATTCCTAGTATTCATTTTAGAATAGTAGCATATATATATAGATATATATAGATATATATATATATCTCACATCCACTTTATCCATTCATCAGCTGATGGACACTTGAGCTCTTTCCATAATTTGACAATTGTAAATATTGCTGCTATAAACATCAGGGTGCATACATCTCTTTGATTTAGTATCTTGTGTTCTTTGGGTAAATACCTTGTAGTGAAATTGCTGCACTGTAGGGCGGTTCTATTTTAAACACCTATTGTTTCTTGTTTTGTTCAGTTTAGCTTTTCTGACAGGTGTGAGATGATATCTCATTGTGGTTTTGATTTGCATTTTCCTAATGATGGGTGATGTTGAGCATCTTTTCATATGTCTATTGGCCAATAGACATTTTTGAAATAGTATCTATTCATGTCTTCTGCCCACTTTCATTTATTTATTTTTAACTAACTTACTTATCTGACAGACAGAGATCACAAGTAGTCAGAGAGGCAGGCTGAGACAGAGAGGGAGAAGCAGGCTCCCTGCTGAGCAGATAGCCTGATGTGGGGCTAGATCCCAGGACCCTGGGATCATGACCTGAGCTGAAGGCAGAGGCTTTAACCCAGTGAGCCCCCCCGTCTCCCCTTCTGCCCATTTTAAACTGGATTATTTATTTTTTGGATGTGGAGTTTTGTAAGTTCTTTATGTACTTCAGAGACTAACCCTTCATCAGATATGTCACTTGCAAATATCTTCTCTTATTTACTGGGTTGTATTTTAGTTTATATCCTTTACTGTGGAGAAGCTTTTTATTTTGATGAAGTCCCAATAATTTATTTTTGCCTTTGTTTCCATTGCCTCAGGAGACAAATCTACAAAGTCATTACAACATATGCCAAAGAAGTTACTGCCTGCATTTTTTTCTAGGATTTTTATGGTTTTGGGTCTCACATTTAGGTCTTTTATTTTGATTTATTTTTTTGTATGGTATAAGAAGTGGTCTGATTTCATACTTTTGCATGTTTTCCCAACATCATTTGATGAAAACACTGTTTTTTTCTCATTAGATATTCTTTCCTGTTTTGTTGGATTAATGAACTATATAGTTATAGATTCATTTCTAGGTTTTCTATTATGTTTCATTGATCTAGGTGTCTATTTTTGTGCCAGTATCATACTGTTTTGTTTACTACAGCTGTGTAATATAACTTGAAATAGAGACTCGTGATGCCTCCAGCTTGGCTTTTCTTTTTCAAGGTTGTTTTAGCTATTTGGAGTCCTTCCTGCTTCATACAAATTTTAGGATTGTTTCTTGTAGCTCTATGAAAAATGCTGTTGATATTTTGATAGATACTATATTAAATGTGTAGATTGCTTTGGATAGTATAGACATTTTAACAATATTTGTTCTTCCAGTCTCTTATGATACAATTTGAATTAATCATGTAATAAACATTTAATTGTATAACTATTGACATTTGCTATATTCTAAACAATATAAAACACTGAAACAAAACCCAACTGGATTGGTCATAACTTACAGACTCTCTTATCAGAGTTGGCAGTAGAAATATTTGCTTTATTCAACAGCATCATGACCTCCCGACTCTCAAAAGTGACAAGTTATTGATTCACTGTTATTCTGAAGAAGAATTGTTCTCATATGAATGCTATGATATTTCCTACATATTTCTACTTAATGGAAAACAAAAGAGAGGAAAATAATTCATTGATTCACTCAAAACCCTCATATGGTCAATGACAAATAATTTTCTTACGACTTATTTCTAGATACACCTGCAGACATGTCCATAGACATTTTACAAATTTAGTACAGCATAAAGTCTTTACATGTATTTGTTTGTTAATCTTTTTCAGGGCCAGGCATTATATTATGGAGAGAGAAAGAGAGTGAGATAAAAAAAAAAAATGACATTTATTCCTGGTGGGCCAATTATTCATTGGCAGAGATAATGGAAACACAATAATTAGGCACTATGTTTACCATCAAATTTTGAAGAGTTATGTCAAAAAATAATTTGATTCAGATAATTTCTGATACCAAGAGATAGAAACTGAATGAACCATGTATATATTGCAAGGCATATGAACTTATTTTAAATTAATCATAATCATATCAGCATTAAATCAATCATATGACAGAGTAGCCAAAATTGATAAAATATGTTGAGAAAGTCTGGTAACAGTATGTTAAAACTAAGGGTAAATTATCAGTTTTCTAATTCCAAAATATTGCATATTTGATTTATAACTTTTAGTATATTAAAAAAAAAAAGATTTCCTTTCCAGCCTGGGGTAAATTCAAGGGACGTCTACAGGGTTTTCAGAAAAATAAAAAGAAAAGTTACCTACAGAAAGTAATCTGTAAGTTAGGTTCTCTTCAACACTGGAATGCTAAAAGAGATTTTAGGAGAATTTAATATGACCTCTCTATAAAAAAGTACTATTTGATGGCTGCATAGTATTCCATTGTGTAATCTCAAACATGATTGATAGTAAATCTATCAATAGGAAATCTTTTTTTTCTAGTTAATATTATATTGTATTTTTCCTAACTTTAAGTGTTTTCAGAAGCGGTTTTAGCAGCTGCAAAATATATTACAGTTGACCCTTGAATAATGCAAGGGTTAGAGGTGCAGACCTCCCATGCAGTCAAAAGTACACATATAACTTTTGACTATTCATTTCATTATTAATAGCCTACTGTTGACTGGAAACCTTTCCAATAACATGGGCACTTAACAGGTATTTTGTTTATTATCTGTATTGTATTCTGTATTCTTACAAAAAGTAAGCTGGAGAAAAGAAAATTTTATTTAAAAATTATAAGAAAAGGAAACACATTTACAGGATTGTACTTATTATTGGAAAAACCTGCATATAAAAATGTCCCTGTCAGCTCAATTTCATGTCATTGAAGTTAAGGGTCAATTGTACATGAGAAATCATGTAAAAATGAAAATTCAAACATTATAATTCACATGTTTAAATAGAATGGATATTTTTTAAAGGAAGCACATTTTTATTTTTGACAACTGAATGATTTCATCATTAATTTCTTTAGCAAATATAGAAAAATACCTGTCTTACTTTTTCACAATTTAAATAATAGGCTTTAGATTTTTATGTTTGTATTTTATTTAAATAAATATTATAAAGTTGCATACTAATTCAACATTTATTTATATAACTTATTTACTTTTTTGAATTATGATAACCTATTTATAGTGCATGCATTAATAAAATTGATAGACTTTTTACTAAAATAACATTATTACCTTGTATGAGATAGTTTTTTTAAAAAAATTATATTTCTTGGAATTTTAGTTGAGATAAAATGCCATAAAACATTTTAAATGAAAATCCAGAGCAAGAATTCACAATTCAAAATTTCATGTATTAGATATGCTAACTAGCCACTCAGTACATCTGGAAGTTATGGAAAAATATTATGGTCATAAATGGAAATGCATAGTCAGCTAACATGAAAACTAGTGGGAATTTTCAACATCATAAAAAGGGATTAAACAGAAAGGATAGATTATTTTTGGAAAAATGATCCAAGAGGTACCAGTAAAACAAGTATCAATGGATGAAATTCTGATAAAAGACAAGTTTTAAAATTGAATGAAAAATCCAGTTATATGCTGCTTACAGAAGAAATATCTAAAACATAGAGAACAAAAGGTTTTTAAAAATAGCTATAAGGTTATACCAGGCAAGATCAAAATGGTTAAAAATAAGTACAGGTATATTAATATCAGTAAATCTATATCTGTGAAAAAGTCCTGTTAGGGAAAAAGATTGGCTCCTAAATAATAACAAAATAGTAGAATTTGGCCAAAAAGAAAAAAGAAATTAGTCCTTGACTAAAATTATGGAAATTAATAATTAACATAAGAGGAGTCATCAAAATCCACAGTGACACTGTGAGGTTTTCACATACCATCATCTTTTCTAGATGATTTGAAATGTGCGTGTTTGTTGGAAGTGGTCATGGTTAAGTATTTAATCTATGTATTTACTGAATTATAAACTTTTGCTATAGAATTTTCATTTAAATTTTCTTTTTTTTTCTTTTTCTTTTCTTTCTCTCTCTCTTTATTTATTTTATTTATTTCAGGTGTACAAGACTTCCTTTTCACCTAAAAAAAAAAAAAAGAAAGAAAGTTAAGAAATCTAGAGATTAATAAAGAAAAGTAACAATAGGAACATGTAGAAGAAAAATAACAAGCTGTATGTGGTAAATACTTGATGAACTCTCCTAGTGCCAAAATACTCACTTTTGTTTTTTTATTTTTAAATAATCTCTATACCCAGTGAGGGTCTTGAAATTATAATTCTGAGATCAACAGTCACAAACTTTACCAACTAAGCTAGCCATGCACTCTAAAATGTTCATTCTTCTTAAGATGTATTGACTATTTTCAAAACTGGTTTATCTGGTCATAAAATAAATACTAGCATATGTACAGAAATGTTGAACAAGAAAAATAAAATTAATTTTGATCATATTTACCTTCTTGACCAAATTACAAACAGGTTAGATTTCAATAGAAAAATTTAAATATATTTGGAAATTAAAGTAAAATAATGTAGAGATACCTCATGTATCAAAAAGTAACCTTATTTTGAGATTAGAAAAAAACATGTATTTTCTATACATGATTTCAATTGTCATCAAAATACCATATTGCAAAATGTGTACAATGTATTTAAAATATGGGGAAATGTATCTTTTAATGCTTTTGCTTGGAAAAAAAAACAAATTCTAAAATGAATGATTTAACGATCCAAATTAAAAGTTATAAAAATAAAATAAATCCAAGTAATTGGAAGGAAAGAGATAGCAAAAGCTCAGAGTTAAATGAATATTTAACAAATTTTAGAGTATCAACAAAGCCAAAAGCATTTTATTTGACAATTATAATAAAATAGGAAAGATCCTGCCCATACAGATTTTAAACAAGATAAGGAGAGGAGAGAGAAAAGAGAGAGACCACGAATAAACCTTATTAGAACTGAAAGGGCGCATTATTACATATACAAAGTAATTTAAAAATCAATAAATATTCAGTCACTTTATGCCAATTAATTCAAAACTTTGCCAGAACTAAAACAAGAATAGCAAACCTGCACAAGAAATATAATCATTAAAAAAATGGAAATCTACTTACAGGGTGTAAACTAAATAAAACAGGAACCACAGCCCTTTTTAACAGTAAGTTCTATCAACAATTGACTAATGGATTTTTATAATTTTTAATATATGTATGTATTAATTCTTTGAGAAAATAGAAAATGGCAACTAACTCATTTTAGAAAACCATAATAATTTCGTTACCTGCGGTAGGCAGAATTCTAAAGGTGGTTCTCTCAGATTTTGCAATCCTGATAATGTTATCAAATGTGCTATTTAGAGAGTGCTATTTACAGAGATTTTGCAGATGTAAGGTCCTAAATCAGTTGACTTTAAAATATGGGGATTGGGGTGCCTGGGTGGCTCAGTGGGTTAAGCCGCTGCCTTCGGCTCAGGTCATGATCTCAGGGTCCTGGAATCGAGTCCCGCATCGGGCTCTCTGCTCAGCAGGGAGCCTGCTTCCTTCTCTCTCTCTCTGCCTGCCTCTCTGCCTACTTGTGATCTCTGTCTGTCAAATAAATAAATAAAATCTTTAAAAAATAAATAAATAAAAATAAAATAAAATAAAATATGGGGATTATCTGGGTGGGTGTAACCTAATCACATAAACTCTTTAAAAACACATAAATCACAGATTTGGAGCACTAGAAGGATTCTAAACAGGACTTTTGCACAGTATGCTCCAGTATGAAGGGATTACATGAGGAGGAATGCAGGAAGTTTCTAAAACTTGAGGGCTTACCCCCATTTGACAAGACAGCAAGGAAATGGAGAACTCAGTCTTCCAACCTGAGGAACTACATTCAGCTAACAGTCTGAATGAGTCTGGAAATGTTTTTCCTGAGCCAGAGCTCCCAGATAAGAACTCAGCCTCCCCTAAATCTTGATTTTAGTATCATAAGGTTCTGGGCAGAGAATCCAGTTGAGTCAGCCCAGACTTCTTCTTCTTATTATTATTATTTTTTAAGATTTATTTATTTATGGGGTGCCTGGGTGGCTCATTTGGTTAAGTGTCTGATTTTGATTCAGGTCATTATCTCAGGTTCTTGGGATCCAGTCCCACATCGGGCTTCCTACTCAGCAAGAGATCTGCTTTTCTCTCAGTCTCCCTCTGCCCTTCCCCCTGCTCATACTCTGTCTCAAATAAATACATAAAATCTTAAAAAAAAAAAAAAAAGATTATTTATTTTAAGAGAGAGAGTCTGTGTGCAAGAGCAGATATACTCCACTTCAGTATGATGATGAACTAGGTGGAAAGTACACACAAATTACTGAAAGATCTGTTTTTCTTGGTGGATATAGCAGAATAGGGATTGGATTTTAGTTTTCTCTTGCCCATTTTCCTGGTTCTTTTGTGCAGAAGAAAGCAAGCAGGTCTGTAGACTCCTGCAAGGTGTAGGTTAATACCTCACAGAGGAAATTATATTATTTCTACAAAAGACTAGATAATTGGACTTGACACATCTGAGACATAACATAGCCATCTAGGCATCTTTTGAGATGCCCAAAGCAGTTCCTAATCTAGCTGATTTCTTGGTATATCAGTAAGCCATTCCCCAAAATATAAATTCTGTCAGGCTGTAAAACTCTAATTCAAGTTTGCCAAATAAAAATGGTTTCTTTGTTGTATCAAAATTTTCAAATGCCTGGGGCTAAAGTAGTAAATATATCACTTTCCTCACTGACTAGATTGATGGAGATTACTACAAATGTATGTTGGTTTTAAAAGAACTTGTGGGATTCCTCTTTATCACAGTGTTCTTTATTGCTTTCATTCTATCATAAAACATTAAGACAAAATGTTTTGTATCCCAGTTAAGAAGCTCCTAAAAGCAATGGCAAGAAAGAGAGTACAAATTATGTATTATATGTATCTCAATATGGAAAATCGTTTGTTTAAATAAAGTCAAACCAAGATCACTAATGGATGCATCTTACCCCCTAAAGCTTTGTGAAATGACTGCTGTGCATGTATATAACAATTAAAATGTGTTGACAAGAATTTAGTTGGTATCTACTAAAATAAATTGTTGAGCACTACTCAAAACTCAAAAAAAGAAATCAAAATGAAATCAGACATAGTATTATATGTCATTATAATTTTCAGTATCTGGATAAAAAGCAATTGCTAATATATGTGTATTTTTATCCTCCAAATTAATAAGGGTATGGATGATGGCTTCTTGTGGTTTCTTATCTCAGCTTTTCTTTTTTTTTTTTTTTTAAAGATTTTATTTATTTATTTGACAGAGAGAGATCACAAGTAGGCAGAGAGGCAGGCAGAGAGAGAGAGAGAAGGAAGCAGGCTCCCTGCCGAGCAGAGATCCCGATGCGGGACTCGATCCCAGGCCCCTGAGATCATGACCTGAGCCGAAGGCAGCGGCTTAACCCACTGAGCCACCCAGGCGCCCCTCAGCTTTTCTTTTTTAACAGATGAATGGCATGCTGATGAAACTCAGCATTTCTGTGGTCTTTTGTGCCAAACTGAGAATATTATGGATATTCAGGTTGACTCTTCTATAGCTCTTACCATTTCTAATCATGCCAGTTGCTTATTAAGTCATATTCTAAGTACTAAACAAGCATGTGGTTAGACAATGAAGCCCCTTGCAAAAAGCATATGTGTGTGCCCAATCTTTTAATTTTCCATTTCTTTCTCATTATTTAGGGGAATTTTTTTTTTCATGAAAAAAAGTACTGGCTGAGAATCAGTGCAACTCCCAGTCAATATACAACTTTAGTCAGTGTCTGAAGTCTTACTTTGACTCATAAAGTACTTAAATCTAAACATAGATACTAAAAACAGAACTAAAAAAATATAGTTTAAGAATTAATATTTGAAATACTTAGAGCCCTAGTGTTGTGCATACAATTAGTGCTACTGTCTTATTGCTAAATGAATACACTGATTATTAAATTCTTCCTTCACAGGACCCCTGGGTGGCTCAGTCACTTAAGTGTCTGCTTTTGGCTCAGGTCATGATCCTGGGGTTCTAATATCGAGCCCTGCATCAGGTTCCCTGCTCAGCTGGGAGCCTGCTCTTCCTCTCCCTCTGCTGCTTCTCCTGCTTATGCTCTGTCAAATTTATAAATAAAATATTAAAAAAAATATTCCTCGGCCTTAATATGGGAAACCCTGAGAGATTAATACCTGTCAGTGTTGTAAATTTTGTATACATTAAATAACAAAAAACATACACCGAAAGAAACAAAATAAAGTATCTCTCAATCATATAACTTACATTGTTCAGCTGAGCAAATAGAGGTCTAGGACATGTGTGTATGTGTGTGTGTTGTGTGTGTTATGTTACAGAATATGCTCAAGAGACAAAATAAAATGATACTTGCTTCTGCAAAATTGACTCGTCCATGGAGAAAACAGTCAAATATACCAGTAGTTTCAATGTGATATGAGTCTTATAGTGTTACAAACAACAACTCAGGGAGGTGGAAAGGGAAAACATCAATGTAACCTGAGGGTTTAGGAAAGGCATTTTGGAACAGTTGATCCAAACCCCGAGTAGTGAAAGATGGTGAAAAAATTGAGTATGAATACTTCAAGCTGTGAAAATATTAGAAGTTGAGATTTTAGTAATAATAATGATGAGGTTAATGATCATAATAAATTATAGTTAACGATACATAAACCTAATTGAGAACTTACTATATTAGGATTCTTTATGCCTTATTACAGTATTAATCTCCACAGTGTAGTTACTGCTTTAATCATTTCCATTTTACCATATGTAAAGACTGAAGCAAAGGGCAAGCTCATAAATTGCACAAAAATACATAGAAAATAGGTTATGAAGCCAGGATTTGAACTCAAAAACTCTTGAAATACCATAGTTCATGAGGTAAACATTAGGCACTTACATACTACCACTGTTATTTTTATTGTGGTAAAATTAACATAAAATAAAATTGACCATTCCAACCATTTCAACGTGTACACTTAAATAGAATTTAGGTCATTCAATGGTCATTGTAAGACCATTACCAATCACTAGCTTCATAACATTTTCATCACCCAAAAGAGGAACTCCATATTCATTAGACATTCGCATGTGCCACCCCCACCTTGTTCCTAGCTTTTCCTATGCTTTGAACCAATAACATTTATGTACTCATATTTTTGGCTCACTTTCCAGTTAGGGTATTTGGCTTATTCTTACCAATATAGCTGTGTTGCAATAAATTTCAACTTTCGTCTGTAGTGATCTTGTTTCATTCCTGATTTAAAGAAAATTTTTTTTATTTGACAGAAAGAGAGAAAGCACAAGCAGGGGGAGCAGCAGCCAGAGGGAGAGGGAGAAGCAGGCTCTCCGCAAAGCAGGGAACCCCAGGCCATGGCCTGGGATCATGACCCAAGCTAAAGATAGACACTTAACTATCTGAGCCACCCAGGTGCCCCTCATTTTTTATTTTGATCATATTTGACTTTTATGGAAGTCTAGATAAAAGTCACTTGAAGTTAATGCTTTGAGATTTTATTACATTGATGTTCCCTAATAGTGTTGGTTGAAGTGCTCAGACCTATGTTTGTTCCTTTTGAAGATCATATATATGTATTTGCTAATTTATTTAAGATCTTTACTTTGTCGGCATTTTGCAGTTACATGATGATGACTCTAGGTGTGGATTCTATTAATTTGTCTTGACTAAGATTCATGTAGTTCCCAGAATCTGTAGAGTTTTATCATAAATCAAATTTGAAATTTTCTTTTCCAGTATATCTTTATATCTACCCTCGTCATCTCAGTAGATAAGTGCTAAAAATCTCTCATTTTGATCTCCAGGCTCTCAATTTCCCTTTTGTTTTTTAACATTTATTTCTCCATAGTGAATTCTTAGTGATTCTATCAAGATCTAGATTCCATTTCATTCATTCTTCCTCATTGTGTATTTCTAGTTATCTCATCTGAAGAGCTCTTTTTCCATTTCTAAAATTTTTATTTTGTTATTTTTCAAATCAGATTCAGCATTTTGATGGTCTCTTTTCTTTCATCTACTTGAACATTCCCTTTTATTAGTAATGCATATCATTCACACTTTTAATACTCTACAGCTGATTCTGATTCTTTTGTTTTTGTATATTCTGTTAATTCTTGCATGGAAGAGCCTGTTTCTTTGGTTGTTTTATTTGCTTATAAATAGTCCATGCCTACTTTACTGTATTATTTAGAAAACTTGAAGGGCTATGATTAATCTGCTGCTATAATGAAGCTATGTTTATTTCTACAGTGTTCTACAGTGTATTTGAGTATTGACAACATTCAGAAGTTCTATATACATTTTGTGCTTTAGGTTTTGGGTTCCGTAGGTAATGTCTCCTGTCTCAAATCCACTGCAGGATAGACTGAAGATCATGATTCATTAAGGAAAGCTTTCTGACCCAACTTACTCTTTTGTCAAGTTTAATTATGATCTCCCTGTATGGGAGCATTCATATTTTAGAGTCATGGCTTTATATTGAAAGGTTCTTGGTCTGACTTTTTACCTTTCAGTCCAAGGACTTTTTGTTTTTCTTTACACTTGAATTAAAATAGTAAACTAAAACCTCCTGTAATTTGCATATTTCCTCAGGGCAAGTGTAGCTTTTTTGTGAGTTTTCTTCTTTGAAATTTTGCTTTCTTCTAAATAATTATTTCTCAATTTAACTTATTTTAATTTTTAAAATCTTTCTGATTAACTAAGCTATACACTTAAAGATTTTTAAAAAGTATTCAGTGTTTTGAGGTAGGTTTCAGATTAGTTAGTCAGTATCTAATTTTGCCAGAAATAGTAGTTCTGTCACATTTCTTCATTTTAATTAGTATTTGAGGTATAATATTTTTTAAAAAGTGGGGGAAGAGTTAGTAATAATCTTGACATAAATTCTTAATAGGCATTCAACATCTCAGATTTCAGTTTTTTTCCTGGTTAAAATTAATGATGTTGATTTATTTTATAAGAAGCAAATTATATAATTTGAAATAAATTCATAGTAATAAAGACTCTATGACATGCCTTTTCAATTATTCAGAAGGAATAATTTCCAGATAATCTCCAGATGCTTTTGCTGAGTGCAAAACCCCTAGGGGCTTTGTCCATCCCTGTCTTTGCCTCACAGTACGGACTGTTTCTATTCTCTTCTATTCTCTGTTTCTTTGGCTCCTACCCAGATTCTCCCTCTTCACCTACCACTTTCAATTTATGACTCATCCAGGTTTATCCTTTTTAATTTGGCTTCTCCCCAAGTAATTGCCTTTTGGAGTACACACTTCTCTACCTGCTCAAAAGTTCTTTAAAAAAAATATGCTTTACTTTCTCACTTAGCTATGACTTGATAGAAAACTTAATTTTCCTAGTTTCCCAAAATACAAGTCACTCTGAATCTTCAGGGGATAAAGTATTAAAATTATGTATTTATTTAATATGGTTAATTGGAATGAGAGGCAATTGTGGTGAGCACTCTAGTTTATCATTGAACCAGTGGGGTGTGAATCCCTCCTCCTACATTAAATAATTAATTGGGTAACCTTGGACAAGTTTGTTTCTATATCTGAAAAATGAGAATAATAATAATACTTCAATGATAACAGTGTTGATGATTAAATGAGAAAAAAAGTTAAGGTATAATCAGTGCTCTACATCTACAGATACATACTCAAACATGTACATATACACATATGTATGTATGAAAACATATGCTTAGTATATATAAATTATATTGGAAATATGATTATGAAAATATATTATTTATAGAAATATATATTTTAGAAAATATAAAATGATATATAAATAAACATAAATATAGACATAATATGAGCTATATCAAAGTGCTATTTTAGATATTAGAGAAGGAAAGTAAAATATTTACATGAACTTTTAAATTTCTTTAGATCATCTGATAATAATTTAACCTCCCTGGAATAACCTTCTTGCTCCGTTCTTTTCACCCAACTCTTTATTCCATTGCAATAAAGTCATTTTAGTCACTCTAATTCCCACTAATATCTACCTATTCCCAAATACATAAGTATATACTAATTGTATTTTATTACTTATCTTCTATGCATATATGTAGTTTTCCATGAACTTGACTATTAAGTCTCTTAAGGGAGATAACAAAGTTATCCTTCATTTAGCTCAATATCTGGAAAATAGAATACAGTTAGATATTATTTGCATGGAAACTGAATCTTTACTTCTTAAATCTAAGTGTCTCCAAAGAAATAATCTTAGCATAAAGTGAAGAAGATAACTAATGGACAGAGCTAATTATTTTAGTAAAGGAACAAACAGTTGTATATAACCTCTCCCCAAGAAATAATTTTCAACATTTTGTCATCTTAACCCAAAGCAAAAGGGAAATCAATTACTTAACCCAAAGCAAAAGGGAAATCAATTGTTATTTATTTGTAATTTAAGGGAGAACAAAGGAAAGAAAAAGAAATTATTGCATATGTAAATTCCCTAAACATATTTCCAACACTAGGTACTCCAGAAAATAGAAGTTAAGGCACAGGAATGAAATATGAAGTAATGTTTATACAACAGTTGTCCCCATATCTTCCCTATACCAGCTCCTTCCCTTGAACATCTTCAAGGGTAAAGAAAAGACATATTTCCAGAGACAGGGCACCAAAAAGTCTCTAGAATTAAAAAAAAAAAAAAAAAGAGAGAGAGAGAGAGAGAGAGAGGCAAAATATGCATTGCACTGGAAATAAAAAAAAAAAAATATATATATATATATATATATTAAAGATTTTATTTGACAGAGATCACAAGTAGGCAAAGAGGCAGGCAGCGAAAGCGGGGGGGGGGGGGAGGAGGCTCCCTGCTGAGCAGAGAGCCCCATGTGGGTGGGGATCGATCCCAGGACTCTGAGATCATGACCTGAGCTGAAGACAGAGGCTTAACCCACTGAGCCAGCCAGGTGTCCCAAGAATTTCATATTTTCTTAAACAAATGCAATAACTTTTGAGGAAATGTCAAGATGGTTGAGAAAAAAAAACAACAATAACCTGAAAATCCCATTTTACATAATAGAAAACAAATCGTAACATCTAAAATTAACAAATAAAAATACCAGATAAACAATGTTATTTAAAAACCATGAGAAAAATGAAAAAACTTTTGAATAGGAAAGATGCTGAATTGCGGCACCTGGGTAGCTCAGTTGGTTGAGCATTAGACTTTTGATTTTGGCTCAGTTCATGATCTTGTGGTGGTGAGATCAAGCTCTGCCTCAGCTCCCAGCTCAATGCTGAGTCAGCTTGAGATTCTCTCTCTCTCTCTGCACCTCTCCCTGCTTGTGTGATAAATAAATAAATAGCTTTTAAAGATTTATTTATTTGAGAGGGTGAGAGAGTGAGGAAAGTGGAGAGGGTCAGAGGGATAGGGAAAGAGAGAATCTCTAGCTGACCCTGTGCTCACTGAGGTGGGGCTGGATCCCATGACCTTGAGATCACAACTTGAGCTGAAACCAAAAATCAGACTCTTAACCGACTGTGCCACCCAGGTGTCCTTAAATACAATCGTTGACAACAACAACAACAACAAAAATTTGCTGGTTCAATGGTACTAAGGATGGGTTGGAGAGATATAGGACACTCTGTGAATTTGGATATATTCTTTATATTTCTGCTTGATTTAAAACTATGTATATTCATGATTTTTACTATAATAAAATCAATTTCAATACATACAATTTAATACATCCTTTGTTATTTAGTTTACATTCATGATCAGCTAAATTATTTTCTCTATGTAAATTCCTAATACTCTGATATTACCTTAAAGTAACATATGTAATGCAGTAAAGTCTCAGAATAGTCCTTTTTTAAATTTGAACACCATACATGAATTTCAATGAATTTTTTGTGAAAGTTGTTTTGCCATTTTTCATATTGCTGAAAGTGTGAAAACTTTAAAGTTCACTGTATAAATATTCCTTGAATTACTTTTTAAAATTACATCACGTAATGATAGATACACTTTTAAAACATTATAGAACAAATAATTCCATCTTATAATTGCTAATTAGTTTAGTATTCAAAAGTATGTACCTTTAATTTTTATCCTGATGTTATAGTTTAGTGCAGAAAATAGAATCATATTTCTATATTAGATACTTTATCTCCTATTTCACAAATATGGCCCCCCTTTATTTATTTATTTATTGATTGATTGTGGATTGACTCTTTCAGTAGCATTTGTAGAATAAATGAGTGGGAAGTGAATTTTTGAAATCTTATGTGCCTTAAAATACCTCTATAAATTACTCTCTAACTTAAATGCTATTTTGGAGAAAATGAAAATCCTTTGTAAGTCCTTTATTGGAAATCAGTATTTCAGAATTTTCAAGCCCCCTTGTGTTACTGTCTTCTAGCTTCCATTATTGTTTTTGACCAATGCCATTTTGTTTCCTGATGTAACCATCCCATCTCTTCAGTTCATTCTTATGTTCCCTTTCTCTCTCATTTTCATTCATTTATGTGTTTGTATAATTTACATGTTTGTTTGATAATATCTTGTTCAGTATCATTGAATTTGCATGTGTGTGTGTTTTGTGTGTGTGTGTGTATGCGTGTGTTTTACTTACTTATGTTATCTGATTTGGGGTAGAGGCTCAGAAATAAATCTATATCAAATCAATCAAAATGTGTCTTAGGGCAGTATAATCTTTTCTAATTAAAAAAAGAAAGAAACTGCTTCTTTCAATTAATATTTCTCTATCATGCAAATACATATGATTACTATACATATAAAAAGCATGTAAATGTATTAGGACAAACAGATAATTTTTTGACACAATTATAATTCAACTTAAAAGTTACATGGGAATGTTATAATTGGATTTTATGAAAGAAAGATAGCAAGCAAGAAAAAGAAAAAGATGGTTTTTCTGTCAAATATGTCAACCATTTAAAACTGTCATACCATCATACTTGGACCATCATATCATATTGAACTGCTCTTTCATAAAATCTATGCTTAGTTTATGAATTTAATCTACAGAGAAGAAAAAGAAACTATTCATTACTGTGATGGTAAATTTTATGTGCCAACTTCACTGGTTCATAAGGTCCCCAGATATTTGGTCAAATATTATTCTGGGTTTATTTGGTAAGGTGTTTTTATGAAATTAACATTTAAATCGACAGATTTAGTAAAAGAGATTGCCCTCCTTAATGTGAGTGGGCCTCGTCCAATCAGTTTAAGGTATGAAGAGAATAAAATAGCTGGCTTTCCCTGAATAAAAGAAATCTTTCTTGCTTGACTGCTTTGAATTAAGATATCATTAGCTTTTTCATCCCTTCAGACTGGAGCTGAAATATCAATTCTTCCTAGGTCCTGAGCCTGATGAAGTCCTGAGTCTTTGGATGGGATGGTACTCTGTAATGGAGGTATAAGTATGAATAAGAGAGAGTTGTTTCTTTTGAGCAGTGTATGGTAAAATAAATAAACACATACATATAAACAATTAGAAATGTGTTCATTGTAAGTAAAGGATGGATATCAATATTAAAACAAACAAACAAAAAATCCATTAAGCTGTGTGAGCTTTATAATCTAAGTGTGGATCGAGTTGATTAAATTCTTTATGTGATTAAAAATGTATTTTTTGCTGGAATAAAATTAGAATTAGAGAAACTAGGACAATAGTTTCAAAACCAAAGATTTTATCATGTCAGAGAGGCTTTGTTAAGAAAAAGAAAATACTAAAGGAAATAAATATATGCTAAATTTAAAAAAAAAGTTCCACTGTTTGTATGTGATTGATTTTTGTGAAGCTGTATCAAGTGTCTCTTTTTCTTCCTTAGCTCTTTACAAATTTTCTGTTATAAAATACCTTTTTCCAGTTTTCAATCTGTGTTTTTCTCCCTTTGTTAGAGAAACATTTGCCATAGCTAAGAATGTGCTGTAGGCACAGTTTTCCTTTTATACAAGTTTGAAGCTACTTTAGTATTCTCTTAAGATTCCATAAAATGTAAGTCTGCTGGCCCGACTTATAATCATTGATCTGTAAGGCCTTTACAGTCTAGTTACATATGATCCAGGCAGTTGTCAGTTAGGCAAAGCTTCTTGGAGTGCTTTTCAAATCACATTAAATCACAGATTACTTTGAGTGCTTTTTAAATCACAACATCATGAAAATGGAAAAAGGGAAGGTGAAGATGTTGAAGGGGTTAAGAATGAGTTTCCCCAGAATGTGCCACGTTGGCATGCTAATTATTTTGAACTGAAGAGGACCCACAGACTCTGGAAGAGCTTTCTACCTTCCCCTCAACTGCCTCTAAGAATTTAGATAGAGGGCCCCTTCTGGGAATAAAGAGAATTATCACCAGAGACAACTATAGAGTATAGACTAGGTGCGGTAAACTGTGGGAGCCCAACAGGTTTTGTTTGTTCAAAGTCCTTTCTTCCCCAAGGTGACTGGGTGGCTCAGTCAGTTAAAAGTCCAACTCTGATTTCAGCTCAGGTCATGATCTCAGGGTTGTGAGATTGAGCCCTACATCAAGCTCTGTGCTAGGTGTGGAGCGTCCTGAGATTCTATCTATTCCTCTCCTTTGGTCTGTCTTCTCTCCCTTTCTAAAAAAAAAAAAAAAAAAAAAGAATTAAATAAAAAATAAAATAAAATCAAAGCCTTGTTTTTCATTGTCTCTTCATTGAATGGCAAACATTTGTTTACCAAATATTTGCTCTTCCCAACTTTTTGAGAACTTTCTTCCTTCCTTTAGAATCCCCAGACCCTCACTCCCTTCTTCTTAGCTCAGAATAGTATATAAGCCTTAATTGTCTTACTGTTGGGAGAGCATTTCAATGTATTTGTGGGACTTCTATACATGAGAACTTTATGTTTTGCCTTTTAATCTGCCTGGTGTCAATTTATTTTTTTTAAGGTTTATTTAGTTATTTATTTGACAGAGATCACAAGTAGGCAGAGAGGCAGGCAGAGAGAGAGGTGGGAAGGAAGGCACCCTTCTAAGCAGAGAGCCAGATGCAGAGCTCGATTCCAGGACCCTGACATCATGACCTGAGCCAAAGGCAGAGGCTTACCCACTGAGCTACCCATGCACCCCATCTTATGTCAATTTAAATAATAGAACAACCAAAAGAATATAGAAGAGTAGAGGAAAAAATTTTCTTCCCTTACAATGTAAATACAAATTATTTCAGGGTATCTATGTTGCTCAGTCAGTTAAGTGTCTTCCTTCAGCTCAAGTCATGATCTCAGGGCCCTGGGATTAAGCCCTGTGTGGAGCTCTCTGCTCAGTGGGAAGTCTGCTTCTCCCTCTTTTTTTTTCATCTGTCCCTCTTCCCTCTCATGCACATACATGTTCTCTCTCAAATAAGTAAATAAATAAATAAAATCTTTAAAAAAATATTCCAAATATACATCTATCTAGAGTTGATCTTAGAGAAAATTAAATGTGAATTAAATAAAGCAAAATTTATATAAATAAAACAGAGATATTTGGTAATATATGATATACAGGCTTTTAAGCACTACTATGTTCAAAACAGTATTTCTTCTTTTTTTTTTTTAAGATTTATTTATTTATTTGACAGACAGCTCACAAGTAGGCAGAGAGGCAGGCAGAGAGAGAGGAGGAAACAGGCTCCTCGCAGAGCAGAGAGCTTGATGTGGGGCTTGATCCCAGAACCCTGGGATCATGACCCAAGCCGAAGGCAGAGGCTTAACCCACTGAGTCACCCAGGCACCCCAAAACAGTATTTCTTTTTTCTTTTTAAAGATTTTATTTATTTATTTGATAGACAGAGATCACAAATAGGCAGAGAGGCAGGCAGAGAGAGAGGAGAACGCAGGCTCCCTGCTGAGCAGAGAGCCGGACATGGGGCTAGTTCCCAACCCTGGGATCATGACCTGAGCTGAAGGCAGAGACTTTAACCCACTGAACCACCCAGGTGCCCCCAAAACAGTATTTCTTAAATATATATTTTTTATAAGTGTGTATGGAAATTTTTTTCTTTCTTTAAAATCATATAAGTTGCTTTTGAAAACACTTGAATGTCCAGGGAAATGGAATTGACCTAATTCAGTAAAGATGGTATTCCACTCATAAAGATAAAATATAAGAAAACCTAATTTACAGTGATGTCATTATAATAGAAGCCAAACTTGAGTTTTTACTACGAGGCTGACATATTTTTCAGGCTATGATGTGTGTGTGTATGTGTGTATGTGTGTATACACATACATATTTAAGATTATAGTACTTTTGAAAAACTAAAGCATACAAAAGTAAATTAAGATGGTATCTTTTAAATTATAACTAAAAATTTAAAATTACAGTAATATATAGTTGAATAAGATATGAATTGGGTTTTAGATTTACTTTAACATGGACTGAATAAATATAAATCTATATAATTCTTTTAAATTAAGTGAGTTAAGTTTAAAATAATTTAAATAGAAAATTGGTCAATAAATTTATTTTGTTCTATTGGGAGTTTTATTGGTCAACAAGTATATAGAAGTCTAATTGCCTATGAAAATATTAAAAACACTATAAAAGAAGGAAAATCTATTAAGAATTGTTTAGAAGTTTTAATAGAAAATACATGAGTTGTTATTTTACTTTCCATATAGAGTGAGGTAAAAATTTTCAAGAACCTTAGAAACTTTTCCAAAGTCATTATTTAGGAATAAACAGTATTTATATAAATAAATACTGAACTTGATTTTGTTATGATTTAAGTATGTAACTCAAAAAATCAGTGGCCTTACCTGATTTTGTAGCTATGAAAATATACAAGGAAATGTTCCCCTGTAAAGATATAGGGAAAAAAATGATTCAATCTGTAGGGTTGTTTTCCTTCTATTGAAATTGAGGCAACTGTAATTCAAGCCATGCATTCTAATAGCTTGATTTTTTTGATAAAATCTAGTATAGTTAAACTCAACCTGAAATTTCTGTAGAAAACATTTTCTATATCTGAATGCACTTGGGTGTACTTTAGGTTTTTTTCTCTGTCTCTTGTCTCTCTCTTTCTCTCCCTTTCTTTATTATATCTATGATAGTAACATTATATTAACATATATTAATTAATTAATTTTTTTTTGCTGAGTCAATGTATCATGACTATATCCATATCCTATTTTTAAATTTATCATTGATGTTTCTGTTTACAAGGGCCACCATGTAGGGGGCATAAATAAAGCCCTATACAACTTCATGTGGCAGCCAAATGGAACAGCAACGTTGATCAGGAAAATAAATAGAAGCAAATTTACGTCTAAACAGCTATCAAATTAAATTATAATCCACTTATTGAATGCTTTTTACATTTAAAACTGTGGAGCATTGCAAAGAACAGTATAATACCCACTTAGAAGAATCATTTATCTTTCTTTGAGAAATGAGTAAATAAAAAGAGGTTAGAAGATTATAAAGTTTGCATTCATTTAAGTAATAGTTCAAGAAATATCCAAAGTAGCATATGCTTATTTGTCATAAGCAGAGTAAATAATTTGATTGAATAGAAAAAGAGAATGTGACCAGTCATTTTTAGGGAAAACAAAACAAAACAAAAACATCCTTTTAAAAGGATGGTATACTAGTCTGGGCTCTCCAGAGAAACAGAACCAATACCATGAGATAGGGTGAGAAAGAGAAAGAGATTTTTAAGGAATTCAGTATGTGCAGGGAGGGTGGCAGATCTGAATTTTGCAGGGAATTTCAGCAGGATGGAGATTCAAGGAAGATTTGATACTACAACTAGAGTCTGAGGTGCAGTACAGAAGCAGAATTCCTTCTTCCTCAGAGGATTTCAATTTTTCTCCTGAGGCCTTCAACAAATTGGATAAGAGCCTCCATACCATGAAGGGTAGTCCAGTTTGCTCCAAACTTACTGTTTTAAAGTTAATTGCATCTAAAAAATACCTTCACCATGTCATCTAGAGTGATTTTTGACAAATGTCTGTGTATCAAAACCTAGTCAAGTTGACACACAAAATTAACCATCATATATGGTATTTTAAGTTAGTTTGAAGAATATTTGGTTTGAAAGAGTATCTGAAATCTAGTCTGGTGCCTCCAAACTCTTTGTAAGGCAACATCTTAATATTATACCACTTAGTTGTATATTTTGATAACATTTTTGAATGCCCATATAATAGAATTGATTAAGTTATTGCTGTTGTTAATACTTTTTTTTTTCAAAAATTTTATTTATTTATTTGACAGATAGAGATCACAAGTAGGCTGAGAGGCAGGCAGAGATAGAGAGGAGGAAGCAGGCTCCCTGCTGAGCAGAGAGCCCGATGTGGGGCTCGATCCCAGGACCCTGGGATCATGACCAGAGCTGAAGGCAGAGGATTTAACCCACTGAGCCATCCCTGTGCCCCAATGTTTTTAGTACTCTTATCTGTACATAAAATTTAAAAAGTAAAATTTGCAAATATTAAAAGTGTCCGGACTCTGTTCTCTATACTACAGCTTTTCCCCACTGGGATTTCAACTCAGTTTTATAAGGATCCCCAACTATGGAATATCTGGTATTCACAGACTTTCATTTGCAGTCTTTGAAATCAGACACTATGCCTTTGGCATATGGAAAATCACCTATTAATACTTTTATAATAATGTTAGAAACCAATATAGTCATTCTCTCACAATGTATTCCAGGATATTTTTAATTTGGTCATTGCTCTGATCCCTGGCTTTTGTCAGGAGTTTCTAAGTGTAATGATCCTGTGTCATTCATCAGTCTCCCATAGATATGCACCAGCTGGAGATTTATCTAAGTTACCATGAAAATGGACATAATTAATTACTAATGAAATGTCATATTTATATGAAACATTCGTTTGTTCCTATGTACTTTTTTTTTTATTACCCTCATTCAATTCCCTTCTACTGGTAATCATCAATTTGTTCTCTATAGTTAAAAATATGTTTCTTCCTTTGTCTCTCTCTCTCACTCTCTCTCTTAATTTTACTCATTTGTTTTGTTTCTTAACTTCCACATATGAGAGAAATGATATGATATTTATCCTTCTCTAAGTTATTTTGCTTAGCATTGTACTCCCTAGCTACATTCATGTCATTGCAAATGGCGACTCAATATTTTTAATAAATTAATAATATTATATATATAGATACATATGTGTGTGTGTATATATATATACATATATATATATGTATATATATATATATAAAACTTCCTTTTATATCCACTTATCTGTGTGGATGAACACTTGAGTGAACTTCCGTAATTTGTTACTGTATATATTGCTGTTATAAACATCAGGATGCATGTATTCCTTTGAATTAATTTTTTTAATTCTTGCAGTAAATACTCAATAGTGAGATTACTGGATTTTAGGGTCATTCCACTTTTAGCTTTTTAGGGAACCTCCATGCTGTTTTCCACAGTGTCTGTGCCAGTTTGTATTCCCACCACAGTGCAAGAGGGTTCCCATTTCTCCACTTCCTTACTAACATCTGTCATTTCTTATGTTTTTTTTATTTTATCCATTCTGAGAGGTGTGAGGTGATATCTCATTGTAGTTTTATTTGATTTCCCTGATGATGAGCATCTTTTTATGTGTCTATTGGGTGGGCATTGTATGTCTTCTTGGGAAAAATGTCTATTCATGTCTTCTGCTCATTTTAAAATTGAATTATTTATTTTTTGTCAAAAGATACTTTTTGCCCCAAATTTTGCCATATGTTTTTCCTCCCTATGGAAAGAATAAAATAATAAAGAAGAGAATAGAAATAAATGATATAGAAGCTAACAAAACAAAACAAAACACACACACACACACACACACACACATACACACACACACAAAATAGAGCAGATAAATGAAACCAGGAACTAGACATTGAAAATAGCAACCAAATTGGTAAGTTTCTTGCCAGACTCAATAAAAAAGAAAAAAAAAAAGAGAAAGAGAGGTGATGAGGACTAAAATAAACAAAATCACAAATGAAAGATGATAAATAAAAATCAACACCACAGAAATAAGATTGAAACAGAATATTATGAAAAATTATATGCCAACAAACTGGACAACCTAGGAGAAAAGAATAAATCCCACGAAACACATAATCTACCAAAACTAAAGCGGGAAGAAATAGAAAATTTGAATAGAGTGATTAACAGCAATGAAACTGAATAAGTAATCAAAACACTTCCAATAAACAGAAATCTAGGACCAGATAACTTTACAGGAGTATTTTCCTAAACATTTAAAGAAGAATTAATACCTATTATTCTCAAACTACTCTAAAATATAAAAAAGAAAGAAAACTTCCAAATTAATTCTGAGGCCATTATCACCCTCATACCAAAACAAAAGACCCCAACACCACAAAAAAGAGAATTATAGGCCAATGTCTCTGAAAAACATAGATGCAAAAACCCTTAACAAAATACTAACAAACCAAATCCAACAATACCTTAAAAATATCATACACTACAATCAAGTGGTATTTATTCTCAGGATGCAAGGCTGGTTCAACATTCAACATTCAACATGATGCATCACATCATTAAGAGAAGGATAAAAACCACATGATCATTTCAATAGATTCAGAAAAAACATTTGATAAAGTACAACATCCTTTCATGATAACAACCCTTAACCAAGTAGGTCTAGAGCAAACATACTTCAACATACTAAATACTAAAAGCCTTATATGAAAAACCCACAACCAATATCATATTCGATGATGAAAAACAGATCTTTTCCCCTAAGGTCAAGTAAAGACAAAAGTGTCCATCTCACTGCTTTTGTTGAACATTGTACTGTAAGTCCTAGCCACAGCAATCAGATAAAGAAAAGAAACAAGAGGCCTCCAAATTGGTAAGGAAGAAGTAAAACTTTCACTATTTGCAGATGACATGATAGAGAAAATCCTAGAGACTCCACCAAAAGACTACTGAGCTGATAAATGAATTCAGTAAAGTCACCAGATACAAAATCATGGTACATAAATCTGTTGCATTCCTATACACTAAAAATGAAGCAGCAGAAAGTGAAATTAAGAAAACAATGCTATTTGCAATTGCACAAAAAACAATAAAATATCTATATTTTATCTATATATAATAAACTTAATCAAAGAGGAAAAACACCTGTATTCCAAAAAATAGAGAACAGTGGTGAAAGAAATTCAAGATGACGCAAAGAAATGGAAAGACATTATATGCCCATCAGGTGGAAGACCAAATATTGTTAAAATGCCTATATCATCCAACAAAATCTACTAATGTAATTCAATCGCTATCAGAATACCAGTAGAGATGTTGCTACATATTTTTTGCTACTCTCCTTTCATACTCCTCATGCATGTAATTGTTACTTGACTTCCTGCCAAAGGTGTGGATACAGCTTCAGGCAAAAATGCTATATGACTTTCAGACCCCTCTCTAGGCAATTACCTAAGCTTTCACAGGCAGGCCTCATGGGCTGCAGTCTCACACTAGACTTGCCTGGGCAATCAATATCTTCTAGTCTCAAGGCAGTTACAGTCAAGGACCCAGGATTTTTGGCCAGTCATGCTCTTTTGCATATTTGTTGTCCTACTCCCTGGGAGTTAATTCCTAGACCCTTTCATCTGAGACCTTGTTCAGAGTCTTCTTCAGAAGCCTCCAGTGAGGCCCCTATATTAGGAAAGGGGGGGAGAAGAAAACACTGAATTCACTAACTTAATAGTTTCCATTCCCAACCTTTTCATTTTATCCTCACCCCAACCTCAAGATCTATACATTTGCCCCAGCCTTCTGTTTGGGGCTGCCTCAGTGGTAAGATGATCTCCACATCTGTCTTTGTTGATCTACCTGACGCTGCATTCTCATTCCATTCTAAGGAAATGGTGTGAGTTGATGTCTTCTCAGGTTTTAGCCTCCTGCTTATAGTATTGCAGTAAATGATTAAAGGCTTATCTCTTCCATTTTTTGGCTTGTTGCTTTAATGCACTATTCTGATATTTCACAGCTCAACTGGGTTCTTGACAAAATATAGTGATGAATTGATATGGTAGCATCAAGTCAAAGCATTTGGCTAGTGTGCTTTCTTACTTTACACTGGAGCCTTTGATATTTCTCACTTGACAAATTGATAAAGGTAAGCAAATGTACTCCCACAACTAAGTTGGGGTGAATATTATTTTCTATACTTAAAATTATCATAATTTCATCACCATCGCTTCAACTCTATGGAAATAGATCTGGGAAAGTTTTCTGGAAAGAACTCACACTTCCTACTGATGGAAACATACATTCATTCATTTATTCATTAACTATCTATTAAGTATTTATTAAAGAAAGCTGTGGTCCTTGTAAAATTTTACAGAATATGGCTGGAACAAAGATAAATAAGACATAGCTTCTTTTTTTGAAGAAGTAAAAATTTGGCATATAGCAGATTTATAAGAATATAAGTACTTTATTAAAGTATGGGGAGATTTTGGTGGGTCACAGAAGAATGACAAATTAATTTTGTTTGGATAAGTGATATGTCATGGAGAAGGTAACACTTAAACCACCTCTTAAAGAATGAGTAGAGTTTTCATAGACAGAAAAAGTGGTAGATAAAATTTGGGGGATGGAAACAACTTAAATAGGAGTATACAAAAAGTCACAATGGTGTGAAAATGTATGCCATGCCAGTGACTACAGAAAATTCAAAACTTTTAGAAGAGAGGATATAACTGGTGCAAGATAAGATTAGTAAAAATATATTTTGATAAATTTCAGGCATCATTCTTACAAGTTCTAACTCTATCATCTAAGGATAGGGTAACATAGAGATGGCCAAATGGAGAATTAGTAGAACAATGACTTTTAAAGTTGGGCATTCTGAGAATCTTGTGCATGATGTATTCTGATGAAGAAATAAATTATTAAAAGAATGCCACTTAGGAATTTATATAATAGTGAAATCCAGAAAACCAACACTAGTTTTCACCAAAAGGACTCATTAGCATAACATCTGAAGCTTTTAGAACAGATAGATACATGGACTCCTATCTAGGCTTTCTGTGTCAGAATTTTAAGAGAGGCCTGATTATATTTTCATGCTTTGAAACTGGAGCTCAATCAAAAGGAAAATTTTAGAAGGAACTCAAACACCTGGAAGCTAAAGACCACCTTGCTTAAGAATGCTCGGATCAACCAGGAGATCAAAGAAGAACTTAAACAATTCATGGAAACCAATGAGAATGACAACACTTTGTTCTAAAACCTATGGCATATAGCAAAGGCGGTCCTAAGGGGGAAATGCATAGCCATCCAAGCCTCCTTCAAAAAAATTGAAAAATCCAGAATACACCAGCTGTCTCTACACCTTAAAGAACTGGAGAATCAACAACAAATCAAACAAACTCCACACATAAGAAGGGAAATAACCAAGATCAGAGCAAAGATCAATGAGGTAGAAACTAGAGATACAATAGAATATATCAGTGAAACTAGAAGCTGATTTTTTTAAAGAATCAATAAAACTGATAAACCATTGGCCACGCTAATCCAAAAGAAAAGAGAGAAATCTCAAATTAATAAAATTATGAATGAAAAGGGAGAGATCACAACTAACACCAACGAAGTAGAAACAATCATTAGAAGTTATTATCAACAATTATATACCAATAAGTTAAGCAACCTAGATGAAATAGATGCAATCCTGGAAAACTATAAACTCCCAAAATTGAACCAGGAAGAAACTGACAACCTGAAGAGACTGATATCTAGTAACGAGATTGAAGCAGTAATCAAAAAACTCCCAAAAAACAAGAGCCCAGGACCTGATGGATTCCCTGGGGAATTCTACCAAACTTTCAAAGAAGGAATAACACCTATTCTCCTGAAGCTGTTTCAAAAAATTGAAGCAGAAGGAAAACTTCCAGACTCTTTTTATGAAGCCAGCATTACCCTGATCCTCAAACCAGGCAAAGACCACAACATAAAGGAGAATTTCAGACCAATATCACTGATGAATATGGATGCTAAGATTCTCAACAAGATCTTAGCAAACAGGATCCAACAGCACATTAAAAAGATTATCCACCATGACCAGGTGGGATTCATCCCTGAGCTATAATCATCATTCCACATTCTCAAATCAATCAATGTGATAGAACAAATCAATAAGAGAAGAAAGAAGATCTACATGGTCCTCTCAATTGATGCAGAAAAAGCATTTGACAAAATCCAGCATGCGTTCCTGATTAAAACGCTTCAAAGTATAGTGATAGAGGGAACATTCCTGAACTTCATAAAATCTATCTATGAAAGACCCACAGCAAATATTATCTTCAATGGGAAAAAGCTCACAGCCTTCCCGTTGAAATTAGGAACATGACAAAGATGCCCACTCTCACCACTCTTGTTCAACATAGTATTAGAAGTCCTAGCAGCAGCAATCAGACAACAAAGAGAAATAAAAGGTATCCAAATTGTCAGTGAAGAAGTCAAACTCTCTCTCTTCACAGATGACATGATGCTTTATATGGAAAACCCAAAAGACTCCACTCCCAAACTACTAGAACTCATACAGCAATTCAGTAACGTGGCAGGATACAAAGTCAATGTACAGAAATCAGTGGCTTTCTTATACACAAACAATGAAAACACAGAAAGGGAAATTAGAAAATCGACACCATTTACCTTAGTACCACGAACCATAAGATACCTGGGAATAAACCTAACCAAAGAGGTAAAGGATCTGTACTCAGGATCACCATGGTCACCAAACACTCATGAAAGAAATTGAAGAAGACACAAAAAGATGGAAGACCATTCCATGCTCTTGGATTGGAAGAATAAATATTATTAAAATGTCTATACTGCCTAGAGCAATCTATACTTTTCATGCTATTCCAACCAAAATTCCACCAGTATTTTTCAAAGAGCTGGAGCAAATAATCCTAAAATTTGTATGGAATCAGAAGAGACACTGAATTGCTAAGAAAATGTTGAAAAACAAAAACAAAACTGGGAGCATCCTGTTGCCTGATTTCAAGCTTTACTACAAAGCTGTGATCACCAAGACAGCATGGTACTGGCAATCAGATATGGACCCTCAACTCTATGGTCATATAACCTTCGACAAAGCAGGAATAAAGATACAGTGGAAAAAAGACATTCTCTTCAATAAATGGTGCTTGGAAAATTGGACAGCTATATGTAGAAGAATGAAACTCGACCATTCTCTTACACCGTACACAAAGATAAACTTGAAATAGATAAAAGACCTCAATGTGTGACAGGAATCCATCAGAATCCTGGAGGAGAACATAGGCCGAAACCTCTTCAAAATCAGCCACAACAACTTCTTTCAAGATATGTCTCCAAAGGGAAAGGAAACAAAAGTGAAAATGAACTTTTGGGACTTCATCAAGATCAAAAGCTTCTGCACAGCAAAGGAAACAGTCAACAAAACAAAGAGGCAACCCACGGAATGGGAGAAGATATTTGCAAATGAAAGTACAGACAAAAGGTTGATATCCAGGATCTATAGAGAACTTCTCAAACTCCACACACACAAAACAGATAATCATATCAAAAAAATGGGCAGAAGATATGAATAGACACTTCTCCAATCAAGTCATACAAATGGCTATCAGACACATAAAAAATATTCAGCATCACTAGCCATCAGGAAGTTTCAAATTAAGACCACATTGAGATACCACCTTACACCAGTTAGAATGGCCAAAATTAACAACATGTGTTGGAGAGGATGTGGAGAAAGGGGAACCCTCTTCCACTGTTGGTGGGAATGCAAGTCGGTGCAGCCACTTTGGAGGACGGTGTGGAGATTCCTCAAGAAATTAAAAATAGAGCTTCCCTATGACCCTGCAATTGCACTACTGGGTATTTACCTGAAAATACAGATGTAGTGAAAAGAAGGGCCATCTGTACCCCAATGTTTACAGCAGCAATGATCACGGTCGCCAAACAGTGGAAAGAACCAAGATGTCCTTCAACAGACGAATGGATAAGGAAGATGTGGTCCATATACACTATGGAGCATAATGCCTCCATCAGAAAGGATGAATACCCAACTTTTGTAGCAACATGGGCGGGACAGGAAGAGATTATGCTGAGTGAAATAAGTCAAGCAGAGAGAATCAATTATCATATGGTTTCACTTATTTGTGGAGCATAACAAATAACATGGAGGACATGGGGAGATGGAGAGGAGAAGGGAGTTGAGGGAAATTGGAAGGGGAGGTGAACCATGAGAGACTAAGGACTCTGAAAAACAACCTGAGGGTTTTGAAGGGGCAGGAGATGGGAGGTTGGGGGAGCCTGGTGGTGCATATTGGAGAGGGCACATATTGCATGGAGCACTGGGTGTGGTGCAGAAACCATGAGTACTGTTTCACTGAAAAGAAGTAAAAAAGAAAAGAAAAGAAAAGAAAATATAATGTAATGTAAAAATAACTCAAGATGAAATTAATTTTGTATTATAACCCCTCTTTAATCAGATTTCATGCCTAAACTCTTTAATAAAAACTGGGATGAAGAATAGAGTAAAAATTCACTTTAAATTATTGAAATACTTCACAAACACTGGCAGTATGAAAAGTATCAATCATGTAATAATAACAGAAGCACAGACTCCAGAGTCAAGGGCTCTGATTTCAAATTCTAGTTTTACTATGGAAAAAATTACAACTTGACAAGGTTTTGTGAATATTAAATTAGGTGATATATATGTGAACCTGCCAAATAAAGAATCTTCTTCTAATGATGTTTCACTAACTTTACCACAGTAAAGATTTCTTCCCTTCAGATCACCTGGTTTTACTCCGCATATCATCCTCTATGATGGCAATTTATCTCCCTGATGAGGCTGATGATAATGATGGAAATCTGTGATTACACCCTTGTAGGGATCATTACAAATGTTGGTAATGAAGTTTGGATTTGTTCCATCAACAATGGATTTTTTTCTTCAGAGATGTTAAATAACCATTTTATTTTTTAATAATGGGTGGGTGAGAAATGAAAAACAAAATGGAACCATCATATATATAATTATCTTGAAAAATAACAGGGATGATGCTAAAATTAGTAAAGGCATTGTGGTATGTTAATATTTTTTTAAGTTCTGCTGCATTAATTTGTATTTAACTTTTATTCAGTGAGCCATTATACATGTAATTACATATTAAAATTAATTTGTATTATTTGCACTCTATTATATAGTTGTGGTTTTATGATCAAAGATAAAGTATTAAAATACAATCTGGTTATACAACAAAAACCATTATGGTAGACTATGTAATACTGATCTTTTATATTAAAAACTAGAATGTTTTTCTGTGAAAGATACATTAAATTTGCAAGAAATAAGTTAGTTGAAAAGCAAAAGGAAAGAGATTGTTGACAAAGATTTTCTTAAAGAAAGGGAAATTACATTCATTATACTTCTATATTTGGATCAGTGATTTTGTTTTGATGTAACATTATCCTATTCACTCCTTTTTCCTCAAATGAGGCTGCACATAATTTTAACTTTACTGGTAATTTGTCTAGTTCTTTATAGCTATGACTTTTAAAATTATATATTTCTAATAGGGAGGTGGAGCAAGGAGTTTCCAATGTAACCAAGAGTTGTATTTGTAGATTTGATACACAGTTCTCTAAATATAGCTAATTGTATGTGAGCTTAGTTAAGTTTTCTCTAATAAAAAAAAAATTATGCATTACTGCTATATACAAATGAAACATCGACACCTAAGAAATTATGATTGAGTTTATATGTTTACCTTCTTCTTTGATAATAACCCTTAATAAATTGTCAAGGAACCAAAAAATAAGTAGTGAAGAAGAGTTTATAAGTTATTCCCTTGCACATACCATTGTATTTATATATTTTAACTTTACATAAAATGTCCTTTTTAAAAATGAAGAGGTGGCGGAATAACAAACATTAAATTAAATTAAAAACTCTCCACTCATACATGAATACCATTGTACCCATTTATTAAATTATTTTCTTAATTTTGTGAAACAGGAAATTGGGTTAGTAAAACACACACACACACACACACACAAATCAGAATTTTCCCTTCCAATCAAGATGAAATGTTAGAGACCAGATTCACGTTACCCCCTTGAAAAAAAATAAAAAGAAAGAAAAGAAAAACAGTAAAAACACATTTTAGGGGTCCCTGGGTGGCTCAGTGGGTTAAGCTTTGGCCTTCACTCAGGTCATGATCTCAGGGTCCTGGGATCAAGGCCCACGTCAGGCTCTCTGCTCAGTAGGGAGCCTGCTTCCCCCTTCTCTCTATGCCTGTCTCTCTGCCTATCTATGATCTCTGTCTGTCAAATAAATAAATAAAATATTTAAAAAAAAAACATTTTAAAACAGCTCTCAAAATGTCTAAGATCTTTGGACCATAGACAACAAAAAACAACAATTCCTAAAAGATGGAAAGCAAACCTCGTGAACCCTACTGTGTTGATGCATTTTATGACTCAGCTTGGCTGGGCCATGGTTCCCAGACAGTGGGTAAAACATTATTTTAAATGTGTCCACTTTTTATGTATTCCAGATATGTTATTTTGGATGAGATTGGCATTTAAATTTCAGACTGAGCAAAGCATTTAAGGCCTTAGTAGAATACATGCTGATTCCCTGGGGAAGAAGGAATTCTTCCATCAGATTGTCTTTAGATATAAGTTGAGGTCTTCCCTAAGTCTCCAGCCCGCCTTACTACCGTGAAGATTTTGGATTTACCAACCCTTCACAGTGCATAAGCCAATTCCTAAATCTCTCTCTCTCTCCATACAAGATGGAGTAATAATAATAAGAGATTTTCCCTCATGCCTAAAATGATCAAATAACGGATGGAAGAACTGTGACAATTTTTTAAAAACACTGACATCACAAAACAAAATGTAATAATTACTAGAAATAAGAAAAAGTTGAACCTTTGAATGTCCAAATATAGTGCCTTGTGACAATTTATGAGACATAATTTGGAAAGGGAAAGCTGAGGGGGTGCCCATTGGACTCCCTTGATGATTTGTCTTTCAGGGGTGAAAGAGGCTGGGTTTGAGAAATAATTAATTAGTGAGGAGTGAGTAACCCAGAGAGAACCTCATAGATTTGCTGCCGATATTGTATATTCATATGAGAACTTACAAGTGCATGCATATCAGAAAATACTTCATGCAAGGAGATAGGCACCCTAAACAGATGAGGTGGAATAGTATTCTGTCTTCTCACATGAAGTACAGTGCTTATTCTCACCCAACAAAATAGAAAACATCATGATCTACAGGACTTTAGATAGACCTAGTCAAGAAAGTATTGCTTAAGTAGTGAGAATTAATTAGCCCTAGACTGAGCATTGTCAATGTCATCAATAAAATATGTATATAATATTTATATATACAAAATTTATTTTTTCAAATTAAAAATATATTTATTTATTTTGAGAAAGAGAGAGCATGCAGAGGAGAGGGGTGCAGAGGGAGAAGAAAATAGAGAGAAGCAGATCTCCCACTGAGCCCAGAGCCCAACACAGGGCTCAATTTCACAACCCTGAGATCATGACCTGAAAAATCAAGAGTAAGGCACACAACTGACTGAACCACCCATGTGCCCCTACATATAAAATTTATGTGTATATAAAGGATCAAATTGTTTTCTGGTAACTTCACTGGTTCATGAAAAAACCTTAAGAATTTTTTATTGGAATACAAAAGTACCTAACACCATGCAAACAAAATCTATAATGTCTGGCATCAAATTCAAATTACCAGTCACTCGAAGCAAGAAAATAAAATCAGCCATGAGTATATAAGTAAATTAAACTAACTTAAAAATGACTCATGATATAGAGCACCTGGGTGTCTCAGTCCGTTAAGTGTCTGCCTTTGGCTCAGGTCATGATCTCAGGGTTCTGGGATCAAGTCCTACATGCTCAGCAGTGGGTCTGCTTCTCCCTCTCCCTCTGTGATCTCTCTCACTCTCACTCTCTCTCAAATAAATAAATAAAAATCTTAAAAATAATAAATAACTCTAAGTGTTTATATTTATGATGCATTTAATTTTTTTATCATTGTTTTTAATATAGGCAAATACATTTGGCTTTTGTATATCAATCTTGTATCCTGTAGCCTTGTGATTTAAATGTGATAAAATATAGGCAAGAGTTATTGGAAAACTACAAAACTTTGTTGGAGAACTTAAAAAAGACCTAAATGCAGTGCCATGTTTATAGTTCAGAAGACTCAATATTATTAAGAAGTTTTAGGTTTGTTTGTTTGTTTGTTTGTTTGCTTTTTCTCTCCAAGTTGTCCTATAGATTCAATATATCCCAATCAAAATCTTGGCATTTTTTGAATATATTAACAAACTGAATCTGAAATTCATATGGAATTGCAAAGGGCATTGAATAATAAAAAATTGAAAACATAAAGAAAGTAGAAAGGGCAACATTACATAATTCACAAAGCTACAGAATACAATAGAGTCTGATACTAGCAACAAGGCAAAGAAACACATTAATACTTCAGAATAGAGAGTTAGAAACTATACCTACACATTTTGAAACACTGTTTATGATATTTATGATAAAATTGCAAAGGCCATCCAGTGAAAAAAATACAATATTTCCAAAAATGGTATGGATAACTGTTATCCAAAACAAGAACTCTAATTCACACATCATATCATATTAAAAAAATGACTTAAATTGGGTTATATGTCTAATATTAAAAATCTAAAACTATAAACCTATAGAATATATAATAGGGGAAAATTTTTATGACCTTAAGTTAGATGGAGATTTCTTAGATATGATGCCAAAAGCAGAATCCATAAAAGAACAAATTGATAAATTGGACTTCATAAAGATTAAAGCCATCAGATCTTCAAAAGACATTGATAAAAGAATAAAAAGACAAGCCACAGCCTCGATTATCTGCAAAATAACTTGTATTCATAATATATAGAGACCTCTCAAAGCTCAATGATAAAAAATACAAACAGGGGCGCCTGGGTGGCTCAGTGGGTTAAAGCTTCTGCCCTCGGCTCAGGTCATGATCCCAGAGTCCTGGGATCGAGCCCTGCATCAGGCTCTCTGCTCAGCAGGGAGCCTGCTCCCCTCTCTCTCTGCCTGCCTCTCTGCCTACTTGTGATCTCTGTCTGTCAAATAAATAAATAAAATCTTTAAAAATATATATAAACATACCTATCAAAAAGGAGTAGGAAATTTGAACCAACACTGTGGAATAGATTATATAGATATGGAAAAGATGCTCACTATCCTTAGCCATTAGAATGCAATTGAAAACACAGTGAGCTGCTTACTGCACACCCATTAGAATTGCTAAAATTTAAAAGACTGACCATATCAAGAGCAGATGGGGATGTATAGAAACTGCAACTCTCATTCACTAAGTACCGGGAAGTAAAATGAAACAATCCCTTTGAAAAAAAAAGGACAATTTCTTAGATATTTAATGCATACCTTATATGTGATCTAATCATTCTACTCATAGGTATTTAGTTACCAGAATTGAAAGCATATGTCCATACAAAAACTCATGCTCAAATTAAGATGTTTATAGAAACTTTATCTGTATAACTTAAAACTGGATATACCTTACATATCTATCAACAAAAAGAATGGATTCACAAACTCATATGATAATACCTAGCAATAACTGATGTTCTCAACAATGATGATAGTCAAAAATAAGTAGGTTAAGGAAAAACAAAAAGCAGACATAAAAATGCATGACATATGTTTCCTTTTATATAGAAGTCTACAAAAACGAAGTAATCTACAGTAAGAGAAAACAGATCAGTGATAACCTGGGAAGGGAGTTATGAGGAATCCCTAGTGTCAGGGATAACAAAGGTGCATAAAGGAAGCTATTTTTGGGTGATGGATATGTTCATTATCTTGAGTGTGTTCATTGCATCATATGTGTGTCTATATATCAAAACTTTAATATCTGTATAACTTAATTATATGAAGGTTCAATTATACATAATAAAGCTGTCAAGACACAAAACATAGCAAAGCAGCCAATAATATATCAAGTTATTGATAGTTCTACAGAAGTATTTAGGTTTTTTGTTTTGTTTTGTTTTTATTTTACAATTGTTAATAAAGAGTAGAATTGTGGGGTACCTGGGTGGCTTCTGGGATAGAACACCATGTCAGGTTTCCTGCATGGGAGACTTCTTCCCCTCCTTCTCCCTGAATGTGCTCTCTCCCCCAAAAATAAATAAAATCTAAAGAATAAAACAACAACAACAAACTAACCTCTAGGAATCCTGCAGGGAAGAAACCTTAAAAAAAAAAAAAAGTAGAATTGTATGTATTCATTCTTATTTTTATGTATGTGTTTGAGGGGTATTCATAGCCAAGTACTCATCATGGTAGCTACTTAGTATTTTTCAGGAAAGGGATATAGGTATATGGATTTGTTGATTTGTAATAAATAAAGCTGAATAATATTTTGAGATCCAAGACAAAGTTTTAGGAATTGTTATGTTATACATCACATAAATTGAAAGGATGTAACTGATTTTCTCATTAAGAAAATGGTTGATATATAAGTAGATAATCATTCAGCAAATATTTACCTATCATCAACTGTCCTGCATTGTTGTAGACATAGGTATTGTTCTAGACATTGAGGATAGAAACAGAGAGAGCTCCAGAGGTCATCAAGCTTTCATTCCATCTGGGGAACACAGATAATAGCAGGTATATGTTTAAATATGAGTGTGAACAAGAAAGTGTTTGGGTATCGAGATGATGGTAAGAGCACTTTGAGGGAAAATACACAGGATAGGATTATTGAATGGGTCAAGAATGGTTTCTTTGACAAGATGGCATTTGAAGAGACCCAGTCAGCTCTCTAGAAAAAGAATTCAAGAGGGGGATAGATAGAGCAGAAGCTTTGAATTAAGAAGATGATTTGCCATGTTTACAAATACCTTCAAATATCTTTTTTTTTTTTAATCTTGAGCTTTACTTATCTCATCAAAACTGTCCCTTCTCAAAAAACAAAACAAAACAAAAACAAAAACAAACTACCTCTCCTTGTACAGTTTTCTTCAATGGGTATTTTACCCTTAAAGGTACTCTCTGTAAATAAAAAGTCATGATAATATGGATAATTTGGAAAGAACTGCAATGTTTCTCAGTTTTTCTCCTATCAGAGTTCAAGCTTTCATAGTATCTAGAACACAGTATGGTGCTGATATTCTACCCAAATGGATGAACAAAGGGATGATATTCTTCCTTGCCGCATGTGTCTTCAGAATTCTTGACACTATGTCATGGAGTTAAAAATCTACTATTGTGTAAAACACCACAGAAGCAACTGGACTTTGGGGATTAAGAGAAAATGCAATGATCCTCCTTATCCAAGGAGGATACATTCCAAGACCCCGGTGAATGCCCTGAAACCATGGATTGTAGAGAACTGTATATACTATTAATATATACTATGTATATATACTATAAGAAGCAGAGAGCATATACTTGTTCTTTCCTGTATATACATCTATGGTTAAGTTTAATTTATTACATTAAAAGATTAACAGCTATTAATAAAATGAAACAATTTCTATGATATGCTCCAATAAAAGTTATGTGAATATGGTTTCTCTCACTCTTTTTCTCAAAATAACCTATACTGCACTTACCCTTCTTGTTTTGACGTGAGATGATAGAATGCATCTGTGATGAGATGAAGTGAGGGGAATGACAATGATGTAGGCACTCTGACATAACATTAGGCTACTATTGACCCTCCGATGGAATTTCAGGAGGAGAATCATCTGCACCCAGACAGCAACTCACCACAAATAAGTAAAATCTTGGAAAGTAAAACCATGGATAAGGAGAACTACTATATATCCTTTTATTTTTATCATTCTGATAAAATGTTGAAGTGTTCCCTTATTTATTCTAATATCTAATATGCACAGTAAAGGAATAGTAATCACTAGACATTCCCAAACATTTGCCTTGGGGATTGCAGTAGGGGCCTGGGTGTTGAAGCATCTGTATTCTGCAGAATGCCCTCCCCCCTTGTGTATTCTCACCATCACTATTCCTACAAATTGTTTCTCTCTGAAACTGGTCATCTTTAACTTAATCAGCATTATTGCTCGTCATTTTGAAGCCTAACCATAACTCTCCCCTCATTCCTCATACTGGAGTTTAGGAGCATTAGGAGGAATGAGGTTCATGCTAAATATTTATGCATAAAAGAAGATAAGGTACTTTAAAATTACCTCAAATCACAGCTGCACACTGATTCCACTGTCAACTACAAAGTCTGTTTGGATTTCATTTAGACTTCAAATGTCTCTTGTCCTCAGAATAAAATGTATTTTTTTTTCTTCTTGTCTTATGGTCCTGAGTATCAGAAAATACAGCAATTTCTTAAAAGAAGCTTTATAGTACATATATGTTATGTAAGTGGTATCTAAATAGAAGTAGTTTCTCTATTATGAGCATTTGTGAAAAGAATTAAAGCCAAGGCTATTTTGCAACATTCTTGCAACTGCAAACAAGGGGAAAAGTGAATAATGGTTTATGTTGTTATTTTGAACTTCCTTCTTAATACTGGCTTCATTAAAATAAACAGTACAACTGGCCTGCTTGATCCTCACACAAATGATAAATAGCTAAGCTTCTGCCAAAGCCCTTACATATAGATTTTCTACATTCTGTGCCTTTGGCTAAAGGGAAATAATAGTTAAGCAAATCCAACTGGCAGCAACAGGCAAGTAGTCTACTATTTGAGGACAGTTCTAAGTAGCCGTTACACAAGTATGAACATACTAAACTTCTGGAAGATCCTTGTGTATCCTTCTTTTCATTTCAAGAGTTAATTGGCAACAACATTCAAATGCATTGGTATAAATAATGGTAGTCTTCTGACAACCACTGAAGCAAGCTATTAAAACTGCAAGGGGGCCTATAGTTACATATACAGGAGTAGAACATGTGCATTTGTTGATTAAATTAAACCATTTCCACCTCTAAATGTGACTAAAAGCAATGCCAGTTTGATTGATGAACACTTTACCATAAATCAAAGCATGGAATCAAAAAGAGCACTAAAAGAATAAAATACCAGATGACTGATGCTTGAATACCAACGCGTAGATGGCAAATAATCACAGGATACATATGTTGGTACATTTCAAGTAATGCATTGCAATAATAGACCACATTAGCTTTGCAACAAACAGAAAATGACCATGTGTTTGCAACTTGGACAGTTAGATTTATATTGGCGACAAAAGCAGTGCTCACATTTTTTTGTCAGGTAAGGATAGAAACAACAGTGTTCTGCTTCAACAAAATTATATTTCTGAAGTCAGTGGAGATTATAACTCGGTGAGAAACCATCTATCCCATCACTGTTAGTAGCAAACAAAATTTCCGTTTCAGCTCAAACCCCTCCTATAGGGACATGAGGAACACCACTTTTTAAGTAGCTGACCAATCTGTCTAAATAATAAAATATGAAAACTAAAATATAACTGTTTTAGCTTTGTTATTAATTTTCTATTTCTATTTCTATTTTTTATTTCATTAGGATAAATACTTAAAATTTTGGTTTATGCATTTATAAAAAAATTCAAGACAAAATAATTATTTTACACTTTTAGTATTTGTTATTTTTTAATTATTTCAATGGCCCAATGGTGGTCAAAACAATGTTTTATTCCCCAATAGCATACTCTATATTTATTAATTAATAATGAAAACAACCCTTTGTTTACTTTATTAGATAAATTAATTAGTAAAATTTATATAAATATTATATCAATGATTTGTTCTAACCACTAACAATTTATCAATATAACTACAAATATATCTTTTCATGTTTTCAAATACTTAACTTACATAGCATAAATACCAAATACTAAATCATTAAAATGTTTATTGGATTTTTTTTTCATGCAGATACCCTTGATATGTCCTCCATTTAGATGAGGATCAGATTAGAAATAATCTGTATGGGGGCGCCTGGGTGGCTCAGTGGGTTAAGCCGCTGCCTTCAGCTCAGGTCATGATCTCAGGATCCTGGGATCGAGTCCCGCATCGGGATCTCTGCTCAGCAGGGAGCCTGCTTCCCTCTCTCTCTCTCTGCCTGCCTATCTGTCTACTGTGAACTCTCTCTGTCAAATAAATAAATAAAATCTTTAAAAAAAAAAAAAAAAAAAAAAAAAAAAAAAAAAGAAATAATCTGTATGATAGGAAGAAAAAGCACAAAGTGAAAATATAGATGATTGGGATTAAAATTAGACTTGTTAGCATTTCTACTTAAACAATAGCAAGAAGTATATCCATTTTTTGGAAGGTATAAAGTAGGCTTTGCTAAATGTTGTCAGGAATTAGTTGTTTCTTTAAGGCATATCTTAAATATGGTTTAAGAGAAATCCCAATAACTCTTAAAGCCCTGACTTTTAAATTTTTAGATATATTGCTGCCAACTTAAGGGTTCTATAATTTTGCTTTATTAATGAATACATATTGAATCCAATTCAATACTACATAATTCCTATTTAAACATGCTTTTGTTTATAAAAAAATAAAAAATTTAAACATGCTTTTGATATTTGCCCATTAAAAAGAAAAATTGGTTTTATCAGTGCATAGTTTTTCACATAATTCAGAGAACTGACTCATAATGATTAGCCTTAATTATTTATGTAAATAAATATATTAATTAGTGAAAATATACTGTACATACTGCTTAGAAGTAATGTAATCTAATTAATGTAAGATATTCCTAAAGCCAAGGCCTGTGAACAATATCAGCTAACTAGGTATTTTATAGATCTATTTAGATTATTATTTTCATTTACTTTTTTTAGATTTTTAAAGACTATAATTTTTTTAAGTCTATGTTAGTGTTGTGTTGGAAGTTCCCTACATTTTTCCTATCCAAAATCTTAAGCAACTGTAAAACTTGTATTTCAAATATAATCTTCCAGGAATAATTAGATACAGAACAATGAAAAGCAATCTTTAAAAAAAATGAAAAGAAAAAGCAATCGTGTAAATAGAATCACTGTTATAAACACAAGATAAATGTGTATAATTAAAAATTTTATCCATGATATTTTCACCTGCTCTTGTAATCATGATGCGATCATCATTTATTTTCTACTTCAGGACATTTGCCTTCCTTTCTTGTCTTACTCCATTCCTTCTTTTTAAGCACTTTGATTCCTATAAAGCAAACACACAGAAAACTTCTCTAGTTCTTGTGTGCATCCTCTTTAACTTTCTCTTTTTTTTTCTCCCTATACTCATTTTTCATTTCACAGGGGAGCCTGTGACCAAATTATTACCCTTTATTGGAAAGACAGCTTGGTTCCATTAATATGTTTGTCCTTCACTAACTGGAATGATATATGTCAATAAAGCAGAAGAGAAATTCAACAAGGCAGAAGGGCTTTTCTTTTTTGTTTTGGTGTGTTCCTCTTCACAAGCTTCTGTAGTGGTGTGGCTTCTCCAGCACCTGGCCCTGGCTGTGTGGGCAGCTTTTCTGGAACTGGGCTTCTGAAACAGGCAGGGACTTAGTTCCAGGCTTCCTTCTACAGCACAGGCAGCTGCGGAGAGGCAACCTCATAGTTTTTCGGTTTTGCCAGGGCCAGGCTCCTGCACTCGGAATGTCCTGTGTGAGACATTCCAGGGACCAAACTTCTGCAGAGTATGCGACCCCTCTCGTGGCTGACTTCTGCAGTACCTGGAAGCTTGCACCACCCATTGCTCTGGGTCATTTCTTTCCTTCTGGGACCCTGACAGATACAACAATCAAACTTTCTGAATGTGCAGTATATAACCTACATCCCTTATTTCTATTTCTTCAACTGCATTTGAGGAAGTTATTACCACCACTTAGCTTATGCTGATGTTTGGTTCCTTAATTCATTCATCTATTAATTTGTATTTTGTTCAATATCTGCAATGCAACAGGCAGTATGCTGGTAGGTGTGTAAATCAATTATATCATAGTTCACATAAAGACCAAAAGTTTCAAATGTTTCAAGAATGAGTCACAGATATTTAAGGAGTATAAACTGGTTCAGAAACCTAACAGAAACATGTTTGATATATTTGTACTAACTAACATTTTACCTATTTGAAAATTCCTTCAAAAATATATATTCAAATGGACAGAAAGATAGGAAATATTATTACACACTAAATAATAATAATAATAATAATAATAATAATAAAGCTCTGTTATGTATCAAATTGTCATCACTTAATACTCCAGACTCCCTTTAGGGAACAAACTGTGCTACTCACAAAAAGGAGAAAAGCCACATGGAAACCATGGAAACACACTGAAGGCAGGTGATTACATTTAAATATCAACATTTGATAAACTCTTTAAAAAAAAAATCAACATTTGGACTCTGGACTTAGAACACTATTTACTGCTTCCAGAATTAACAAAAAACAAAAGATCATTCACATGAAGTCATGTGTATGATTAAAACATATGCTACATAAAATAAGTTTGCCTTGTGATTTATTTTTTCAATATTTAAACTTTCAATTCTCTAAAACTTGTCAAAGGGGCATCTCTAACGTGGGGAATTGGTAGGCATGTTATAGTTATTCTACCTCTAGGTAAGAAACATATAAAAAACAAAATACTGAACACAATGAAAATATTACCTGAGTTCTTCCTAGCTTTACAGGTGGTAGCAACCTTTCATCTCTTATTGTATCTTTTGGTCGTCTAGACATCTGTTTTTGAATAAAGTAATTCTTTCTCCATCAATCATTTCAGCCAACAAGTGTTTATTAAATGCTTAGCTTGTATCCTGCAATTTATCATATTGTCATAGATGGGTGATATAAATTCTGTATATTCTCATATCTTAAATGATTTATAGCCTAATAAAGAACTCTAAGTGTATATAGACAGCACTTCTCATAGAGAAATCTCCTAAAGAGATAAAAGGAAATAAAAGACATTTCAGGTGGAGCATATAGAGAAAAGAGTGAATGCAAATATTTGAGGTCATGAAAGGCAAGCGAAAAAAGAAAAAAAAAGCACTTTGCAGAGAAAGTAGTTTAGTGGTCCTCAAGAGATGAGAGACAGCCCATGGAAAATTCATTTGGAAAAATTAGTGGAAGCAGATTTTGAAAGACTTTATATCATGTCATATTAAAATGGTGGAACATAATCCTGGGACTATAAACTCTAATTTTGTAATCATTAAGCCAATTTAGATAGCCCCATTATTATGCAGTAATCCATTACAGGTAAGTATTGCAATTAATAGAAAAAAAGATTAATTTTATAATTGTTAAATATTTTTCTGAGAATACAAAGAGTCTGAGAATAATACAAACTGAAAATTACTTATTTGTTTAACCTTTAGTAAATACTCATTAGTCCTAAATAATCACATTACTGTAGATGCATATAATGTCTAAATATAATAAAAACTCAAAGAAAAAAAAGGTAAATATATGAGCTACTTCTTGCTTAAAATAGCTTTTAAAAGTCAGATAAAGGAATAAAACAGGTCTTGTGTTATTCTGCAGATTATAAAGTAGTTCTTGAACACCACTTAATCCTCTCTCAATCAGTGCCTTAAATTTAGTAGAACAATTTGAGAAAGTTTATGCTGAGATGTAACCTACATCTAATCACCAGCTCGCCTTATCAAATGCCTTATAAATTACTTCAGTGCCTTTTTGAGACTCCAAGTCTGAGTGCAGAATTGCCAAATGCTAATTATTATTTTGTCCCTACCACACAGGCAAGCATATATTCTTCAAAAAGAAAAACTTTCAGGAAAGCAGATACGATGCATTTCTAAAGCAGCTGAGGAAGGCTTACACAGCATTTCTTTGTTGGTTGATATTGATTATAAAATGGACAATACAATGTTGTGGTCTTCAAATCAGGCAAGTAAAATATAGCATATTTGATCATAAATAAATCATACAATCAGGCAAGTAAAATATAGCATATTTGATCATAAATAAATCATACAATTTTTTCAATGTTATCAAACATTAATATGAAAATAACTTTATATAGCTGTAGGAAATAAATATATTAGATAGTGAATTGTCTGGGCTCTATTGTAAGTGATATTCGAGGGTTAATTACAAAGAAAGAGAATAGCAAGATTGTTTTGTATAGTCCTTCCTGGAAGACTTAACATACAAAGCATGCCTGGAAGTATAGAAAAATAGATGGATGAGAACTGTGTGAGACCTGCCATAAATGAAGAAAAAAAATATATATATATATATGAGATAGTTAACATGAGATAGTTAAATTCAACTGAAATAGAGACTGGCATTAAAAAAAAAAAAAAAAAAAGACCGGAAGGATGCCTGTGTGATTCAATCTGTTAAGCAACTGCCTTTGGCTCAGGTCATGATCCCAGGGTTCCTCATACAGAGGCTAGTGTGGCTCTTGGGATTCTAGTTGGGATCCAGTGTTCAGCATGCTTTGTTTCTATGGTTCCACCCTCTCAACTAAAGCCCTTCCCCAGCACCATCTTTGCAGGGGAGGATGGTACAGGATCCCACAACAGCAATAAGTGCTTCCAAAAGCAAATGACTCATTTCAAGTCCACAGCCCATTTGGAGAACTTGTCTAATAGCCATGCCCTCTAACAAAATACAGAGAAGAGATTGTCCTTTTTGTCACTGAGAGGGGTGGAGCACCAGATTTCATGGAATATAATTAATATTTGCCAAAAATATCAGATTGAATAGTACTAAAGAGTCATTCCAACATTCACACTATTCACACTTTGCTCATTCATTTTCTTTCCATGAGCATTATTTATATAAAAATTATTTTTCCCTGGAGATTATCTGGAATATTGTATTTAGAGTTTCTGATCAGAATGAACCTCCTGTAACGAGAATTTCTGCCAAAGTAATGAAATGTAAGGTGTGGAGAGTCTTCAACATCTTATTAACCATTATTTTGGGAATATTAAAAATAGTTTACAAGCCTCTGATAGCACATTGCACAATTCTTAGCTCTGTACGTATTTCATCAGGAAATTATCCGTATATGTGAAGCATTACTTTTAGTTTTGTGTGTGTGTGTATGATCCTTTCACTTTCTTGCTTAGGTCAGTTTAATATTTTTCTAGTGGTCTTATGTTACTGTTCATAAAATTTAACAATTCCTTTGATACCCATCATAATCTGGCTCCTACACACTTTCCATTTTTGCCAGTTCTCCCCCACGTTCATTAGGCTCCAATCACATTAGCCTTCCCTTACTTTGAATGTCCCAGGCACTTTCCATCTTAAGATATCCATAGTATTTTCTCTTTTTAATAATTCCTTTCTTCATAATTTTAATCAACTCCTATCTAATCTTTACATCTCTGATTCAATGATACTATATTACTTCATTCAAAACCTGGCTTTTTTTTTTGGTCTTGATTCTACTTACCTCATCTCAAAATACCTTGATTTTTCTACATGTTGCTATAACAATGGAGATTTTTCCACTATAGCATATTAATTATGTATTTACCTGTTTCATATCTACTTTTCGTATCTACTTTTCTTCTATATTAAATCTCTATGGAAGTACGGATATGATGACTACTATATCCATAGCATCTATCATGCTAACCATTCTATAAAAATACATAATTTTTTGTTGATAAATGAAATGAAATAAAATAAATGAATAAATGAAATAAATAAATGAATGAATGAATAAATGAAATAAATAAACAAATGAATAAATAAATGAAAATAGTTAAGTTGCATAATAATTTCTCTAATAGACTATATTGGCTTGGTGTTTGAATCTTCTAAACATTATACATTATACATCATATACATAGTACACATTACTATATATTATTATGCAACATAATACACATTATATAATGTTATATATGTGTGTAAATACACACACACACACACACACACACACCTGTACAATATTCAGGGGAAGAGAGGGAGAAGGAGAAGGAGGCAGCAACAAGGGGACATTCTGAAGATAAAGAAGAAGCAGCAGCCATCACCAGCGGATTTCATTATCTGTGTTCACTGAAAAGAACATTCAAATCAGAATAGACTCCATTTCATCAAGATTCAGGGAAGGAAGGAAGCTAACAATAGAATGTGCCCACTTACAATATGAGAGTATTCTGCCTGTTTCCTTTGATTGTGGCCACAGTCCAGCCTCCTTTTGGATATCTAGTGCTGGCTGGCCTCCCAGAATTGGCTCCTGGCCCAGGTCTATCTTGTTGTTCTGTGGAATGCTCTGGAGAGATTTTGTTTGGGAACGTGAGCACAATGGTAAGTATCACAGCTCTTCGATTCTCAGGTATGGTCAGCAGTATATGGCTTTATAAAACTGTACTTCCCCTAATCTTTAAGTGTGAGAAGGTGACTGACAGAATTTCAAGTGTGTAGGAAATGTGCAGCACATTTGAACACACTTGCAACTAGAGCAAGAAAAACCATAGAAAATAGTAAGAAGGTAAAGTAAATCATTAAGAAATAGACCTGGGCCAACTGAGTCAGACACCACATGTCATGATAGAGCAATTTATTATGTTGTGTATTAGTTTTCTATTGGTGCCATAAAAATTACCAGTAATTTAGTATTAAAACAAGAGAAATTTATTATATCACAGTTCTGAACATCAGAATCTGGAAGGATCTCGCTTTTTATTTTCAGAGAGTCACAAGACCCAAATCGAAGTGTTGACAGATCGAAGGCCTTATCTAGAAGATCTGGAGCATAATGCACTTTGACTTATTTAGATAATTGGCTAAATTCAGATTCACACAATTGAAGATCCTGTTCACTTTCTGGTTCTAGGCTTAGCAGTCATTCTTAGCTGTAGGGACTACCAGCATTCCCTGGTCCTTGACCTTCCTCATTTTCAAAGCCAGCAACAGCAGATGAGGTCTCACTTACACTTCAAATTGTTCCTGCCTCTTCTTCCACCACATCTCCTTAACTCTAGCTGGATAAATGTCCCACTTGTAAAAAAGTTCATGTAATTAGATTTGGCCAATCTGGTTAATTCAAAATAATCTTCCCATCTCAACATTTGTGATTGTGACCACATCCGTAAAGTCAATTTTGCCATGTAGCCAAATCATATGAATAGGATATGGCTATCTTTGAGAGACCATTATTTAGCCATTGTTAATCTACATTAGGCTAATAGGATTGAACAACCATATATTCATTCTCTTGAAATCTGGAATAAAAAAGAGAATCAGGAATGTGGACAACATAAACTGTAATTGAGTAGGGTTGAAACTGAAACAATCTTTTTTTGTTAATCCACCTGACACCAAGATTAGATGCCCAGAGTCTTAGTGAAACTCTATTGTTTCAGACATCAAGAGATTCCTAAAAAATAAGATGCTTCTGAGAGACAAATGACTGATCATAAACAAATCTGATTCTCCCTACCTTTCTTGGCTAACATTATTGTATATGGTATGATATGGTCAAAAGCTGACCTAGACAGAAGACATGTGAAATGTATATTCTGGAACAACTTCCTCAATAATGTTCAGTTTATTAAGAATTAAGTACACTATGGGAGACTTGGTGGCTCAGTTGGTTAAGTGTCTGTCTTTGGTTCAGATAGTGATTTCAGGATCCTGGGATTGAGTCCCATGCCTGGCTTCCTCCTCAGCATGGAGTCTGCTTCTTCCTCTACCCTGGGTCCCTCTACCTGCTCATGCTAACTTTCTTTGTCTCTGTTTCTCTCTCTCAAATAAGAATAAATAAAATAATAATAATAATAATAAAAAATGAACTAAGTAAGCTAGAATGAACTTCTGGAGCCATGTAAAGATGCACTGGAAAAAGTAGTTACTGACTTTTTTTTTTTAACTTTTATTTCTGGAGTTCTCTTTTATCTCAACATAATGGCAATGGTGATATATCTACTTGATCTATTTAGGGACTTGAGAATTTAATGCTAATTTCTAAGCTTCAAGTCAAAAGCCACTCTAGAGTTCCCTAAGGGAAGCACTGACCTAATGGATCTCTTTTTAATGACAGATAATGTGATAAAGCCATGACTTGGCAAGTGCAGGGGTTGTCTTGCTTGGCTTTTTGTGGTACATCTGGTATCCCTCATTACAAAAGGAGAGAGTAAAGGAAGACTTCTTTGGCAGTGTGTGCAACGCCCAACTACCTGTAAATCTGCTTTGGCATATTGAGATACTGCTGTATTCTTTCCTTGTCTATTTTAGGCAGTTCATAAACACAGCTTGGCTTGTTTATTAGAGTTCAAAAACCTGGCAAAGTACATCACTACAGCTCTTTTTCATCTGCTGTGTTGACACAAAGATCAGTGACCCTTTTTGAATGATCGAGATTTTGACAGCTTAATTTCTGTGTCATGAGTTGCTAAGGTAACACTATTTTTGTGAATTCCACAGTTAATAAATCCTTAAGAAATGTCTTCCATTTTTAGTATTGAAAGTAATTTAATGTTAAAGTTAAAAGATTTATTTTTTGTTCACTTTTCATTCATTGAATAAACTCAACCGACTTGCTGGTTCTTTTCCTCTTTCATGGAATACTTAATTCAACCAGGACAGAAAAAAGAAATTTAAAACACGATGACATTAACTGGAGAGGAAATAAAACATCTCAAAGAAGAAATAAAGAAAGCACTTTTTTTGATGGCCAGATTATACTTTTGAAATGAGCAGACAAAAGTACACTTTCAGGGTTACCTTTAGATTTGCGGGTTTACATTTTTATATTCAAATTCTATTACAACTTTCAAAATATATTTGCGTTCCCAGAGGGAAATAGAGCATTTGTTTTTCACTGCTGTTTAACAAAATACCACCAACCTAGCTACTTGCTACTTAAAACAATACTCATTCATTATCTCACAGTCTCTATACATCAGAAATCCATGCATGGCTGAATTGAGCTCTCTGCTCTAGAAATGACAAGGCTGAAATCAAAGTGTCACCAGAGTTATTCAGCATTTTGGAGCTCAGGATCTTTTTTCAAATTCAAAAAAATTTTGGTGGGGGGGCAGAAACCCCTCTCTTACATTTGTTTACAATAAAAGAAGGCTAAGAACCTCATTCTCTATTGCTGTCTGTTGAACAGGAACCACTTTTAGCTCCTAGAAGCCATCCACAGTTCTAAACCACTTGGCCTCCAACATAGACCATTTCATCTTCCAATGTCTCTGACTTCAGAAAAAGTCCAGTTTTTTTAAGGGCTCATTTGGTTAAATCAAGCTCACCTTGATAATCTCTTTCAATTAAATCAAAGTTGGCTAATTAGCACAAAAGATCACAGTACTGATATCCCATCATATTTACAGATTCTGCCAGAACTCATGAGGAGGGGATTATAAAAGATTCATACAGTAAGGAGCAAAAATTATGGGGGTTATCCTATAATCCTGTTCACCAAAAGTAGAGTGTGTGCTTTCAATACAAACCATTGCATGTGAATAGCATAAAATAAATAGCTCAAGTCCAATTTAGTAATTTATTGAAACCATTTTAAAAGATAAAATCCTAGATTTTTTTTTTTGCATTTGCAGAAGTTTCTACTGTGGTTTCCCATCATGCATCCTTACAATTATAAAATAGGAAACATATTCTGGCACATCTGCCTGCCTGTTTGCTAATAATATAGACAGACAATTGAACTGTCAGAATTGCATATTAACATTTAAATAATGGTAATAATATCTTTACAACTATATATTATATATGCAAAAAATTTTGGTATATTTTGAAAAATTACCTCATATAATTCTAGACTTTAGAAATATGAAAATTTCCAATAAAATTTCAATTCCTGGGAAAATATTTCAATTACTAGAAAGTATGTGAAACTGAAATATGAAGTGAACACATAGCTTGAGAAATATACACTACGAACATAAATAGGCCATTTTGAGAATTTTATAGAAGTTAGATACCTTGCTAAAGAAAAAAAAAATAATTGGTTAGACATGTAAATCCAAGGAGATTTATGAGATGACAGTAAACATCATATGAGAAATTAATCAGCTGTTACACAGAGTGAACAGCATTATCCTGAGGATTCAGAATGGAATCATGTCATTGGATTTCAAATCAGGAAGTCAGTTACCCATCAACACAAAGTACTCAAATGGATTATGAACCTAGTCATAAAAAATATTAAAATTAACAACAAAAAATCTCTTCTGTAAAAGAAATAAAAGCAATATCTTTGATCAAAATATTATGGAAATTCTAATTTCATATAAATAAAACTAGTAATGTATAAGTAATTTTATATAGAAAGTACATATACATCTTTTAAAACTGTATAAATGTACTTGGATAATGAAGAATCCATGCAATAATTAAACAGATTTATACTTTATTATGCTGCTAAAATACAGCATCTATATATTGAAAACTGAACTTTCTAATCTTCTAAAGATCTTACTCTTCCTGTGTCCTAATATATTCAAATATCATCACTACTTACTTAACCATAGTCAATAAATTATACCACAACTGTCAGAACGTATCATCAAAGTCTTTTGATCCAGTTCAGAAAGATGTCTTGAGGGGCACCTGGGTGGCTCAGTGAATTAAAGCCTCTGCCTTCGGCTCAGGTCATGATCCCAGAGTCCTGGGATCGAGCCCTGCATTGGGCTCTCTGCTTAACAGGCAGCTTTCTTCCTCCTCTCTCTCTCTCTCTCTGCCTGCCTCGCTGCTTACTTGTGATCTCTGTCTGTCAAATAAATACATAAAATCTCAAAAAAAAAAAAAAAAAAACTAGCTTACAAAAAAGAGAAAGATGTCTTGAATCTATTTCTTTTTTTCTTTTCCTTATTTTTTATTTAAATTCAATTAGCCAACATATAGCACATCATTAATTTCAGATAGAGTTCAGTAATTTATCAGTTGCATACAACACCCAGTACTCAACACATCATGTGCCTTCCTTAATGTCCACCAGCCAGTTTTCCTATTTCCCACCCACCTCCCTTCCAGCAACCCACAGTTAGTTTCCTATAGTTAAGAGTCTCGAATAGTTTGTCTCCTCTCTGATTTCTTTCCATTGGTTTTCCCTCCCTTCCCCTATGAACCTCTGCTCTGTTTCTTATACTCCACATATGAGTGAAACCATATGACAATAGTTCTTTCTCTGACTAATTTATTCTGTTTAGCATAATACCCTCCAGTTCCATCCATGTCGATGTAAACTGTCTTTTTTTCTGCCTTCTGTGTTCACTGCAATTTTCCATTGGTACTTTAGATTATAGACATCACACAACCCTAGGAAAATTCTCATGATCTGATAATATGCAGGGAATGATCTCTCTTTTGGTATTGGTTGAGTCCTGATTTGTGACCCAGTATGTGGTCTATTCTGGAGAAGGTTCAATGTGCACTCGAGAAGAATGAGTATTCTGTTGTTTTAGGGTGGAATGTTCTGTATATATCTATGAGGTCCTTCTGGTCCAGTGTGTCACTCAATGCTCTTGTTTCTTTATTCATTTTCTGCTTGGATGATCTGTCTATTACTGAGAGAGGCATGTTAAGATCTCCTACTATTAATGTATTCATATCAATATGTCTCTTTATCTTGATTAATAATTTTCTTATGTAATCAGCTGCTCCCATATTCGGGGCATAGATATTTATAATTGTTAGATCATCTTCCCTTTAAGAATTATGTAGTGTCCTTCTTTATCCCTTTAAGAATTATGTAGTGTCCTTCTTTATCTCTGACTACAGTCTTTAGTTTTAAATCTAATTTATCTCATATGAGAATCGCTACCCCGACCTTCTTTTGAGGCCCATTGGCATGAAATATTCTTCTCCATCCCTTCACTTTCAGTCTGGGTGTATCCTTAGGTTCAAAATGGGTGTCTTGTAGACAACATATGGAGGGGTTCTGTCATTTTATCCAATCTGCAACCCTGTGCCATTTTATGGGCACATTTAGGCCATTCACATTGAGAGTGATTATTGATAGATACGTTTTTATTGACATCATGTTACCCTTGAAGTCTTTCTTTCTGTAGATTGTCTCTATATTTCTGTTCAATGGCATTCTTAGGATTTTTTCTCTTTTATAGAACCCCCCCCCCCTTAATATTTCCTGCAATGTTGGCTTGGTGGTTGCATAGTCTTTTAAGCCTTGCCGGTCTTGGAAACTCTTTATCTCTCCATCCATTTTGAATGTCAGGCTTGCTGGATAAAGTATTCTTGGCTGCATGTTCTTCTCATTTAGTGAGAATATATCTTGCCAGCCCTTTCTGGCTTGCCAGGTTTCTGTGGACAGGTCTGATGTTATTCTGATGGGCTTTCCTCTGTATGTAAGGAACTTCTTTGTCCTAGCTGCCTTCAAGAGGGCCTGACTACAATTATAATTCTTCATTCTTGCTATTAGGTGTCTCGAGGAATTATGAGAATCTATAATCTTGGGGGGAGACCATTCTGCCTCTAGTACATGAATGTTGGTTCCATTTGTGAGATTGGGAAAATTTTCGTGGAGAACTTGTTCCACTATATATTCTAGACTTCTTTTTTTCTCCTCCCCTTCAGGGATTCCAGTAATTCTGACATTGGAACATTTCATGGCATCATTTATTTCCCTGATTCTTTTTTCGTGGCTCCTAAGCTGTTTGTTCCAGGCTTCCTCCTGATCCTTTCTCTCTATCTGTTTGTCCTCCAGATCACTAATTCTATCTTCTGTCTTAGTAGCCCTAGTTTTTAGAGAATTTAGATTAGATTGGAACTCATTGAGAACATTGTGAACATCATCCCTGGTGGCTTTCATCTCTGCCCTAACACTGTGCACATAATCCCTGGTGGCTTTCAGTTCTGCCCCAATCAATTCCGTTTGGTCATCCATGGCTTTCTCCAACCAAGTTATTTCCTGGATAATTGTTAGCCTGAAATCCCTTTCCGACACATTGTTTATGTCGATAGCCATTAGCTCTGTTGCAGAAGGCCCATCCTCTGAATTTTTGTTCTATTGGGCATTCCCAATAGGTGAGAGATGACTGAATGGATGTAGCTGGATGTATCAAGGTGTACCCTGTAATGATTCTGAGCAATCAGGAGTCCCTACCCAAATGAGAGGGAAAAAAAAAAAGAAAGAAAAGAAAGAAAGAAAAAGAGAAAAAGAGAGAGAGAGAGACAGGAAAAAAAGGGAAGGTAAAAGAGAAGGCTCAGCCCAAATGAGCCCCAGGGTAAGATTTATGAAGTATACAAACAAAAACAGACAAACAAAAAGACCGATAAAAGAAGAAAAAAAAAAAGAACCCCATCAAAAAGAACCCTAAGTATAAGATTTATATACTGTCATAACAAACACAAATACACAGAAATATTGGCAGAAGAAAAAGATGGGAGAGTGGTTATAAATTCTCAGTGTGGGCAAGGAATGTTATTTTGATTCTTCCTGGATGTATATTGATATCTTTGTTAAAGGACTCAACTTTCATAAGATAAAGGGGAATTAAAAATTTACCTATTTACCTATAGGGGTAGCATTGATTGGGGAAAGGGGATTACCTTGAAGTTTAACTCTATATGAATATTAAAACATTAAAAATAAAAAAAGAATAAATTAAACTAAGCTTAAATTTAAAACAAAAAAAATTAAAAATAGAAAAGCAAAAGAAAAACACGGGTATATGTATCAAAAAGTTCAGGTTAAAAGGTTATTATGGAATTTGATATAATGGACATCTCACTGTGATGGTAAATAGGTTAAAATATTATCTATATATAAAAAAAAGAACCAGTATAGTGGGAATGAATTAAAAATAAAAGTTGTATCTATGAAGTAGTGGTGGTTGTTCTCTTGTTGTCTTCTTTTTTGTTTGTTTCTTTTTTTTTTTTTCTGGTTGGCTTTCTGGGGGAGGGGCCTGCCACATGGGTTTTCAGGCAATGTTCCCTGAGTTAAGTCTTCCTGCACCCCTCAAAGCGGTGGGCTCTGAGGAAACCAGTTTTTCAGGCTTTTGTTCCCCGGACGTTTTTATGTTTCTTTGTTCGTTTATTTTTTCTCTTACTTTGAGGGCTTTTGATGGTTTTTGGAGGTTTAGAGGAAATCAAACTGCACCCCGACCTCCCTCTTAGAGAGAAGCCTCAGTCTGTTCCCCGCTGAGTGCTGCGAAGCACATAAGTTCCCCCTCGGCCTCTGGCAGAGCACGTTGAGAATCTCGGTCCCTGGGGACACAGGAACTCCTGCTTCTACCCAAAACCACAACAGCTGTGGCTGTCTGGGCAGCTCCGGACCGCCAGAGAGGTTCCAAGCTATGATCACACACTGAGATTTTCCCGCTGTCCTGGGCTGGGAGTGCCTGGTCTTTCTGGGTCCGAGAGTACCCAGCTGGCCCCTGTGTACACCTCTCCCAGGGGAGGGTGTGGGGCGTGCACATCTCAGGATCTGATAGCACCACAGGGCACTCGAGTGGAGAGTGCAAAAAGGCTGTGCTTCTGCCCGCTGGTGAGGCTCCCATCCCCTCATGGGAGCAGGACCCTACGTGCTCTCAGGGGTGCTGGCAGCTCATGGACCAAGACCTGGTTTCTCTGCCACACTCTCTCTGTCTCAGTGATAGGAGTAGCTGTACTGGGTCCAGGGACTTAAGCTCCTGTCCCTAACCACCCTGATTCCCCCCCCCCCCCCAGTGATCCTTTGCTCTTTTTGAGTGCTTTCAATCAGACTCCAAGTTAATGCTGGTCCCCAGATGCAAGGCACTCTCGTATTGAGGTTTTACTTTCCAGTGGGTCGCCTCTGGTGGCTCCCTCCTCCTTTTGTTTATCTTCCAATATCAAATGTTCCCACTCTGCTTTTCCTGCCCACTGGTGTCTTCTATCCCTGTAGAGATCCAGACGTGTATAATTCTGATCTCAGGCTGTTTTCATGGGTGATCAGAGATCTTTGGTAGGAAATCAGCTCACTTTAGGGTACAGGTTGAAACAGTGCCTCCTCCTACTTCCCCACCATTTTGTCTCCCCCAACACTACATTTTCTAAAAACACTGTCAAAGTACTACATTTGGTGAATAATAATAATAATAGTAGCAATAAAATTTCTAAATAATTGTTATTTGAATTAATTTTCAACTAAATAAATGAATTAATTAGAAAATGTTAGCTTTTCAAGTATTTTTACCTGAAATCTTGCTTCAGACTGTCTCAGAATACTTTATTTGGTCTGGCCCTCTGTCACTTTCTTTGTCTCTCTAACTTAATCTAGAGGATGGAAACAGCATTTACTTTTTCTTTTTCTTCTTCTTCTTCTTCTTCTTCTTCTTCTTCTTCTTCTCCTTCTTCTTTAATATATTTACTATACTCTTAGGGTTTTTAAAAAGATTTTATTTAGGGGCGCCTGGGTGGCTCAGTGGGTTAAGCCGCTGCCTTCCGCTCAGGCCCTGGGATCAAGTCCCGCATCGGGCTCTCTGCTCAGCAGGGAGCCTGCTTCCCTCTCTCTCTCTCTCTGCCTGCCTCTCCATCTACTTGTGATTTCTCTCTGTCAGATAAATAAATAAAATCTTTAAAAAAAAATTAAAAAAAAAAGATTTTATTTATTTATTTACTTATTTATTTATGGGGGGAGAGGCAGAGAGAGAGAAAATCTCCCCCAGGATCTGTGTTGAGTACAGAGCATGATAAGGGGCTCTATCTCATACTCTGAGGACATGACCTGAGCCGAAATCAAGAGTCAGATAATTAGCCAACTGAGCCACCCAGGTGCCTCTGATGTAGTTTTTAATATGAATGTGGATCAGATCATTTTTATGTATTTTCATATGCTAAAAGTCCCTGAATTTATTCATAATTTACAGATATACATCTTTCTCATTCATTTATTCATTCTATTATTCACTAATTTATTCAAAAAATAATTGAACAGCTGCTATATAGGAAGGGGTGGGAGGCATCCCCCAACAGTGTAGGGCACTTAACATGAGGTGATTAATTGTTCAAAAGACCATGGTTGACCTGAGAGGCTAGGGCTTCTTACTTTGACTGACAAAGAAAGTTAAAAGGGGCCTCAGAAACAGTCCTATTGTACTCAAAGTTGATAGGGGTATAGAGGCTAAAACTGTTGAGGATAGGTGTGGGTTTTAGAAAGATAGGGGCGAAGTTCTGATTTGAGAGCCTCTCCCATTAGTCCTAAAAATGTCAATTTTTTTCACCACATCTCTTTTGATAAAACTAATCAACAAGCTAGAATCATTATATTTAATTCTTTAAATCACATTAATGGAGCTTTCTTTACAAGAAGTAAGATTTACAAACTGAAACCTTACTCAACTTTTCTAGACTTCAGTTTTTTTTGTTTTTTTTTTTTTTTTTTACTTTAAACTGGGTGTAATCATATTGCATAGTCTCTTAGCTTCATATATTTGTTGTGTGGTTCATATGAATTAATTCAAGGAAACACCTAGAACATTTCCTAATGTTGAAAGTGCATGCTCAAACATATCAAGTACCACTACCTTAGTATTAAAATAATGAAGTAGAGATGAGGATGTGGTTGCTAGTCTCTTGTCTTTTTTCCCCCCCCAGAGATGTGCTTATCCTTTTTGTTTATTTTATATTTCTTTAGGTACATACATGTATCCATAGTCTACTCTCATTATTGAATGATAAGTACCTTATTATTATTATTATTATTATTATTTTGGTACTCCACAAAACCCTCTACAGTACAATTTTAAATATGCTGCTGACTTATTAACAATCTTTATGTGTTCTTTTTATCATAGAATGCTCTTTATGTGTATATGGTGTTAATTTTATTAAAAAAAATGTTTTAGGCAATTTTAATCAAGGGTGCTTTTACTTTTTTAGGCTAGGTTGCATTTTGGTTTATTTAAAATAATCAGTGAGGGAGGATTTTGGGGACCAGAAACTTAGGGATCATTCAATGAAGGTTTTCTTCTGTTTTACTCAATATCTAGATATCGCTACATTGGTTTATGCCCTCTTGCCCTCCCTCATATCTGAGTATTTCTGGATTCTCTGCCTGAAATGACAGAACACACCCATTTGCCTACAACTCGGCATCTGTTAAAAAACGATTTGGGTATGACTCTGTATTTTCATCCTTTAACAAAGATGGCATCCAATAGCCACTCCATTTTTTTTTTAAGATTTTATTTATTTATTTTTGCAAGAGAGAAAGAGGGAGTATGGACAGAGGGAGATGCAGACTCCCTGCTGAGCAGGAAGCCCAATGCAGGACTCCATCCCAGGATCCCTGGTATCGTGACCTGAGCCAACGACAGATGTTTAACATACTGAGCCACTTAGGCACCAGCCATCCCAATTCTATGTGTCTTTAGTCCTTCTTTTTTCTTGTATAGTAAGTAGAAATAAACACTGATAACTAATAACAGACTTATTACACAGAAGGAAATGCTGTACTCCTGTCATTATTTTAATCTGATCTTAGAGATAAATATTCATTTTTATCTTATTGATTTGAGAACATTGGTTAAACCTTAACTTATTTAATCTCTTTAAAAAATTTCTTTTGGGGAGCACCTGGATGGCTCAGTGGGTTAAGTGCCTGTCTGCCTTTGACTCAGGTCACGATCCCAGGATCCTGGGATCCAGCCCTATGTTGGCTCCCTGATCAGTGAGGAGTCTGCTTCTCCCTCTTCTCTGCTCTCCAAAGCCCCTATGCTTGTCCTCTTTCTCTCCTTCTTTCTCTCAAATAAATAAACAAAATCTTTAAAACAAGTTTTCTCTTGGAAGAGTGGGAAAAAAATCACTAAATATATAATAAGTACTACGTATTTCTTACATTTGAAACATTGTTTTCAATAATTTCTATGGCCTGGCTATGCTTTCATAATTATTTTGGTGTTTGTATATTGCATATCTACATATATATTTTCTTTTAGTTTGTTTGAAAGAAATATTCTATATAAATTTAAAATATTATTTTTTAGTTGATAACCCCAACTCAAACATAGACGCAGGTGTACAAAATTTAATGTTCCAGGAAATGTGAATGGGTCTAAGTCTTTACAAAAGAGGAAAACAAAAGGTGCTTATCTCACTAAAAGGAAAAAGGGGAAGAAAAACTTGGCTAGAAGAAAACAATTGCATCTTGAAATATATCTCAATATTTAACTGACTGCCAACAAATACTTGTTTTGATCATACTATGTTAGAAGAATCATGTTGGCTATTAAACCTTAAATATATAACTGCCCTCAATGACTCTACAATTTATTTACAGAAGCAATATACCTACATGTCAAAATAAAATATCTAATCATACTCAATATAAATATATAGGACACTTAAATATCTCCCTATCTCTTACCAACTGTCCATTTCTTTCAAATAACACTCATTTTTTTAGTAGCTACTGTATATCATGACCCAGAAGATTTTTTTACTGCTCAATAATAGAAAGCAAATAATTTATTCTTGTTTCATCTGAGCACAAAAGGTGAATAACCATCATTCAAAAATGTCTATTTTATTTTAATTGACCTTTTAGTCCTTTTGGAAAGCGAATCCTTAAACAGACATTAATGAAGAACTTTAAAAATTATTGTCAAAATTTAATTTACAATTTATGTTATCTATATATATTTTGATTGAACCAATGACACCACACCATTGTTATAATTTCACCAGGTTTTTTTTAATACAGGTTGTTATAAAGAAAAATGCAGGACCAAAATAATATCACTTAGGCCATGTCACAAAACCAGGGTTTAGGGGTGCCTGGGTTGCTCAAGGGATTAAGCCTCTGCCTTCAGCTGAGGTCATGGTCTCAGAGTCCTAGGATGAAGCCTTGCATTGGGCTCTCTGCTCAGCGGGGAGCCTGCTTCCCGCCCTCCCTCCCTGCCTGCCTCTCTGCCTGCTTGTGATCTCTGTCAGTGAAATAAATAAATAAAATCTTTAAAAAACAAAACAAAACAAGCAAACAAACAAAAACAGGCTTAATACCTAATGTAATTGCAGATGCAATCTCCCCCAGAGATGTCTTAACCCGTCAAGCCAGGAATTTTCTGATCAGTGCCATGTTATCCCTCTCTATTCCCCAAAGAAAGGTGAGGTCATTTGCATGGTGAAACCCCCTAGTTTTCCACCTAAGGTAAAGTGACCTTGACTGGAACAAATATTTTCTTTTGCCAATAACTTTCTTAATCTATCCTCCTTCTTATGAAAACCTTCCATTTTGTTCAACTCCTGGGAGCTCCCCTCTATTTGCTAGATAGGATGCTGTCCAATTCATGAATCATTTAACAAAGCCAATTAGATCTTCAAATTTAGTTGGTTGAATTTTTTTTAACAAGGTCAATCCAGACATCTATGGACATGAAGAATCTGAGAAACTTAGAATCATTTCAGAATGATACACAATAACTGAACCTTCTACTTTAACTAGTAGCATTTTTTGACCTATCACAAATGCAGTTACAAAGTTAAAACAAATTCCAAGCTAATATTTTTTTTAAAAGATTTTATTTATTTATTTGAGAGAGAGACAGTGAGAGAGAGCATGAGAGGCGAGAAGGTCAGAGGGAGAAGCAGACTCCCCATGGAGCTGGGAGCCTGATGCGGGACTCGATCCTGGGACTCCGGGACTGTGACCTGAGCCGAAGGCAGTTGCTCAACCAACTGAGCCACCCAGGTGCCCCCCAAGCTAATATTTTAAGGAAAAAGTGCAATTGTGTGACTATATATGCCAAGTTTGAAAAAAAATAAAAACAAAACAGAAAACATATAATTGTTTTCTAACCTCAACTGTCTAACTAGAAACCCATAGAGCTAATATATGACAGCTAAGCCAAAAGGAAAGCTAACATATTTTTTCTTTGCAAATATTTGTAAATTATGATCCCAAAATTCAACAGAAATTGAAAGGACCCAAATCACTAATAGAACAACAGTTCTCAACATATTTTATCCACTTATTATGGAATTAAGCTATCTGAATCAGCTGGATTTTAATTCAGAGACTAGAGAAGAGGTAAGCAGAGAAGTAAACAGCATAGCCAATATTTCTAGATATGTATTCAATTAATAGAAAGATTTATACTGGAATATTGCTATATTTATTCTTCTGTCAAATTTTAGATAAAAATCAATAAATTATTTATAGACAAAATAGTTTCTATTTGCAATCCTAATACTAGAAATAAACAAGGACACTGATGACTTTGGTCAAAAGTATAATTGCTTAAGATGTCTGTAAATATCTTGGAAAAACTGAATTTCTTGTCACAGTCATTCCATATGTATTCCCAGATGAAAAGTCTATCTAACTGTCAATTCTGCTTTGGGCTACCCTTTTGCAAATATCTTGGGTTGTAGCAAGAACTACAGCTTCCTCTGGAATCTCCTCTACGCACTCTGTTATATTTGCACCTTCCCATTACACGTTTCTTACCATTAGCATTTACATATTTTTTTCACTCAAAATGTAACAAAACAAACACATGAACAAACAAACGAAAGCATCTGTATCCACAAAAATGTTCCTTTTAAACTATTATGTCCCTTCAAGTTGCAGCCAGGCTTCTAATATTCTCTCAGTGTGCCTTCTCAGCTTTAGCTCAAATATTCTCTTCAGTTTCCTACAAAGTAGCCTCCACTCAACATCAGTGAAACTTCTCTGAATATGTTTAATATCCACCTCTATCTATCTATCATCTATTTATCTATCATCTATCTTTCTATCTATAATTAAACAGCACAACCAAATGGGATTTATCCTACTCCAGGTATGCAAGGTTTTAACATTCAAAAAGAATTAATGTTAATCCATTATGTTAACAGACTAAAAAGGAAAAATTACATGATCATATCATGTAATCAAAATTACATGATACAGAAAAAGTATTTGACAAAACCCAGCATCCATGTGTGATTTTAAAACTCCCCGTAAACTAAGAATAAATAGAAACTTTCTCAACTTGACAAAGACTATCTAAAAAAAGGAAAAGAAAAAAGAAAACAATACAGTTGAATTAATACTTAATGGTGACAAAGTCAAAGCATTCCCATTAGGATCAGGCATAAACCCATGATGTCCCCTCTCAGCACTCTTTTTCAACGTTGTACTGGAAGTCCTTGCTAAAACAAGAAAACAAGAATAGGAAGCAAAAAATGCACACATTGGGAAGGAAGATATAAAACTGTTTTTGTTAAAAGATGAACTGACATCAATGGAGAAAATCTGAAAAAAAATGACTAAACACTTCTGAAACTAATAAATGATTATAGCAATGAATATAGCAAACTAATAAATGATATAACAACAACAACAAAACAGGATACAGGGTTCATGTATAAAAGCCAATTGTTTTCCTGTATTCTAACAATGAATACATGGAATTTGAAATTAAACAAATACAAAACAGGATGTATAATAGTACCCCCAAAATAAAATGAAATACTTGCTGTAAAAAATCTAATAAAATATGTACAAGATCTATATAAAGAAAAATACAAAACTCTTAAAAACAAAATTGAAGAAAAGCTAAGAAAATGAAGAAATAATCCATGTTCATTGATAATAAGACTCAATATTGTAAAATGTCAGCTCTTAACTTGAACTATGGATTCAATGCATTATCAATTACATCCTAGTTTAAGTGTGGAATTTTTGTTTGCTTTTGGTTGTTTGTTTTTAATTAATATTAACAAAATGACCACAAACTTTATACAGAGAGAAAAAGACCCAGAACAATTAACATAATGTTGAAAGAGAAGAATAAATTTGGAAGATTGATGCTACCTGACTTTAAGATTTATTATAAAGCTAGATAATATATATAATCAAGATAGTATAATATTGGTGAAAGAGTTTACTAATAGACCAATGGAACAGAATTGAGAGCTCAGAAACTGATCCCCATGAATATAATCCACTGATTTTTGACAAAGGAATAAGGTATTCACTGAAGCAAAGGTAGTCTTTTCAAGAAATGGTACTTGAACAACTGGATATCCATATGCAAAAACAAACAAACAAACACATCTGGGGAGATACCTACCACCTGTCACAAGATTTAACTAAAAATGGAATATAGATCTAGATGTAAAATTCAGAAATATAAAACTCTTAGAAGACAACATAGGAGAAAACCTAGATGTCAATGCCGTTTTAAATACAAGACCAAAGCCATGGTCCATTAAAAGAAGACCCGAAATGTTAGATTTCAATAAAATTTAAAAAAAATGTATTCTCTAGGAAAGATAATGTCAGAAGAATGAGACGATAAGCCACAGACTGTGAGAAATTATTTCTGAAACATGCATTGGATAAAAGCTTATTATCCAAAATATACAGAGAACTCGTAAAAATCAACAATAGATAAACAATCCAATTAAAAAATGGTGCAAACATAGTAATAGGCACCTTACTAAAGATATACAAGTGGAAAATAAGTATATGAAAATATATGCTGCATCATATGCCATAAAAGAAATGCAAATTTAAAAAAATAAGATACCACTACACACTATTATGGTGGCTAAAATCAGAAACTGATAGCATTAAATGCTGACTAGGATGTGGGGCAGTGTGAGTGCTCATATATTGTTAGCAGTAATACAAACAGTACAGTCACTCTAGAAGACAGTTTAGTACTTTCTTACAAAGCTAAACATATCCGTACCATACGATTTAGTAATTGTACTTCTTGTTACTTAATCAAAGTACTTGAAATCTTATGTCCATATGAAGATCTGTATATGTATGTTTATAGCAGCTTTATTCATAATTGCCAAAACTTGATACATCCAAGATGTCCTTCAGAAAGTAAATAGATAAATAATAGTGTATCAAGAGAATGGAATATTATTTAATGTTAAAAATAAATAACCTATCAAGACATGAAAAGGCATAGAGAAATTTTAAATGCACATTACTAAGTGAAAGAAGCCAATTTAGAAAGCCCACAAAGTGAATGATTCTAATTATATGACATTTTGGGAAAAAAAAACCCACAAAACTCTGGGGATAATGAAATGTAAAGTAACCACTTTTCTGGGGGGTGGAGGAGGTGAGTAGACAATGCATGGATGATTTTTAGTGCAGTGAAAATACTCTGTATGATAGTATAATGAAGAATATCTATCATTATATAGTGCCCAAAATAAAGGACTGTATAACAACCAGAGTGAATCTTAAAGTAAATAATAAACTTTTGGTGATTATAATGTGTCAGTGTAGATTCAATCTTGGTTAAAAAAGAAGAGTGAATAATGTTGATAGTGGAGAAGTCTATGCATGTGTGCATGTGCAAGGGTAGGCATATATGGGAAGTCTTTGTACCTCTTTTTCAGATTTATTCTAAATATAAAGCTGCTCTAAAAAAAGTTAAAAAAAAATCCAAACATAAAATTTTAACAATTACTCATTTTTAATAAAAGCATATAGATGGCTCCCAGAAGTCCCCATTGTTCATCTTTGCTTTATGAAAATCACATAAATTTCTTGAAGCTGTATCATTAAGATAAGAACGCATAATCCTTTTTTTTTTTTTTTGTACAGATCTCTTTTAATCTGCCTCACATTTTAATCGGAAGGGAGTTTAGAAGTCTGATAAAAATATAATTCTTTATACTTACACTTCTGTAAAAAATAAAATAAAATGAAAAAGAAAATAGAACTCTTTGGCTTTATGCCTTAAGGATCTATGAATTCCCAATAAAAGTGACCTGGTCAGATATGAACTAGGAAACTTCTATCTTGAAATTTGAAAATATTTTCTTTAAAATCCTTTTCTAAGTCACTATTAATCATTGCCTATAATGGCTCTGGTGGTTAATATCTCTTTTATATAATTAATAATTATTTTTTCTCCTTTTATTTAGTATAGCTATTCTTGAGTCCTGAATTAGAATGTGACGATTGTGATTAGTGGAGAGAATAAATAATAATAGCAAACTATCAAATTAATGTTATCTGCAAACATAGTCATACCATTTCTTGAAACATCAAAAGTAGGCAGCCAAAAGTTGGCAAAGATCTGAATAGCATTTCTTGGTGAGACTGGCCAGTTTTATGAGTCCTGGGCATAAGGTCATATAAGAAGGCTTACAGTAGCTGTGGGCATTCAGTGCCCTAAACCACTGTGGTGAAAGTGGTGACTCAGAGAAAGAGGTGGAGGTAGATTAGGAGAGAAATATCTGCTTTGCAAATCTGCTTTTGAATGAACAGAGTGATTTCCAACGTGAAAGGCAACTTCGAGTTTTGTTGGCCAACTTTTATAGAATCAATTAGATAGATTGACTTTGTGACAGTCCAAATCAGTCATTACGATGAGTGAAAACAGTGAATCGACCCTGCTACAATCCAGTGTTTGGGTCATACAGGCATGAACTAGGGTTATATGTCTGAAGTAAATGGATGAAGAAACAGCAGTGAGGTCAATACATTTCCTTGGCCTCATCTGCTTAATTTAGAATCCCAATAGCCTCCAGACCAATGCACTGAGGGTCAGTCATTGAGACAGCCAATCACAAACTGCTCTAGGAATGAAGCCGTAGTGCTGCAACATTTATGAGAGTCTAAAGTTGAATAGGTCTTGAAAGAGCTTTTATTTCTTTTTCATCTTAACTAATTATTAACCATCATTTTCTACTATTCATACCCTTTCTTCCAAAACTTGTAAATATTTACCTTAGAACTTAATATAAACTAAAAGCTAATGATCTATGAGTAAAACACTATACTACCTAAAAATAGCAAGCAGGTCCAAATTGGAAAAAAAAACCAATCTAATTATAGTACCCTAAAATGCTGTGATATCTCTCCATTGGTAAATAAAGCATGATTGGGGATCTGTAAAAATCACACATTAAATTTAATTATGTTATTTACTTTAAAAAGTCTTTCCTGCAACATTTAAGATTTTTAAATGACGTAACACTTGCTCTTTCTAGACTATTTTCTAAATATCTATAATTCTTTTTTTTTTTTCTTCACATGGTAAGAGGTTTTATTTGGTAAAATATAGACAGATAAGTAAAATATTTTTGACAAAGTTGAAATGTTTAAGATCTTGAATAATTGCATTTAGTGAACAACTGTGTGCAAAACAAAATACACATGCAAATAAGAGAGACTTAACAAACTTTGATCAGTAAATCATTTTCTCTTTTTTTAATTCAATTAGCCAACATATAGCATATCATTAGTTTTTTATAATATGTTCAATGATTCTCAGTAGTTGCATTTAACATCCAGTGCTATATTTCTTTTAAAATAATCTTTGTTCATTGTTTCTTTGGGTTTTCTACTGGATCTCTCTTCTTAAAACACCTGTCAGGTTCATAAACATGTTATACCTTTGTGGTATATCAGAATGGAGATTGGAATAATTCAAAAAGACCACCCTCTTTCAGACCATATGCTATTTTTCCCTAACAAAATTATTTCTTACATTTTCACAGCAGGTGACTTTGATATGTACATATATATTTTTGCTTACTAGTGTTTCAAAGTCAGTCTTTAACAACAAATAAACTTACCTTGCACAATTTCAGTGATTCCAGGTGTCCTCCCACCAAACATTTCTAAATATAATTTACATGGATTGTTTTCTGCTTTCCTTCAATATCGAACATAGCCATAAATTGTTGCCTTCAAATCCAGGACAGTGAAAATAAGTTCATCATATATCAAACCTTAACCATTTTGAAGAAAATAAGGGAGACTTAAATAGAAATTTAATGTATGAACTGTATGTACATGTATGTGTGTATGTATGTATACATATATATACAAACATATACACACACACAGATGAAGATGACAGCAATAACAGTACCCAAAGTACTGTTGGGACAGCAATAACAGTACCTAAACCACCAGTAGAATTCACTGGTTATTGCATCTGAATGCAATTTTTTAATCTATTCATTCAACAAATGGTATCAAACCACCATATTTCTAGGTAATATTTTGTGGTGCAGAAGTAGAGAAAAAAATAAATATAGCCTTTGTCCTTATGATATTAAAATTTTAGTGGAAGAGATAATGAATAAACAACAAAAAATATAATATAACATCAGATAGCTTTTGAAAAGAACTACAAAGATTAACATTAAAAAAATAGAGAGTAAGAAGTGTCCTCTTTTAGATGGTTTGGTAAGGAAATTTCCCTCTGATGCAGTGAGATGTATTCTCCTGTATGAATGAAATGAGGCAGAGCCAGAAAGCTACATGGAGAAAAAACACCTTACACAGAGTTAATCAAGGCTTTCTCTTCAGAAAAGTACAACGGACACATGTCCAAGGGTCAGCAAACATACCATTGTGACTGGAGCATAGTGAGCAAAAGTAGTCCTATTTGATGATGTTGGAAAGATAGCTAACAATAGATAAGGTTTTGTAGGGCATGACAATGTCTTATATGTTGATCTAAATGTGATATGTAATGCTCAGGTATTACCACAGTAATTATGGGTAACAAACCACTATGAAACCAGGGAATGCAAAAATTAACATGTATGTTTCATTTCTACATCATAAGGTTGGCTAGGGTTCAGCTGGGCTCAGGGGGCATAGTCCCAGTTGGTGGGGCGGGTTCAATATATCCACTGTATCCCCCTCCCCAGGTTATTATATTTACAACTTCTGCTCTGGACCTATTTCTATGTAAATGCACATTCTTTGTGTGTTTGTTTTCCTCTTTTTCCCTGGATGAAAGCTATATTGAAACATGTATAGTACCTGACTTTTTCACTACTGTAACACTTATGGCTGCAGTATAAGAAACTGTGGAGGTACTTAATACCACATTTGATATTCAAAACCTGGAGAGGTTTTGAATTAAAGCCATTATTAGGTAGATAGATGATTCTTATGTATTCTTCTCTCTGTAGATAAGGTTTGCAGGCACAGTTTCTATCCCTGGAGAAAGAAATACGCAGATTTTGAGGCAAGCTAAAATCAGGAGAGATATACTGGGGGACCCAGAGTAGCCAAGGATGACACAACATTCTCCAAATTAACCTTACATATACTTAAATTGATATTGAGCATCTATCTGCTTCATTCATCATTCATTTATTACAAGAAATTCTGAACTTGGGTGAAGACAAGCATGTAATATATTAGGTTTCTTGACCTCTAAAATTAATTATCCAGGTATAAGGTCATGATGCGGTTCAGACATGCATAAGAAAGAAGAGTAAAAGACCCACCATGATGAATTTACAAAACAAATTTCGTGGTCTGGTAATTTGAAACACTACAAAACTGTATGATTGTTTGAAGTTTTGTAATTACTAGATTAGAAAGATAGTTTTGTTAGTAATGTACATTATTACTTTTTTGCATTACTTACCTTGTTTATTAAAAAATAATTCTAAGAAGCATCTGTATTCATTATGGAATAACATAAGAAATAAATGCAGAAGACATGCTGAATATTTTTCATTGCATTTGTAAAAGAAATTTCTTTGTCCCAATTGATTTAGGTTGCACTACCTTAGGCATAATCCAGCTAAAAATTCCCTAACTGGTGAAGCTGATATGTGAGCATATTAATGTGTTTTCATTTTCTTAAATGTAAGGTGGAGAAACAAATGAGATTGAAAGTAATGAGGCATGGATTCTTTTTTTTTTTTTCTTCCTAGCATAAAGCATTACATTATAAAGATAATAAACTCTTTTAGAAATAAAGACACCTGTCACTATGGGTGGAAAAAGCGACAAGCAAAGTGACTATCATGCTGGTAAGATTTCATTGCTATCGTTATTGTTATGTTGACAAACATATTTTCTTTGCCCCATTTTATGTTATCTATGAGGTTTTGTTTTTTGTTTTTCATTTTTTTGGTTTTTTTGATACTATTTTTCTCTTCTTTCCAATTCATAATCTTTCATCTATTTGCTCCAACCTTCAGAAAACCTTGGATAGTGGCATAATTGCATGCCAAGGTCAAAATCATGGGAGCATACAGAAAGCTAGTATTGTGAAAGCAAATGTATTGTTGCTAGATTTCAGGTGACACTTACTGCTGGGCTTGCATTATTAATGATTCTCTTCAAATTAATTTTGCAGTCAAGGATTCTGTTTATGAATGTTTTCTCCTGGCAAAGAATTTCCTCATTTTATTTTTATGGAATATACATTTCAAGAAGTAAAATTCTGCTTATTAATCTGGTTGAGAAAATATAAAATGTATGGTTTACAATTATCTGTATGAGTAATTAATATATTTTTAAGTAATGTGACATTTTCTAAATTTATGGTAAAAATGTCATTAAGACTTCAATACTTTAGCAGAGAATACTTTTATATGTTATTCCGGTATTATTAATCTTTGAAATCAAAAGAGATTGGAGGACTTGAAGTGCTACAAGAGTTATTCTGAAATTGAACACTGTGCAAGACTTTAGACAATTGAAAGTATAAATCGGACGTGGTTGAGGTTCTTACATCAACACACTTCTTGCTAGTAGTTTTATGTAACTCTGTGACAATATCTTATTTACCTGTCCTTTGGTTTCCTCTAAACAACATTAAATATACAGTGAGGTAAATAAGATAATACCATAGGGAAACTTTACAGACATTTGTATTGTATTCATTAATGTGTATTTATTGAAGATTTAATTTCTTTACATTTTACAGTGAAATCAGAATATTTCTTAGGTCTTACATATTTTGTGAAGGAGGGCAGAGGTCCTAGGTCAAATCGGGAAATTGGGTATATTTTTGGAATGAGTACAATTCCTTTCAGTTATAAAAACAGAAAGTTAGAGTACAATTACAGCTTCCATGAGGTTCCAGACTGATTTCTGTCATTAAACTAGCTGCATGTAACTATGGGTTTGAAAAGGAATTCATAATGACTCACTGTATCATTAACAAAGCAAGTAGGGAACAGAGGTTATGTCATTATTACATAAGTATCCATGCAAATGAGATGTTCTGCTTTGTTCAGAGGTGAAATTTATTTTTATTTTCCATTGGAAGGCCTCTTTTTTTTTTTTTCCTATCAAAGCATAATATGGGTAAAGCAGTCAAATTTGGAGAAAAATTTAGTAGGATGGTAAATTTTAAGTGAAAGAAATTGATCCCAACTCCAGCTTTGCTGATTATTAATTGTATGACTCTTAATGAAATATATAACAAATAGAAAAAGATGCTGAATTTAGAGCCAAATCCAAGTTCTTCTCTTCATTAGCTACATAGTATAATAACAAATTAAGCTGACATGGTAATACCTAACCAAACTGTCCTGGGTACCAGGACACCTGCCTGGCTCAGTCGGAGGAGTTTGCAACTCTGTCTCAGGGTTGTGCGTTAAAGCCCTACATTGGGTATAAAGATTACTGCAATAAATAAAAATTAAAGAAAAAAAACAAAATTGTTCTCAGTATTAAATAAGTTTACATATGTATCAGTGGCACCCATAGCACAGTGTGTGGGTACCTGTATCAGTTATTATATTGTTTTATTTTATTTTGTTTTTATTTTCTTCAGATAGTATGTTAGGTTTTAATAAATTATACCATTATTTAAAACTAAGTGGTGTACCATACATTAATATTTTAGTTAATTAATATTTATAGGTCTTTATTCTTTTTAAAGTTTATTTATTCAACATTTAATACTATGATTATGAATTTGCTTGAACAGTTCTTACATCAGAATAAATAATGTGAACAGGGAACTCTAGGAATCACTGGTCAGTGGTTGCCTTAGTGGGCTGCTAATCCAAATTACAGGGAAAGTTTTTAGGAACTCATATGTCCTCAAAGGCAATACTAAGATAGTAATCCCATACACAGCTAGGCTTGGGACCTCTAGCTCATCTGGAGGGTAAGCTTAGGTGTCAGTAAGCTTAGGTGTGTGTGCTTTCCTTTTATGTCTGAAAGAGAAGTGAACAGGCAAACTGTTCACTCATTTATAAATAGTACCTGGGATGGGCAGTTGATGGGGATAAGAAGAAAACAATGAATCTGTTCCTCTTTCCATGGTGTTGGTTCATTTTCTTGATTTCTTTCAAGAAATCAAAGTATCGTTCAGTTTAACATAACAAATGTGGAAATAACAAAATTGGCACCTAATTTCTTCATTTATTCAGAGAACACCTACTGACATTAAAAAACCCCAATGGCATTGAAATTCAATAGTAAGGTAGAAAGATAGAAAGTGAAAGCCTCCTTGTACCTAGTTTTCCTTTTCCAAATTGTCTAACAGGACTCCAGAGGACCTGTCTTACCCTGCCTTGTTGAGAGGCCATGTTTGTTTGTTTTTGTTGTATTTTTTCTCTGTTTGTTTTTTTTTTATGATTTATTTATTTATGTGAGAGAGAAAAAGAGAGAGAGAGCACATGGAGAAGGGCAGAGAGAGAGAGGGAGAGAAGCAGAATTTTCTAAGTAGGGACCCCTCCATGGGACTCAATCCCATGACCCTGAGAACATGACCTGAGCCAAAATCAAGAGTCGGTTGCTTAACTGACAGAGCCACCCAGGTACCCTGAGAAGCTGTGTTTTTAACATTTGTTTGTCTATGCCCCTTCATCCAACCCTATCTCCCTAAATTTCATCCTTCTAAAATGTATCAGTGACCTCCTCAAGTAAGTTCAGTTTCATGATGTAAGCAGAAAATAGGATCTGAGTGAGAGATCTAACTCCACATCAATGTAAATATAACCCCTGTTCATATTCAAGAATTCGTGATGGATTCCTCTTAACAAATCTAGGCAGTTTTAATATTATTTGTGTGATCTCATTTTATGAATTTTTTATCTGAATGGAAGAAGGGAAAATTGTTTTTAAATTTGATTCCCACTTAGACTGCTAGTTTCAGATTAAGTGTAATATCACATAAAATCTTCCTAAACACCAACCCCTCTCTGGTAGAGCTTAAAACAAAACAAAACAAAACAAAAACAACCAAGTCTAAGTTCATATTGGTTTCCAAGGGCTGACATAACAAAGTACCTCAAACTGGGTGGCTTAAAATAACAGAAATAATTTCTCTCACAGTTCCAAATGCCCAAAGACTGAAATCAAGGTGTCGGTAGGGTTGGTTCTTTCTGGTGATGCTAAGAGAGAAGCTGTTCCATGGTTCTTTCCTAGATTCAGGAGTTTGTGAACAATCCCCGTGTTCCTGGGCTTGTAGATACAATTGTTCTATTATCTGATTCAAGGTATTCTCCTCTTGCCACAGTTTGGTATTCACAGAAAAGCAGTTTGGGACTCATAGATTTTTAGTTAAAAAGGTATAAATATCTTCTGGTTTCTTTTCATTAATACATTTTGCATTGATATCTTACTGTAGGCTCACAAACTTTTCTGGTAGATTCTGTTTTGTGGTTGAGTGGTATATATATTTATGGTGCTGCATGATCCGTTTTTTTTTTTTCTAAATACTTTTAAAAAAATATTCAATGTTGTTTTTTTTTAAATATTTATTTACTTATTTTAGGGAGGGGAGAGGGACAGAGGGAGAGGCAGAAAGAGAACTTCTAGCATATTCCCTATAGATTGAGGAGCCTGATGCAGGGCTTGATCCTAAGGACCCTGAGATCATGACCTGAGTAAAAATCGAGTCAGATGCTTAACCGGCTGAGCTACCCAGGAGCCCCTTCAATGTTACCTTGAAAAAAAAAAAAAAAATTTTAGGAATCCAACTTTCGCCCATTGCTATCAATTTAAATGTAGTTTTCTGTTAGGGTTTAGCCTTTTTTCTTCTCCTGTTTTTTTTTTTTTTTTCTTTTTCCCTCTATAAATTCAAATATATATAGGGTACTCAGTAAATAAAATAGTTTTTCATTTTATTATTAAAACACTATAATGTATCAGCATATAGCCTAGCAGAGATTCCAGGAAAAAGAGAACTAAATTTATCTAATGATTAAGATATTTGTATTAATTTGCATTCTCAGTTACTGCATTCTGAATAGTTATAGAGTATAACTTGGGTAGTAAATTCTGAAAGAAGTCTTTCATTTTCTTTAATTTTTAGGTATTTTTTTTTCCTTAGGTAAAAGCAGGATCTCAGGGAGTCCCTGATTGTGGGTTAGAGGTGAGATTTTTGGAAGAATCAATGCAGTTTATATGGGGAAGAGCTGGTTCAGGTATTGAATAAAATAGAGATTTCAAACGGGGTTGTATAATGCAATGAGTTTCAGGGAAGGAGTTAGTGTTTTGTTTCATCTGGTTTTAAAAGCGTAATGCAGTGAGAGATTCCCCAAGGACTTTTGAGAATCTAGGACCTCTGAGTTCCCCAGAAAAATATAACCAAAATTTTCATATGGAATAAAATAGGTGATCAGGCCAACTCACATGCCCTACGGCTTCTGTTTTTTCATCAAAACGTGTTTTAGGGACTCTGGAGGATTTCAATCTCTTGTAAAAAGATACCAGAGAAGCCCTAGGGTGCCACTGGCTAAAAATGTATTTGGCAAAACCTCTACAGTGCATTCTGCCATCTGCCAGGAGTTGCCTGACTATCAGACTAAATCCCCAGCCAGATGGAATCCTAGGGTCATCATTGCCCTAGAGATATGTGAATATGTAGAGACCTGCTGGTAGTGATGGGCTACCTGGGAATCTTGAGAGTTCTCTGACTGCTGCTTTGAATTCTCCAGGAGTATCTAGACCAGGATGCTGAGAAAAGCAGGATGAGGGAAGGGTAGTTTGTACTCTGATATTGCTAGTGTTTTTCCACATCCAGGGGGGAAAATTCCTTAGTTATATGGATAGTTATATGTACTATCCTGGGATGGATTTTACTGAATTAAAAGATAGAGACTTTATTTTGAATTTTCATTATTTACAATTGCTAACAAATATTTGCAATGTGTTTTATGGAATATATTTTTGGTGATAAGCCACTCAGCCAGTAACAGAAAGCATATCCTTTTATTTATTATGTTGGCATCAGTTTATGACCAATTAAACTTTTATATTCACATAGGACTATATAAGGTATTTATTGAATATATATTTATAAACATACATATACCAAAACTATGCAAAACAAGCTGAATTATATTTCAGGAATAATCAATAAAGTAACTTAAATAGAAAGGAAAACAAGATATCATTAACCTGACAAATAGTCTTATTTTTCTTTAGATACAAATACAACATTATTGGACAATTATTAGAGCATTTAGGTACACACTGGACTTTATACTTCATTTGGAAAATACTTTTGATGATTCATCAACAAGAAGATAAAGTTCACTTATAACAGATAGAGGTCCAATATAATATGCATAGGTATATCATTTCAACAGTTTTCCTACATATATAAATATGTATGTATATGTATATTTACATGTATGTATATTTCCTACATATATTCCTACATATATACTTTAATTGCTCTTTAGACCTAATATAACTTAAATCAATTCTAAATGTATATGGTCAAATTTCTGTTAGCCAGTTCTGTGTAAATTATAGTAAGCTAAGTGTTAGCAGAGTCATCTTTGAATTGGCATGGTCCAAATAATTAATATTCACAAAGTTTACAACTTCAGCAACTGAACCAGATATGACAGTTCAAAATTTTAAACCTGTTTTGCATGTTCTTGACTTAAAGCAAATCCAATGTCCATGCTTTAGAATCAAGTTGTCTACAGCCATTACTAAAAATGGAATCTAGGATTTATTCCAGTGCCTCATGCATTTTCCAAAGTCTCTCAAGCCAATATAAATATTTCGAACAGACACCATTGCATGTCTGAATAAGCAATTATTTTCTTTATGTAACTGCATTAGGCTGCTAGAGCTGCCATAACAAAACACCACAGACTGGGTGGCTCAGAAAAATAATTTATTTTCTCACAGTTCTGGAGGTTGGATGTCTAAGATCAGTATCTTGGTCGATTTGGTTTCTTCTGAGGCTTTTCTCCTGGACTTGTAGGGTGCTACCTTCTCACCTTGTTCTTAAGTGACATTTCCTCTGTCTATGTGTATCCTTGGTGTCTCTTCCTTTTCTTATAAGGACACCAGTTCAATTGGGTTAGGGTCCTGTCCTCATGACCTCCGTTAACCTTGATTACCTCTTAAAATGTCCTATCTCCAAATAGGTCACATTGGGGGCTAGGGATTCAACATATCAATTTTGGGAGGGCACAGTTCCTCTAAAAATGCAATAGATTATGATGAGTATAATATCTAGAATAAAGAATATTTTTGAGAATTTTTCTGTTCAAATTTACTTAGTAATTCATCATTAGACCTGTCAAATATAATAACAGGGTTCCAGATTTCCTTGTTATTTTCTAAGTATGTTGAGTGAGCATTTCTTACCCATTCCACAGAATCTTCTGAGTTTATCTATTAAAAATGTTTGAATATTGGTATAATCTTTGTACAGATTTTTAAAGTAAAGTACCAACATTTTCAGTAATATTGTAATAGTGATGTATCAGGAGAAATGTTAGCAACACTTGTGAGCATTGCATAATGTATACAGTTGTTGCATGACTATGTGTACACTGGAACTAATGCAACATTGTATGGCAACTAAAAAAAAAGGGATAAATATAAAACTACATAACTTGGATTTTGTATGTAAAAATGGAACTAAGTATGCACCTGTTTGCCCACTAAAATTTCTAAAGTATTCACAGACTTGGAAGTCAAATTTCCACAATGAGTTTTGTTTGAGGCTGTTATATACCTTGGAAAAGTGTGGGGAAAAGAAGGCTAAACACATAGGAGTCAATGTGGTCATATGGAAAAGATTTGCCTGAGCAAGACCAGTCCCCAGCCATTCTTCTCTCTCATGACTCACTCTCTACGTACATGTGAAAAATCTGTGAGTCAATTAGTTGTATTAACAGGGTGCATTGCTTGACTAGAACAATGCTGTAGAAGTTGGCCTGTTGCTTAGTACAATTTTTAGGTGTAGATCAACCTTACAGTTGAAAGGCGAGTGTGCAGAGTCCAATGTACAAAACCAAAACCAGTAGGCGAAAACTATCTGCAGAGGACAGAAATGAAGTTTGAATGGGTATGGGAATGGAAAGATCTGCCAACTTCCCTCTAACTTCATTCCCTGTGTCAGCTTCAGAGACCCAGTGACTCAAACCTTCTTCCTGTTCCTGTGGAATGTGAAAACCACTAGGCATAATTAATTTCGCATATAGTATCTGATACTGATCTCAATATGTCATAACTGTGTTTATTCAAAAATCCAGCAGAATTTTTCAGGGAGCATACTCATTACCATTAACAGAAGTATAGCCTCTTAATATTAGATTTGTTAGAAAAATGCATTGGAGAGAGTTCTGAACTGTATGCGTTTTTTTTTTCTACTCATATATGCTACATATTCTCAAGCAATATAGTATTAGCCAAAAATGATGCTTTGTAACTTAAAAATAAATAAATAAAAAGAGAAAAAGGAAAAAGAAAAAGAAAAGTCACCATTCTCACTGCTTGTAAACCCATTTTCCTAGCTCTTCATTTTTTTTTTTTGAAGTTTTATTTATTTATTTATTTAACACACAGAGAAAACACACAAGCAGAGGAAGCATCAGACAGAGGGAGAAGCAGGCTCCCCATTAGGCAAGAAGCCCTACAAGGGACTTGATCCCAGGATCTTGGGATCATGATCTGAGGCAAAGGCACAGGCACGTAACCCAATAAGCCACCCAGGTGCCCCATGTTTTCATTTTCCTTTAAAAACATTCTTACTTCTCTCAGTTTCTAAATAAAGTTTCAAAGGACAGTCATTTTGAACTTGCATTCTCTGTTCTGCACTTATGTCAATACAGATCTCAATCTGGGTGTTATAATTGCTCAATAAACTATCTCTGGGCTGTACTATAATTTTGGTTAATTTTGTCTTTAATATCATTCAAAAAGCATGGGCTACTTTTATACTTTTTACATATAATAACATGAAGGAGTCTTCCCATCTATGAACCAGGATCACAGTCCAGCTCTATGACTAGGCTAATAGTATTTGAAGAATACATTCTCATCTAGTTTAAATTCATGATAATAAAATTAACATATTCTTTCCAACATTTTCATCAAAAAGTTGCCACTTTTTCATTAAGGTTTACAACTTTTCTTGATAACTCAATATGTGCATTTTTAAAAAGAATATACTATTTTTGAAAAGAATATACTTTCATTCCGTACCATATCTTCTGTTTCTTTAAAATACAAAATTGAAGTAACTATTCCATTTGTGATTAAAAATAAAGAAGTTTGTCTGCTTATAACATACACAAAGACTATGTTCTTTCTTCCCTTTGCAAAATCAAGGATGTAATTTATCTGCTAAATAACATGATTGATCCTTACTTACCATGGTCTTGTCTGAGTTAATAAATCAGGACACAGATACCACCTCCAAATGTTCAATTCTGACCCTACAATTAGCTTTCCACTGACTCTGGTTCCTGATTATCAGCACAAACCTCTACTTTAAGCTATCCCATAATTAGTCAGACAATACAGTGTCATGTGCTAAAATATCCTAGCTGGTAGAACACTTGCTAACCACTGATCTGTCACATCCCCTGGATGAATCTCATGCCCTTGTTTAGATAAGAGGATCATCAGGCCTACTTCCCATTACACTGACATTAATGTGGCATCTGAAATTTAAATGCAGCAATTAAAAGTTTTTTAAGTTTTTCTTACATGGCACCAGGCCAAATCCTACATGTGAAATGTTTGATGGTCTTTCTTAAATATGAATAGAACTTTTCAAATGTTACACAATTCTGAAGGTGTTACACCAACACATCATACGCATGGGATTTTGGTTTTATTGTGAAAAAAGAGAAGAGCAGAACTGAAACAGAACTCTCCAGCTGAACTGGAGAAAAAAATATACTTTTTTGTTATTTGTTTTTTATTGATATTTTGTGTTATTCTCTTTTAAATTATCTGTAACTTCCTGAAAGAATTTTCTTTTCAACTCGAGACCTCAATATTGGTATAATTGCCTAATTTTATTCCACTTGTATACGTTTAAAAGAAATTGAAAGAATTATATTCTCCATATTTAGTCTTTTGGCAATGATCAAGGGAAATATTAGAGGTATTAGAATTCAAAAGAAGACCATTACGTTATTTATAATCGAGAAGAGGAGTATCAGGCATACTTCATGAACTAACATTACTGTCAACAATAAGCAAAGTTTAGTACTAAGACTATCTCAAGTTTCCATGTTACAGTGTCATATTACAGGTTGTTAAAATGTAAGTAAAAACAATTTAACATGATTCTTATCTAACTATGTTTGCCATTTATTTATTAATCTGAATTTTGTATTCTAAGATAACTCACAGTATAATCAATCCTCTTTTATTGATGGCTAATTGTTTTTTGACTAAGGAACCAAGGAACTTCAATGAAGAGAGCGAAGTCCATTAACAGTTGATAGGGGAACAGCTGGATATACGTGGAAAAACAACAAAAGACAAACTTTAACTCTATGTTACACCATTTGCTAAAGTTAAATGAAGATGGATCAAAGGCTTAACCATTGGGGCTAAAACTATGGTATTTATATGGGAAAATATAGAAGTAAGTGTTCATGCCTTTGGATTAGTTAAAAATACCCCAGGCTGGACAAAGTATTAACCATAAAAAATAAAATTGATACATTCAAATTTCATCAAAATTAGAAACATTTCACTGAAATGGACAGATCATCCAAGCAAAAGATCAGCAAGGAAATAAAGGCCTTAAACAACACACTGGACCAGATGGACATCACAGATATATTCAGAATATTTCATCCACAAGCAACAGAATACACATTCTTCTCTAGTGCACATGGATCATTCTCCAGAATAGATCACATCCTCGGTCCTAAATCAGGACTCAACTGGTATCAAAAGATTGGGATCATTCCCTGCATATTTTCAGACCACAATGCTCTAAAGCTAGAACTCAACCACAAAAGGAAGTTTGGAAAGAACCCAAATACATGGAGACTAAACAGCATCCTTCTAAAGAATGAATGGGTCAACCAAGAAATTAAAGAAGAATTGAAAAAAATCATGGAAATAAATGATAATGAAAATACAACAGTTCAAAATCTGTGGGACACAACAAAGGCAGTCCTGAGAGGAAAATATATAGCAGTACAAGCCTTTCTCAAGAAACAAGAAAGGTCTCAGGTACACAACCTAACCCTACACCTAAAGGAGCTGGAGAAAGAACAAGAAAGAAACCCTAAGCCCAGCAGGAGAAGAGAAATCATAAAGATCAGAGCAGAAATCAATGAAATAGAAACCAAAAAAACAATAGAACAAATCAACGAAACTAGGAGCTGGTTCTTTGAAAGAATTAATAAAATTGATAAACCCCTGGCCCGACTTATCAAAAAGAAAAGAGAAAGGACCCAAATAAATAAAATCATGAATGAAAGAGGAGAGATCACAACTAACACCAAAGAAATACAAACTATTATAAGAACATACTATGAGCAACTCTACGCCAATAAATTTGACAATCTGGAAGAAATGGATGCATTCCTAAATCATATAAACTACCACAACTGAACCAGGGAGAAATAGAAAGCCTGAACAGACCCATAACCAGTAAGGAGATTGAAACAGTCATTAAAAATCTCCAAACAAACAAAAGCCCAGGGCCAGATGGCTTCCCAGGGAAATTCTACCAAACATTTAAAGAAGAACTATTCCTATTCTCCTGAAACTGTTCCAAAAAATAGAAATGGAAGGAAAACTTCCAAACTCATTTTATGAGACCAGCATCACCTTGATCCCAAAACCAGGCAAGGATCCCACCAAAAAAGAGAGCTATAGACCAATATCCTTGATGAACACAGATGCGAAAATACTCAACAAAATACTAGCCAATAGGATTCAACAATACATTAAAAGGATTATTCACCACGACCAAGTGGGATTTATTCCAGGGCTGCAAGGTTGGTTCAACATCCGCAAATCAGTCAATGTGATACAACACATCAATTAAAGAAAGAACAAGAACCATATGATACTCTCAATAGATGCTGAAAAAGCATTTGACAAAGTACAGCATCCCTTCCTGATCAAAACTCTTCAAAGTGTAGGGATAGAGGGCACATACCTCAATATCATCAAAGCCATCTATGAAAAACCCACCACAAATATCATTCTCAATGGAGAAAAACTGAAAGCTTTTCCGCTAAAGTCAGGAACACGTCAGGGATGTCCATTATCACCACTGCTATTCAACATAGTACTAGAGGTCCTAGCCTCAGCAATCAGACAACAAAAGGAAATTAAAGGCATCCAAATCGGCAAAGAAGAAGTCAAATTATCACTCTTCGCAGATGATATGATACTATATGTGGAAAACCCAAAAGACTCCACTCCAAAACTGCTAGAATTTATACAGGAATTCAGTAAAGTGTCAGGATATAAAATCAATGCACAGACATCAGTTGCATTTCTCTACACCAACAGCAAGACAGAAGAAAGAGAAATTAAGGAGTCAATCCCATTTACAATTGCACCCAAAACCATAAGATACCTAGAAATAAACCTAACCAAAGAGACACAGAATCTATACTCAGAAAACTATAAAGTACTCATGAAAGAAATTGAGGAAGACACAAAGAAATGGAAAAATGTTCCATGCTCCTGGATTGGAAGAATAAATATTGTGAAAATGTCTATGCTACCTAAAGCAATCTACACATTTAATGCAATTCCTATCAAAGTACCATCCATCTTTTTCAAAGAAATGGAACAAATAATGCTAAAATTTATATGGAACCAGAAAAGACCTCAAATAGCCAAAGGGATATTGAAAAAGAAAGCCAACGTTGGTGGCATCACAATTCCGGACTTCAAGCTCTATCACAAAGCTGTCATCATCAAGACAGCATGGTACTGGCACAAAAACAGACACATAGATCAATGGAACAGAATAGAGAGCCCAGAAATAGACCCTCAACTCTACAGTCAACTAATCTTCGACAAAGCAGGAAAGAATGTCCAATGGAAAAAAGACAGCCTCTTCAATAAATGGTGCTGGGAAAATTGGACAGCCACATGCAGAAAAATGAAATTGGACCATTTCCTTACACCACACACAAAAATAGACTCAAAATGGATGAAAGACCTCAATGTGCGAAAGGAATCCATCAAAATCCTTGAGGAGAACACAGGCAGCAACCTCTTCGACCTCAGCCGCAGCAACATCTTCCTAGGCAAGGGAAGCAAGGGAAAAAATGAACTATTGGGATTTCATCAAGATCAAAAGCTTTTTCTCAGCAAAGGAAACAGTTAACAAAATCAAAAGACAACTGACAGAATGGGAGAAGATATTTGCAAACGACATATCAGATAAAGGACTAGTGTCCAGAATATATAAAGAACTTAGCAAACTCAACACCCAGAGAACAAATAATCCAATCAAGAAATGGGCAGAGGACATGAGCAGACATTTCTGCAAAGAAGACATCCAGATGGCCAACAGACACATGAAAAAGTGCTCCATATCACTCGGCATCAGGGAAATACAAATCAAAACCACAATGAGATATCACCTCACACCAGTCAGAATGGCTAAAATCAACAAGTCAGGAAATGACAGATGCTGGTGAGGATGCGGAGAAAGGGGGACCCTCCTACACTGTTGGTGGGAATGCAAGCTGGTTTAGCCACTCTGGAAAACAGCATGGAGGTTCCTCAAAATGTTGAAAATAGAACTGCCCTATGACCCAGCAATTGCACTATTGGGTATTTACCCTAAAGATACAAACGTAGTGATCCAAAGGGGCACGTGCACCCGAATGTTTATAGCAGCAATGTCCACAATAGCCAAACTATGGAAAGAACCTAGATGTCCATCAACAGATGAATGGATCAAGAAGATGTGGTATATATACACAATGGAATACTATGCAGCCATCAAAAGAAATGAAATCTTGCCATTTGCGACAACATGGATGGATCTAGAGCGAATCATGCTTAGTGAAATAAGTCAAGCAGAGAAAGACAACTATCATATGATCTCCCTGATATGAGGAAGTGGTGATGCAACATGGAGGCTTAAGTGGGTAGGAGAAGAATCAATGAAACAAGATGGGATTGGGAGGGAGACAAACCATAAGTGACTCTTAATCTCACAAAACAAACTGAGGGTTGCTGGGGGGAGGGGGTTTGGGAGAAGGGGGTGGGATTATGCACATTGGGGAGGGTATGTGCTTTGGTGAGTACTGTGAAGTGTGTAAACCTGGTGATTCACAGACCTGTACCCCTGGGGATAAAAATATATGTTTATAAAAAATAAAAAATTAATAAAAAAAAAAACAAAAATAAAAATAAAAAAATAAAAAATAAAAATTGTCCAAAGGGGAAAAGAAAATTAGAAACATTGACTTCAGATATTATCATTAAGAAAATGATAATGCTATGTTATATAATTGAAATTTGCTTAAAATATGCAGATTGTAAGCCTTCTTCAAAGACTTTCATTAATTAAAAAAAGGTTACTGTGTGAGGTGATGAATCTGTTAATTAACTTGATGGTGAGAATCCTTGCACAATGTATACACGTGTCGAATCATGAAGTTTTACATTTAAATATATCACAATAGTATTTGTTAATTATACTTCAATAAAATTGGGGGAAAAAAAGAAAACAAAAACCCAAATTACATATTTTGAAAAAAATAAGGTACATTTATACAAGTTATATTCAGAATATAAAGAATTCTTAAAAATTAATGTTTCCAAAAAATAGCTTAAGAAAAATGAGCAAAATTCTTCAAAAGAATGCTCATAGTTGGAGATGTAAAAATGGCCAAAAATTATATCAAAGGATACTCATCACCATTGCCATAATAAGAATACAAGTTAAAACCACAATGTGTAGGGGCACCTGGTTGGTTCAGTTAGTTGAGCATCCACTCTTGATTTTGGCTGAGGTTCTGATCTCAGGGTCATGAGATTGAGCTTCCTGGCTGTCTGCTTGCTCAGCAGGGCGTCTGGAGATTCTCCCTCCCTCTCCCTCTGCCCTGTCCTCCAATCGTACACTCTCTTTCTCTCTCTCTCAAAATAAATACATAAAATTAAAACAACAACAACAGCAACAACACAATGTGCCAACTCCTAAACAAACTAAGATGTCTAAAATTAAAAGCAATAAGCCTCCAAAATGTCAGTGAGGATATAGAATACTTGGAATGACATACTGCTGGTGGGAGTATTAAATTACATTTAGCAACCTTGGAAGAGGATATGAGATTCCTTATGAAGTTAAAAATACTCTATTACCCAGCAGTTGCAATTTTAAGTATTCATCCAAGATAGAATATATATCCACCCAAAGATTTATGTGCAAATGTTTATAGCAGCTTCATTTATAATAGTCCCAGACTAGAAAAAATTCAAATGTCCATCCCTAAAAAGTAAACACAGTTTAGTATATTTGAGAATGGACTACTACTCAGCAATACACAGGAAATCATGAATAAGTTATGCAACAACACAGAAGAGTACAAAAACGTTATACTGAAGAAGAGAAGCAAGACACAAAAGAGCACATTTCATGTGATTTCATTTTTATTACTTTTGAATAGGTAAAACCAAAATGTGGAGATAAATATCAGAAGTGTTTCTCCCAAGGCTAAAGAGAATTTGTCTAGATAGAAACATAAATGAACTTTCTAAGATGATAAAAATATTTCATATTTTCATATTCGGACTGGGGAAATTGTTTATATAGTTTTCTGATGATTAGTTATGTTGAGCATATTTTGATATTCATGTTGGCCATTTGTTCGTATTTGGAGAAATGTCTTTTTAGCTCCTTTATCTATATATATTTTTGATAGTATTGATTAATGCTTTGCAGAAAAAGGGTTAAATAAATAAACATGTATAACCATCATACTTGTCTTAATGATAATGTTAGAACATTTCTATTATTTATTTATTTATTTATTCATTTTTTAAAGATTTAATTTATTTATTTGACAGACAGTGATCACAAATAAGCAGAGAGGCAGGCGGGGCGGGGCGGGGGGGAGCAGTCTCCCTACTGAGCAGAGAGCCTGATGCGGAGCTCAATCCCAGGACTCCAGGATCATGACCTGAGCCAAAGGCAGAGGCTTTAACCTACTGAGCCACCCAGGCACCCCAGAACCTTTTTATATTTCACTATGCATGGGTGTTGTGGCTATTTCTAACAAAGATCCATCATACAAGAATTCAGAATTATTCCTATCACAGAAGTTGGTTTTATTTTGTTGCTGTTGTTGTTTTCTTTTGTTTTTGCTTTTTTTTTTTTTTTAGATTTTATTTATTTATTTGAGCGAGAGACAGTGAGAGAGAACATGAGCGAGGAGAAGGTCAGAGGGAGAAGCAGACTTCCCATGGAGCTGGGAGCCTGATGTGGGACTCGATCCTCGGACTCCAGGATCATGACCTGAGCTGAATGCAGTTGTCCAACCAACTGAGCCACCCAGGCGCCCGCTTTCTTTTGTTTTAACCAAGAATGGGATCAGGAGTACTTTGCCACAGCTATTAATAGGCTTTCTACTCTGCTTTGGCCTTTAGGATCTTCTTGAGAAAGATGCCCAGCCACCTGTCAGTAAGAAAGCAACAACTTTAGTTCAACAACCACAGGGCACTAAATTTTTCCCAGAAAGTGAGCACTGAGTGTGCTTGAGTTTCTTTCTCCCTCTCCCTCTGCTCCCTGCCCCTCTGCACATTCTCTCTTTCTCTCTAAACTAATAAATAAATCTTAAAAAAAAAATCAACAGCAATTATACAGACAACCTTGAGTGTCATAACTAGAATAATTTCCTTTGGATACATGATTATGCAGATTTGCAGGCATACTTCTTCTAGCTCACAAATGGATCCTGTCATTGCTACATGAATAGGTGATCCCAAGCTGAAGACCACTGCCAAGTAATGGCAGCTTTGCCAAGTTAACACCCTTTTGCATGTTTCAGTCCTAGGCATTTCTCTTCCCTCACTACTTAGCAGCCAAGATGTGGCCACAGATTAATATGCTCAGATAAGCTATATCTGATATCTCAGTCTCAAGAGGTGTGGGGTCAGTATGGTTAATATGGCAATTCACACTTTGCCCTCATCATAGAGAATATCCATATTCATACTGAACCCGAAGTTAATGAGTAAGACTAAAAGCAAAAAATCTAGTTATTAAGGCAAAAAAAGGTTAGGTGAACATGGTTTAGAGTGAGATAATCTAGCCTAAAATTATCCATACAACAAATAACTACCTTTTCTAATACATATCATCTCAGGTAAATGAGTACATTAATTGTATGATAATGGTACTTGATTCATAGGATTGTATTTTCTTGGCTTTAAGTAGGTGGACAATGAATGCTTGCTGATTAAGTTCATGTTAAAATCTTGTTATTTTTTTCCAAACCCAAATTACTGTTTGACTGATATTCCTGGTTAGTGATTTTAAACAATTGTGGAAACAGTGTAATTTTGGCCTGTAACTTATGATAGAGGATCCAGATGACAAGTGAAGTATTCTTGGATATACCTATAACGTCTTCTCTTAAATGTCTTATTCCATATCTATTCCTTCATTATAGCACTAAGCTGAAGTTTGTGCCTTCTCAATCTTTCGGGGGTTGTTTACATAAACTATGACCTGTGGCTAATCACCTCACTCTATGAATATTGCATTCCAGAAACTAATTTCCTCACCATCTCACTCGACTCTTTTGACGAGCTCTGGTCATACTCTAATGGATATGTGACTTCCAGGACCCATATTTCATTTTCAGACCTGACCATTTCATAAGGTACAAGAGGAGAAGCAGGAAAAAAAGAAAATTCATAGTTGTAAGCACTACAGATATAAGGAAAAAGCTAAATTAAAATTAGATGGTTTTGTCACATCTTCATTATGGTTTTATTTTTAATGTTTTAATGATGTATTTATTTGTTTGAGAGAGAGTGAAGAGAAAGATAGTAAGCAGTGTGGAGGGACTTCAGACTCTCTGAAGCAGATTCCACTCAGAGTGCAACATGGGGCTCAATTCCAACCCTGAAATCATGATCTGAGCCAAAAACAATAGTTGGTTTCTTAAACAACTGACACACAGGCACCCTTATTTCTTAATTTTCTAGTGAATATTTGGGAACTAGTAAGACTGTGGGCCGAAATGTGTTTACAATACTAATTAGATTGATCATTCCTTTCTTATTAGAAAAAAAAAAGTCTGCAAAATTTTTTAATAAGAGATAACAGTGAGAGTATAAGCTATTTAAAACTATATACCACTTGCTTAACTCTATATGCAAATTAAGATTGGGTCATCCGAAATATTGCTAAAATGATAAAAGTGTTATACCTTTCAAAATTGTGATGAAGTCAATAAATACAATGTTACTAAGACTTGTGAGCCGTAAGTGTTCACAACAACATATTTGAAAATAGAATATTTTTTTAAAAATAGCCATTTAAATAGAACATTTATTCCATTTTAAAGTAGTTAGTTTTCTTTTCTATTAATTTTGAATACTAAATACTTAAAATTCAAACTCATCCTAGAGGGACGTCCCTAAATTATTTAAATTTAATTATACCAAAAAACAGAATTGGTAAGAGAGTGGGTAGAAGCTTGTCTGCATGACCTCACTACATGAGAGTTCTATCCATAAATGGAAATCTTATTCCCTTCAATTCATATATGCTTCCCAGAAGTTTCCATATTTCCTAGAATGGACATTAGGACTCTCATGTGGACCAACAATGGTCTTTAAACGCTGCATATTTTGATGCAATATTTTGCTTTTCCAAGTCTCTGGGGAAATTATTTGACCAGAGTACTTAAAGTATTTCATCTGATACAAGTCTTTCTGAAACAAGATGAGAAGGTATACTTTGACATGCAAGGAGAAGAAAACAATTACTAGATTTTCTAGTAACTTTTTCCTGCCTGTAGCTAGTATAAAATGAGACTTTGTGTGTACTGGAAAGAGATCCATGGAGACACATGATCATCACAGAATTAAATAAAGCATTCTCCCTGCTTTGCAATAAAAATTTGTGTCCCCACATTAATCTGTATATGGAAGCCACAATTCCCACTCTGATGATATTTGAAAGTCTAGCCTTTAGAGAGTAATTAGGTTTAGGTAAATTCAGGAGGGTGGAGGTCTGATGATGGGATTAGTGCCTGTGTAAGATGCAGGGCGGGGGGAGGCTTTTGCCAGACAGGAAGTCCACCAGCACCTTTGTTTTGGACTTTCCAGGCTCTAAAACAGTGAGAAATAATTGCTTGTTACTTAATCCACCTAGTCTCTGGTATTTTGTTGTTGCAGCTGCAGTGGACTAATACACTCCCCTACAAGTTATGAAAGGTATGCTGCTATGATTACTCACTCACACTATTTTCATAAATAGCAAATATATTCTATAATCACTAACAATTTACTTTGTTTCTCTATGTTTTGCATCCAGTTCACTTAAGTAACATTTGAAATCTTGGTCTTTCTTATCATTTTGTATTTTACCATCACACTCAAGGCCTCCAGAGACACAGAACAAGTAAAATTTCCCTACTACACAAACTTCACTATGTGATTCAGTGTAAGAGTCCTGTCTCCCTTCTTCAATAAAAAATTATTATTTCCTTCTCTTTCCAGGTCAAAAAATACAGTTTTCTTTTTTTACTGCTTAGAATGCTCTTACAGAAGATTCATTAGTCAAGAGAATGAACATCCTTTCAGTTCTACTAATTTATTTATTACCTTGAAAAAATAAAATCTACCTTTCTGGCAAATTTTTGGATACTCAAGAAAAAAATGAAATGTCTACCTCCCCTTTCTTTTGCAAATTGGAAGTCATTTTAACTAGCCATCTCGTGTTTTCATGTACAAGTTTACTTTGAACTTTTACTTTTTTACCTCCTTGCCTCTGAGAACATTTTTCAACTCAATCTCATTTGGCTCTTATTTATTGACCAATAACTATGAAACAGAGACTCTGTTAGATGGCAGGAAGCTACAAGTATCAAGACAAAGTGGGCTTATTTTTGTTAAGTATACATTTGGGGTTGACGAAGAGAAACAGATGAAAACCCAGTTGCCAAAAAAATACAATAAATACAATTTTTTAGAAAGAATAGTCAAAAATAATCAGTTAAGAAAGTAACTGGGGTAGAATGACCAACAGAAAATTGAGAGAGGCTTCCTTTTTATTTAAGGATTTCCAATATGTCATCATCAAATTGGACAGATTTTCATTTTATCTTTCTACATATTTTATACAAAAATGGGAATAGGCAGACTATTTTTAATAGAGAAAGTAGTATAAGAAAGAAAAGGAAAAAAAAAAGATTGTCGTAGGGGTCAGAAGATTTGGATTCTGTGGGGTGCCTGGGTTGCTCATTTGGTTAAGCATCTGCCTTATAAATCTGCCTTATTATGGTCAGGCCATAATCCCAGGGTCCTAGAAGAGGTGCCTGGGTGGCTCAGTGGGTTAAGCCTCTGCCTTCAGCTCAGGTCATGATCTGGAACTAATGGACTAATTCAAGCAAATCATTTGTCCTCTTACCTGTTTCTTATCTTGTCAAATGAGATAGGTGGTCTGGGTTAGTGTTTTCAAACTATCTGCCACAAACTCTAGGTTTTGAAGTTTCATGATATTGTTTTATTTGGGTAGTGTTGGGAGTGATCATTTCACTAGCCATCCCTCTGACACTTATTAAACTAGCTCTGTTTACAATCATTATATGTTTAGGAACTAAATATACATTTACTTTGAAAAATTTTTTTATTAAAAATAAGATATCCAATTTTATACCACTTTAAATTATAATGTTCCATGATGCTATGACATACAGTGTGGAAAAGGTCAATGTGAACATTTATCTTTTTTTGTCTTTGTTTTCCACATAACACCCACTACATTCCCTTACTTTCCTCTCATACTGACCTATTGTGAAACGGCCTGTTTTTAGCACGACATCCTTCAAAAGTATGCTTCAGACTCTCAATAGTGCCAACAATGTGCTTTGCTTTTCTTAGAGAAAAACCAATCTTGTACTCCCAGAGAACACACAAAAAGCTATTATCTGTAAAGATTCAAAAGAACTCTTCAAGATAGAGTCAAGAAAAAGACCTTACCAGCCTGGACAATCTAGGTCATGAACAGTGTAGTTGAAGGTTTTAAGGTGGAGTGCAGTGGGGTGAGGAGAAGACTTGAGGAATATAAAATAAGCAAAAGAGAAAAGGAAAGTAGAGATAATTGATACTGACTCTACATGTTAAGAAAGGTCATTTGAAGGAATTGTATGTGTATTCTTGAGAAGATGCACCAAAGACTGTATTCTTTTCGATGATGAACTGTACCTACATGTCCTTTCTGATATTATGAGGTCCTCAAGAAAAGCTGTACACCTTTACATTCAGTAAATATTCATTAGGTACTATGATAGTGAGGTGATAAGACATTAAAAGATATTTGAATTTCACCCTCAAAAGCTAATTGTCTAGAACTATGATGTACATTAGCCATTGCTCATGTGTTTATTTAAAATTAAGTTAATTGCAATAAATTAGGATTAATGATTCAGTTCATTGGTCATTCGATGTAACTGTATCAAAGGCTTCATAGTCATAAGTGGCTAGTGACTGCTGTTTTGGAGAACTCAGATTAAAGAATATTGTCATCATCGCAGAAGGTTTAATGAGCATCAGTAGACTAAAAGACAATATAAGAATGAAATTCAAAACTGCAGTTGTAAGTAGCACATTGAAATAGAAATACATGACATTTTAGTCATGTATCAAGTACAGTAATCCTTGGAAAAATTTAACTGTCTTATGGCTGGTCTGAGTATATGAAAATAATATTTGAAAAGAAATTTCCTTCGAGAAAATTATGGTTAAGATAAAGCTAAAAATTAGGTTGTATGACTGAAGGATAAAAATTAAATCAAAGTAAGATAAGGCACCACTGTCAGAGAAAACATATTATCTGATTTTATAGTTATTAGAATCAATAAAGTAAGTATATGTATAGCAAGAAATATTCCAAATCATGTCGGATAATAAAGACTCAAACTTAATGCATCTTAAAGTTTATCTGAACAGTCCTAGGAGAACTGTAAAGATTTTAAGTAATGTAATGTTATAAACAGAATTATATTTTTTGAGATATCCCCTGCAGTAGAGAATAATTGGAAATGGACAAAAGGTGGACTCGGAGATTATGTAGAAGTTAATTGCTTCGATCCACTTGAAAACTAATGCTCATTGGTCAAAAATGATGAAAACTGTGAGTGGAAGATTAATCTGAATGCCCAGCAATAATTGAAAATTTGGATTTAGGAGATGAGGGAGTAGGAAAAAGTGCCTATTTGGTCAGGAGAATCATGAGTGTTTTAAGACACTAAGTTTTAGAATGATTTGTTATACAATAACTAAATCACACCATAATATTGAAATAGGGAACAATAGATAAAGGGCCTTTTTTTTTTTTTTATGAGAAGATAAAGATAATTATTTGAACACCTTCATCCTAAGTTTGAAATTTCTTTGAAACATTGAAATGCATATGTCTTGTGAATAGTTGGGTGTTGAGTGTTAGAGATTGGCCCAAAGATTTATGGCTGAAATATATGATGGAGCCCTATGTAGGAACTAGTTGAAATCCTAGAAGGGGGGAAAAATTTCCTTGGGAAAAAGTGTAGCATGAGAAGAGAGACAAAATAAGTCTTGGATACCTTTACTACTTAATAGAAACTATCCTGTATTCCTTAGAAGGTCAAAATACTTTAGAAGAAGTTTTACTTGAAAAACTCTGTTACCATGGAAATATTCATATACCTTAAATCTTTACTCAATAAAGTGGGTTGGGACGAAGGAAGGAAGGTTGAAGTAACAAGGAAAAGAGAAAGAGAGACCCAAATGAATATTTTCATTCTTCATGAAAAGTCTTAACAATGTCAAATTAATAGTGTACTGTTCAACTAATGTTAATGCTGCTAATTTCTGCCTTCCCCCTCAAAAAAGGATTGTGAGTATGCAACTGAACTTTTCAAGGGGAGGAAATCAAAAGCTTTTATTTCAGTTTTTAATGTTTTTTAATTTCCCTCTGATTCTCTTGACCTCTTCTAGCTATCAGAAATTCATTGCTGACAATTAATTTAACAGAAAGAAACCCATGATCTCTGCTTTAATATTTCTTAAGAACACTTTCACTCTGCTTTTTTGTGAGCTGGAAAACCTTAAAAATGACTTTTTCTTTGATAAGAGTTACCTTAAAAATGAAACTGTTGAATGTCAATAAGGCACAGTTATAGATAAAATGTTATTAAGTAATTTTAAATATTCTTAATAACTGGAATTCTTAAAAATAGGTATTATGGAAAAGTGAAATATAAATTGAATGCATGCCTTTATTCATTTATGTAGTAATTTAAGCTTTATAAGTTATAGGCTACACAGGTGAATACATTTTATATTTCTAAGGTTAATAGGTCTACAGTGATATGAAATTCACTTTAAATTCAAACTAAAAGCAAATATAAGGCTGATAATTTTGTGTCAATTACATAAAATAAAATTCAGAAAACCAGGAATGCCACCAAAAATTATCTTTAGAATAAAATGTGTTATAAAGAAAAATCAATAATTAAATAAATCAAAATAATTCAAAATACTAGTTCTACTGAGTAGTACATGGTGCCAGACACAGAGTCTAAAGATGATTTTTTTTCTCTATAGTTCTTCTTGAAGGCACACATATTTGCTTTGGAAAATTGTCTTTACATCCAAATTTCAAACTGAGTTTAAATTTCAAATTTTCCAAGATAATGAAAGACAACAGTCTTCATCCCAATTTCAATTAATTGCACTATATTCACACCTGGTAATGCCTCTGGTATTACTGTCAGGACGTCCAGTCTTTCTCAGACCTACCAAACAGAATTTCCCCTTATTCTTCAAGGTTTGGCTCAAATTTTTGGTTGGTGAAGTTTTCATTAATCTTACCTAGCATCATCATTGCTCCCCTTTTATTTCATAGTACATTTTAGTAAGTACTATATTTAATCGTACTCATTATTTATTCATCAAATACTGGTCGGAATACTACACTGGACAAGTCTCTTGACATAAAGATGAATTCAGCCCCCTACAAATTCTAGGGTCATCTAAAGGCTCCAGCTACAATAGTTGCCTGCAAGAACTAAATGAGGAACAGGAGACAGAAGAGCTAAACTCTAGGACTGGAGTCAGAAATTATTAAAAATGGTACCCACAAAGGAAATGACAAATTAATTAACTCTAAATTATGTGTAAAAGCTTTTTACAAAGTTACATTGCTAATGGTGAAAAGCAGGCTTTAGCAGTGTCAACTTTAGGAAACACTATGTACAAGAACATTCCCTTTTAATAGACCTTAGTACTATTTTCAACTTCTTCCACTTTCTCTACTGTATTTCAGGAGCTGAATGTATCAAAAGCTTGGTTCATTTTTGGTTATTTTCATAGAAGCCACACAGGCAAATTCAACAGATCTGAAGAGACTTGTTGGTTCTTAGTCGTAAAGGCATTCAGACTTTTAGCAAAAGTCACACGTGAAACTTTGAATGGGCATCAGCATCCTCACAGGAATCACTGGGATTAGCACTTCTAGTGCCCGAGGGAATTGGTAGCGGTTTCATGTAATTCCTGGACTTCCTAATGTTAGAAATGACTTTTGCTTTTCTGTGCCTTTCAAGTACAATTTGCTTCATAAGGCACAATAAATATTTATTTTTAAAAAATTATTAAAATCTTCTCTCAAAATAGACAGTTGACTTTGTGACCAGTCTGCCTTTTGGATAGCAGATGTTGAATGCTCAAGGACAGACTGAACTGTTTAATAATCAGAAAACCAAATAGATATTTAAGAGTGAGAAACATGAATACATACATGAATACATACATTTTTTTCAATTTGTATATATAAGTATACATAAATTTTATGAATAATAACATTTATTATATATATTTTTAATTTAAATGTATTTATATTTTGAATTTATCCTCTCTATATATAAATCATAGAGGTATATATGATCTCTATATATAAATCATATAGATATATATAATATCATATAGATATAGATAAGATAGGTAAAATAAATTAAGAATGTAAAAAGTAGATGTATATGATATATAGATACAGAGATATAAAATTTATGAAAATGTATATTGATAACTTCTTTTTTTCTACCAGGGAATAGAATTTAAAGGAATAAAGGTTTATAACTAAAACCCTTGAATATAGAGCTGATGTCATTTGCTAAATTTCTTTCAATCAGAACAAAACTTACATAGATTTTTTTTTTAAGTAGCTACTTTTAAAGTATCAAGACTTTGGAAATTTTTCTGGACTTTTCTTGGGGTGTCTGGCTGGCTCAGTTTGTTAAATATCTGACTCGATTTCAGCTCAGGTCATGATCTCGGGGTTGTGAGATAGAGCCCCACATCAGGCTCCACATTAGACATGTGGCCTGCTTAAGATTTTCTCTCTCCTCTGCCTCTCCTCCCCTCTCTCTTTTTTTTTTTTCCCCTGAACTTTTTGCATTAGTCAAGCATTATTTTTTCCCCACATAGTTGTAGTTCAGAAAATATTTACCTTCTTTTTTTAAAGAAGCAGAAAACAAAATACTAATTTACATACATACACTAATTTACATACATTTCTAACTAAAATACATAAATACTTCACACAATGCTATTTTTGCATCTGTCAGGGCAATTATTGTTTTAGTCTTTTCTTATTTTTATTTCATATTAGAGTCTTTAAGAACAGAACATCTTACACGGAAGTCTTTCCTTCCTTCTATTATGTTCTTGACAAACACTCTCCAGAGGAAGCATGGCCTTAGTTCTCCACAGGGATCAAATGAGGCTCAGTATTTAGTGTGCTCTCCTTACTTTGAAACTTGGTTTTGAAATGCAGTGGAATGTAGGAAATTTTAAATATTCTCTAATTACTTTCAGCTTGAAGTTTCTTCTAAAAACAGATTATAAAATACACAGAGCTAGGGCATTATGTATATGTTATTTAAAAATAAATTCCTCAGAAATAGCTCGAGAAGTATAATTACTATTTAATAACTTTTTACACAAGATCATATAAAGCACATAAAATTATAATTTCATAAAATATGAACTTCTTTAATTTCTTGAAGTTTAAGAGAAATGTATAAAAGAGATTTTGCAATTTCTCTCACACCTCCATGTCATGTAATAGCTAACTGATTTTAAACTAAGCAGTCTGAAATAAGTATAATGACACTATGCATACAGGAGAATGCTAAAGAAATATGTTTCTGACCATGAGCAAAATTCAATTATAATTTCTATCCTAATGTAGCTTAGTCTGTCTTGCTCAGATTTTGTAGATTTTTTTTTTTTTTTTGAATAAACAAAGGTAGTTGAAAGGGCACCTAGGTGGCTCAGTTGGTTAAGTGTCTGCTTTTGATTTTGTCTCAGGTCATGGTCTCATTATAATGGAACAGAGGCCCAGGTCAGGCTCTACACTCAGTGGGGAATCTGACTGTCCCTCTCCCTCCCTGTTAGTCCCTCCCCCTCTTTCAAAATGAATGAATGAATAAACAAATAAATAAATAAATATTTAAGAAGAAAAGGTAGCTGAAGAGTGATGGACAAGAATTAGTTTCATTGTGGTTCTTATAAGTCAATGGTAATTCGTGATCAATTACTTTGACATTTTTAGTACAAATATAACTCAGGTATGATCAGAAATATTTTCCTGAAGCATATTTTATCTCCAAGTACAATGAGTTTATCTTGTCTAGATTTTGGTCATTTTCTAACTCAGTTCTCAATCCCACACTTTCATGGTCCACCCTTTGGGTTTGTTCGTCCATCATTTTCTCTTTTCTTTATCAGGGTTACATCTCATAATACCCCTTTCAGTCTTCTTCTGTCTACATTTTCTTTTCCTTCTCACTTATACCAAGTTTTCCATAATTGCTCTTTCCTGCACTGTTTTTAATTACATTGTGCATCTGCCCCCTGAACCGGAATAATTTGGAATTAAAACTACTTGTAAACTTTTTTGTATTAAGATTATAAATTCCTTCAGATTATCGAATCCCAGGGTATCAAACATTTTTGTTTATTATTTTATTATTAATTTCTGAGAAGTATTCATTACCAAAATTGCTTCTTTGTATGAAGGGCAATCTGCGCATGGTTTTCAGACATTCTTTGCATGCCCCCCCCCCCAATTTTGAATCCTCTCATGGAATAGTCAGTACTCGAAATAGAATGGTTTACATCATACTAGCTTCATCTGATGGATCTACAGAAGTTCATTGAATTATGGAAGGGTGTGTTTCTTTCCCTAGGAAATATCTTTTAAAAGTAATAAAAGGAGGATTTCAGGCCCCCAGTAAATCTACTGAAATGATTAGCATGATTGTGATCTCTGTGTGAAAATGATAAATTTGCCACAGAATGAAGAGAGAATTCTACCTGTCCTGACTGAGCCATAGAAGAAGCTACCACTGGCCTACAGGTGATTTGGTTCAAACTGAAAATAATAGGCACCAGATCTAATATATTTGGACCCAAAGTTTTAACATACAGGCTGCTGTTTAGAGATATCAGTTTATTATTTGGAAAACACTGAGCTTTTTTTTAAAAATCACATTATCTGTACTAGTTATGACAGTGATACTTGTGACAACAGATAAACCACTAACTCTCAGTCACTTAATATAGTATCTTGCTCTTATAAAGTGTAAAACTGATGAGGTACAATCAATCAGCAGTGGCTTTCCTCTAAGCAGTGATTAAAAGCAGCAGGGAACTTCTTTCTAATGCTTCCTCCATCTTTAGCGTGTGGTTTCCATGTTGGTCAAGTTGGTTTGCCTCAAGACCCAGAAAAGAAAAGAGCAAAATATCAAGTTTGGATGTGGGCCTACATCATTTCATTAGATCTCAGTTACAAAGGACTATAAAGTTAACTGCAAAAACCAACCAGGCAAGGTTTTCTAGCTGAACACTTGGAAAGAAGGGAAAATAAATAGCTGATAAGCAGCTATTTATTTTTTAACAGAAGAGTGTTGGAAATCGGAAGGAAAAAAAAAAAAAAAACAACAAAAAAAAATACCCAAAAAACATAGCTGACTGATCACACACACTTGGATGGGATATTTTTCCCCATAAAATATTTAAAATTAATTACTTATATAAATTATATGGATTAATGACATTAGACACATTTCATAAGATTAAGTAAAACTGACCATTAAATTGAGTAGCAAGAACTTGGCTAACAGCCAGCTAGCCAATCAGTTAATTCAGCTTTTAAACATTGTGTGTTTAGAAAGAAGTGTTCAATGCTGATGAAAAACCTCTGAGGAAATGCTTCTTAAAATACATTAGCACTTTACATAAAACCCAGTTTTATGTGTATGTGTGTTCATGTTTGGGAGGCAGTGGAAAGGGAGACTATTGGAGATTGGGGCAGGGATAAAGAAATAAGGAATACATTTTGTTCAAAATATTGATTTGGATGTTTGATTTTAAAATTCTATAAAATGTTTTTCAATATGTAACTATATAATTAATTTTATTTCATCTTTATTTTATTGATGTAATTTACTAATTATATCTCTGATAGAAACCATGGAGCTAGGATTTGAGGGTAAATAATTTTGCATTAAAAATTGGCTAAAGAAATATGAGAGTAAACACTAAAGTTGGATGAATGCATAGAAATCATATTATAGGCAGAATTCTTCCTCTTTGTCCTTCCCTTCTTTCTGAGAAAATGTCCCTGACATCTATGAATATGGAACATGATAAAGTGGGAAGTGTTTTGAAGATACAATTAAGGTTATATACTTTAATATAAGGAAACTATCCTAGATTTTCCAGTTGGGCCCAATCTGTTATTCACCTTAAAAACCAATAATTTTCTCCACTGAGAATGCAGGAAAAAATATAGTAGCTGGGAAAGTCAGACATAGTCAAAGACTTCAGATTCCAACCTCCTTTGCCAAATGGCAGATACTACAAGGAACTGAGGCAGCCTTTATGAACAGAGAATGGAGGCCAACAGAAATATATAGAACTGAATGCAGCCAACATTTAACATGAGTTTGAAAGCAAATTTTTCCCCAGAGCCTCAAGAATATTATGTAGCTCCGAATACACCTTGATTTCTGCCCCATGAAAGTCTGCATGGACATAAGGTTGCTCCATGCTATACATGGTCTTCTGATCTGCAAAACTATGAGATAATAAATTTGTGTTTTTTCAACCACAAAGATTCTTATAATTTGTTATGATGATAACAGAAAACTGTTCTTTAAAAAAGAACATAGTAAAGATGGTGAATCCCATCTCCATTGTCTGAAAAGCTTCCCAAAATCAAGATGGCATACAATGGGGCGCCTGGGTGGCTCAGTGGGTTAAACCGCTGCCTTCGGCTCAGGTCATGATCCCAGGGTCGTGGGATCGAGCCCTGCATCGGGCTCTCTGCTCAGGAGGGAGCCTGCTTCCTCCCCTCTCTCTGCCTGCCTCTCTGCCTGCTTGTCATCTCTCTCTGTCAAATAAATAAATAAAAAATCTTTAAAAAAAAAAAAAAGATGGCATACAATGGTCAGGAACAATTTATACGGTTCAGTAAAAATATAGATAGATAATTTTAAAACATAGTAATATAACTTCAAGCAAATATATTTAGAAATAAGAATATTGTTTTAGGGGCGCCTGGGTGGCTCAGTGGGTTAAGCCGCTGCCTTCGGCTCAGGTCATGATCCCAGGGTCCTGGGATCGAATCCCACATCAGGCTCTCTGCTCAGCGGGGAGCCTGCTTCCCTTTCTCTCTGCCTGCCTCTCCATCTACTTGTGATTTCTCTCTGTCAAATAAATAAATAAAATCTTTAAAAAAAAAAAAAAGAATATTGTTTTACTTTTCATATGGCTTAAACTTTAAAAAAGATAAATCAAGCAAAATTTCATATTTTATTCCCTTACATGCTTTCTCAACATCGAAATCCAGATCTTGAAGCTAAACCATTTCAAATGGCACAATTTAATGGATGCTTCTTTTGGCTTTTTAATCTAAATTAGTCATTTTTTTTTCTGTTCCAAAAACATTTCATTTATAACTATTTTCTTTGAATTCAGTTATATGTTTCCATTACTATTTTATATGTATGTATATCCTTTCCACTAGGTTGTACACCTAGTATTAAATAAATATATCTTTTTTCTCTTGATCCATTTTTTAATTTACAAAGATATTTTTGTGGTAATTATTGCAACTATTTCTATGTCTCCATAAATTGTTATCATCACTTTGATAAATTATCATCAGGAAATTTAACCTTTAGAATGGGTATTTTGTATAAGACTTTCTGACATAGATAAAAAAATAAAAGAACAATGACAAAACATAAATAAAGCAATTTTTAAAAAGATTTTATTTATTCATTTGACAGAGAGAAATCACAAGTAAGCAGAGAGGCAGGCAGAGAGGCAGAAGCAGGTTCCCTGCTTAGCAGAGAGCCTGATGTGGGGCTTGATCCTAGGACCCTGAGATCATGACCTGAGCGGAAAGCGAGGCTTAACCCACTGAGCCACCCAGGTGCCCCTAAATAAAGTAATTCAACTTTGTACTTCAAAATATGTAAACTATACTTTTTTGTTCAAGCATTCTGGTTTAAGCTGGAACTTCAGCCTTTTTCCTTCAAGTCATACAGCCACAAAAAGATAAGAAAATAATTTTAAAAAAACCTTATTTTTTATGAAAGTAGAAGTGACTTTACATTCCAAATACCATATTTAAGAGGAAAGAAAGAATAAAAAATTAAAAACAACAAACACTGGGTGCCCCATGGTGTCTCAGTTGATTAAGCATCTGCCTTCTGCTCAGGTCACAATCCCTGGATCTTGGGATCTAGGCCTGCATTGGTTCCCTGCTCAGTGGGGAGTTTGCTTCTCTCTCTCCCTCTCTGCTTCTCCTTTCTCCTCCTGCTCTGTCTGTCTCAAATAGGTAAATACATAAGTAAACCTTTAATGAAAAACAGTAAACTTTGGAAATCAGGAGAGCTATATGTCAGATGAAGCCTAGAAGATGCAAGAACTTGTCTTCATAGATATCCTAAAACCCATACTTTTTTTATGCTCAGGAGCATAGGCTGAGATTCAAAACCCAAATATCTTTCTTTTTTTTTTTTTTTAAAGATTTATTTATTTATTTGACAGAGAGAGAGAGATCACAAGCAGGCAGGGAGGCAGGCAGAGAGAGGAGGAAGCAGACTCTCTGAAGAGCAGAGAGCCTGATGTGGGGCTCGATCCCAGGATGCTTGGATCATGACCTGAACCGAAGCAGAAGCTTTAACCCACTGAGCCACCCAGGTGCCCCTCAAAACCCAAATATCTTATTTGGAGCAACAGGAATTAACAGCACGCCTTAATCACAGAAGCTCTCTGGGTTTCTTGTTTCTAAACAACAAAGAGTGAGACCCAAGTGAAGATTGGCACAGACAAATTGTAATTCCAGGAATGGTCTGCCTCTATGGCAATGGAACCAAAAGGAGACTTGAAATTGTAAATATTCTCTTGTTGAATATTCCTCGTGGGTGGAGAAATGTATGTCCAAATGGGCTTCCACACAATTCCATCTGTGAAAAATTCATGTTTCAAATATAAACATGACAACAGATTGTGAACATATAAAAATATAATAAAAATTTTTAAAAAGATATGAAATATGAAAAACCAGTTGCAAATAAATAACACTTCCAAGGGGGGGAAAAATGAGATGTACGTGTGTATATGTGTGCATACAGATATACCAATATGCATCTGAATGTCTCTCTCTTTCTGCCTCTCTATCCTCTAACTATCCACAGTGAGATAAAATTCTAGATCAAATTATCCAAGTGCTAAAAGGACAATCATGGAATGGATCAATTGTATATCTACAATTTTAAGCATGTAACAATGTGGAAACTAGTTTAAGTTGCCATAAATTATCTATTCTCCAGTAAAGGGACCTTACTTTAATGTTATCTATATTTCTGACTTTATAATTTCAAGATATTCTTTAATTCCATCATGATTTTAGAGAATAATTCTATTTTTATTGTTATTCTTCTGTGAATTAAACGTTCAACATAAATTTCTCTAAAAAAAGCAATGACATTTTTGAATTGCTTATATCAAATCTCCAGAAATCTGCTTAACCTTGCTAATATTCTTTCATTACTGATTTTCTTAACATCTTGACATGACAGAATTCAGAAATATAACTGATAAAACTGTAAATATGAGATAATCTAACAATGTTGTGAAGTATTTCAACAAGCCCTACCTCCTCCCAGCCCTAAAAGAAGCAAGAAAATGTATTAAAACCTGAAATAACTATGGCTAATACCATAGTATTAGTTTCACATAGTATTTAGAAGTTGTCCCAGTTAAATCCATCAAAACATAAACCCTGCTAGGACAGGAGTTTTGTCCCTAAGGGCCCTTTCTTATAATTGCAGACCCATCAGATTTTTAAGTCATATGGAAAGTCAATATGGAGTCTTCGGGGAAGCTCATTCTTTCTCAACTTTTCTATTTCTCTATTACTATGTTCACCTCATTTCAACTCTCATTCAAATTTTAACAACTGCAAGAGTAGGCTTATTTCAGAGCCTCTTGACATACATTTTTACCTGGTAGAAGATTCCAATACCCTTAGGGACCACATCAAAAAATGCCCCACTTAAAAAGAATTTGCTGAAGTGCATTTATGAACTCAGTCTCTCTAAATTCAGCGGTACAAGTCTATAATTTTCCTCAAATGAAGCTTGGCCTTTAAGCATAGTTATACTTTGTATCAAAGTCACATGCAATTATAAAAATGCATGAAAAAAAAATCAGCAGCCTTTAGGCAACTGTTCTGATCATAGAGGTTAAAGAAACCCTAACAGATTATTTCTTCCAAGCCCCACCTCTGGCCAGAGATCTATTACAACCACCCAGACAGATTATTTTCTTTTTAAAAAACTCTCCAGTTATTTTCTTCAGACTTATATGGAAACACTTAATATCCTAATATATTGTTCATGATGTTAAGGGGAAAAAAGATATTTGAGCAAGAAAATGTATGGTTGCTGATTTTACATTTGGATCAGGAAAGCATTTTACAATGAATAGCAAGAGACCATAATTACTAAAGAAGGGGCAAATTAGTTTTACTATCCTGCAAAAAGCAGGTAACTACTATGTGGCAAATTATAATCCATGAATATTTAATTTCCCTTAGGTATTTCTCTCTTGTAACATGGCAGAGGGTATATCAAGAAATGGCTCTTCTAAAAATGCAAATTCTTCCCATGAATGTTTAACTCCTTTGTTAATCTGATGAGTGGTTCTTTTTTCAGTCTTTAGCTATTAGACAAAAGAGAAGAAAAAAAAAATCCTGCTGAAAGAAACCAAGCTGAATTTCAATCATAATAGTCTTTAGAAACCCAAACTTCTGTGATATTTGGTGATATTTTTATAACAAAACTAAAATTAATTACTTCAGTTGAAAAACTCTATTAAAATTTCAGATTACCTATGGAAATATAAATCATAAAATTTTATAGAATATGATACTGGTATCTCTATGATAAATTTATAAAAGCTTTGTATTTTTGCTATTCCAACTTGAAATTAGCTATGGTAAATATAATTATGCTTTTTATATTTTATTAATTTTTGTGATGAAATCTTACTATGTACAGAGCTAACACCTGAATTAGAGTCATATGTAAAGATTTATGAAGAAAATTTTTATGCATATGGTACAAAACAAGACATTATAAACAAAACAAGACTAATCACAAAGATGCTATTTTACTCTTTTTTAAAGATCTGCCCTAGATAGATAACAGCCACCACCACAACAAAAAACACTTTCCTGAAATAAAATGCTAAGGGCCCAGAACTAACCAATGCAAGTATATATAGTAGCAGGAACCATATATCCTCCTAGAGAGTTCAGCACAAAGTGCTACATTCTGTGTTGATCTCTAACTCAATTATCAATGTATTCAAATTAACAACAAACGTTCACAGTGTGTAACAAATTCTCATAGGCTTCATGAGGATCTCTGTGAGAATGAAAACATAGCCCAAGTGCCTATTATAGTGCTTGAAACACATGGATGTAACAGAAATATGAAAAAAAAAATTAAAAAACCTAAATGGATGTGACTAGTTCTATTTTCTATCTTCTTTAAAATGTCAGCTTACCATGTTTTTGTTTTTACTTCAAAAATGTATCAAAATTGTCATTTGTCCTGTCCCAGGTCTTTATGGACCACTAACTTTCATTTTGTTTCAATTTCTTTTAAGTTTTCATACTAATCTTTGACAAATAGCCATTCTTCCATCATTTGTTTATGACTATTAAAACCCCAAATTTCTGTTTCCTCTGGTACAAACTGCTTAAAATTCTTCTTTTTTTAATATAAAAATATAGATACATTTGCATAAATGAAGATATATTTCTGAAATATTTGAAAAGTTCAAAATTTCAAATCTATTGTTAGGTGTATGCTCCTTTCCGATCATTTCAGAAGGAATATTTGGAGGAACAATGATGTCAATGATTTCTTTACTTCAAAATATAAAGCACCAACTGACTTTCTGCAAATATCCTCTTTGTCCCTACATTCTCTTTCTTAGTTTAATTTTGAATATATTCATTCATGTCCAGTGTATAAAAGTAATGGTATAATCTGATAAGTATGGTATAATCTGGTAAGTAGCATAGTGGTCTGAGAAAGCATATATATATATATATATATATATATATATATATGCATATGTGTGTGTGTGTGTGTGTGTGTATACACACTCATTTTTCCCCCTCCAGACTTAAGATAGAATGTGCCTGCATGGGTTGTGGGATATTTGTTAGGAATTGATATACTCAGGAGAACAAAAGGAAACAAATAAAAATAAATCAAAGATGCCGGAGGAGAGTGGTTACTGTTTAAATCAAAATTTCTCAAGTCATCTTTAAAAAAAAGTTTAAAAATGAAAAGAAAATAAAAGTAGAGCCATATCTTCACTATAACTGGAAGGCAGAGGATGCCAAAAACATAAATAAATTGTACTGTGAAGAGAAAGGTACACAGACACACATACCCACAGAGACAGAGAAAAGAAAAATGATGGGTCTTGCTAAAACAAAAAAATTTAAAAAGAATGTAAAAATACAAAAGATAATATCTCCCCACTACTTCTTTACCCCCCAAAAGAAGCATTTACTAAATAAATTTAATTTATTATACTGAAAGGAGAGGATGGTCCACATCCAAGTTATACTCAAAAAGTATTGTAGATACAATTAGACATAAGAAACTAGGGGAAAAAAAGCAAAAGGAACAACAAAAGAAACCTAGGAACAAATTGACCAAAGGTAGAAGTAAAGTTAGAATTGATTGAATTTATAAAAGAAATAAAAGATGATAAGTCATACAAAAAATGAAAACTTGATTACAAAGTGCCAAAGGAAGACAAATTTGAATGAAAACTTAACAGAGAATATTGTAAAAAAACAAAACAAAACAAAAAGCAAAAACAAAACCAAAATAAAACAAAACAAAACAAGAAAATAATCAAAAGATTGAAATTAAGAAAAGAAAATTTAAAAAATTGTCAAAAACTCTTGGATAAAACAAGAAAGATAATTGAAACAACTAGCTTTCAAAAACAATAATAATGAAGTATACATACTTCAGTGTATAATTGAGTTATTTAGAAGAGTGACAGATAGGTTTACTTATAAACATTTCTATAAAAATAAAATAAAACAACAAAAATACTTGAACTAAATTGGTAAGATTATTCTAAAATTTTGAAAGCACTTAGACATAATTACCAAGGTAATTTTTTTTTTTTTAAGATTTTATTTATTTGAAAGACAGAGATCACAAGTAGGCAGAGAAGCAGGCAGAGAGTGAGGAAGGGAAGCAGGCTCCTGGCTGAGCAGAAAGCCAGATGTGGGGCTTGATCCCAGGACTCTGGGATCACGACCTGAGCCGAAGGCAGAGACTTAACCCACTGAGCCATCCAGGTGCCCCAACATTCCTTTTTTTAATTAAAGATTTTATTTATTTGACAGAGAGAGAGAGAGAGGGAGAAGAGAGAGCACAAGTAGGGGGAGCCACAGGAACAATGAGAAATAGATCCCTAGCTTAACAGCCTCAGGATTCTGAGATCATGACTGAGCCAAAAGCAGACACTAACTGAGCCACCCAGGTCGCCCAAGAAACATTCATTATAGTATTATCTGTGAAATAAATGATATTTGATCTGTAATCAAGATATAATGTCCAAAAGGAATCAATCCACTGACATAGAACAAGAGAAAAGATTGAATGATTGAAAAAGGGATTCCTCAGAGAGTCAATTTACTTAGATAGACTTGTCAAGTTATATTTTATTTTGAGTGAGAAGGACTGGGCTATATACCAAAATAAAAATGCAGGAAAAAAAAATTGTCTGTGGTTATAATATGCTTCCACAGACCAAAAGCACTTAAATTTAGATCTTGACATGTCTACAGTTTTTCAAACTTTCATTGAGCACATGGGAAATTTCTACCTCTGCTTCATGTTGTTTAGTGAAAGGATGATTTCAAATACCAAATAATAGCAACAAGGCACCAGCCAATCAGAGTAAAGGATCAACTGACAGACACCAACCAATCAGAGTGAATAAGAGTGACAGAGCCCCACAGAAATGTTCTGGCTAACTATCAACGAGACCAGGTGTCCAACGAGGGTGCTTGCAAAAATAAACTTTGGTTATATAATTTCAATCAAAAGACCATGAATAGTACAACAAGAGTCTTAGTAATTACGTATTATTTGTGTAAAACAAACAAGAAAGAATAAAATCATTAGTGTTTTCATATAAATCATATTTAACATTCAAGGATTATAAACTAAGCTTATTTTATCTCAGATTAGCATTGCCATTACAAACGACCAAAACAGGACTTTCCATTTATTGAATGCCAGATGAGTTTCCCTTTGCGTATATTCCTGTTAAATGTTTCTATTTCCACAAAACAGTTCTTCAGTAGAATATATTCAAGTGTGGAAATATCTTGGAAAAGTAATATCTCTTTGAAGTGTACTACCTGTGACTGCCAGTTCAGATCATAATCTGTTCACTAGGTAAGCCAGTTCCCCTAATAATAGACTAATGGCAATATAAATAGTTGCCGTCACTTAGCGATCCACTTAGCGCTTTCTATCAAAGATGCCAAAAAAATCCCTTTTATTTGTCACTTGAGTTGGATCACTTGAACTTGACAACAATAGTTCATTCAAATATTTTGCTTTTCTGCCCTTATTTTACATTGTAAAGTGTCTGTCTTTTCACACCTGCTTTCCACAAATATGGCAAAGCTCCAGATCAAAGATTTACATATGGGAGACTTTTTTTTTAATTTTTTACAAGACTTACTATAAAATAGTATTAAATCTAATTCATGATTCTAAATCTCTAAAATTTTGTAAAATAGTAAAATTAAATTCAGGTTTCTAAGAGTGGGACCAAAATGTACTGTACATGATTTTATAAAGTTATCTGATGCACTGTAAAGTGTAAAGATAGAAATAATTTTAATGATTTTAATTTTAATGATTTTGACAATCTGATATGCTAACTATTGTAAATATTCAGGAATTAACTAATGAAATTCTAGTTTTCACCATCTTAAATTTTGAAGAACCTAGTGGAATTCCTTTGTTTTTTTAAGATTTTTTACTTACTCATTAAAGACAAAGAGCTAAAGTATGAGCAGGGAGAAGGGTTACAGGGAGAGGAAGAAGCAGACTCCCCCACTCAACAGAGAGCCCCATGGGGCTCAATCCCAGAACCATGACTGAGCTATAGGCCCAGGCAGTGGCTCAGTCTACTGAGCACTTCCAGGTGTCTTGTCTAGTAGAATGCTTTAGAAGGCCTGAGTTCCATGAAGAAGTCATTATGAGAAAGCTTGATTTGAGGTGAGTAATGGCCCGGTCCACAGCATAGCCATCAGATCAAATCAAGTCAGAGGGAGAGGCAGGCTCCCCGCGGGGCAAGGAACCCAATGTGGGACTGGATCCCAGGACGCTGGGATCATGACCTGAGCCGAAGGCAGCTGCCCAACCAACTGAGCCACCCAGGCGTCCCTAACAATTGCTTTTTAAACAATATTTTTGAACCTTTGTTGACTATACATATTCTGTATTAATTAATTCATGTAAATCAAATTTATTGAGAACTTTACCAGATACTACACACCAAATCACAAATGAATATTTCTAACTTTAAGATCATTGAAAATATAAGAAAATATTTGGCCATTATCATAAAGTTTGAAAGCAACTTCAATAAGCAAATTATAATGCATTGCTAAAAGGAATCTTATGATGGCAAGACAGTATTTTATGGATATGTATACTATCACCTTATTTTACCAAAGTAGAAATGCACAAAAGTGAGTTGACACTAAGAATTAAAAAAAAAAAAAAAGAAAAAGAAAAAAAAGAAAGTCATTAAATAGCTTGATTAGTCCTTTATTCAAGCATTTAATAAATACATACTTACCACTTCCTATTAGGTAAGTATGGAGTTGGGTATGACAGACTTACCAATTAAAGAAACATGGCAGTTTTCTCTTTTCTAGAATTCTCATTGTAGCCTGAATGATAGACACAAAATGGGATGTATTGGATGTATTGGATGTCCCAAAGTTAGAGATTTTTAACAAATATTGGATAATCTTAGTTTATGTTCTAGTAGGGGCAATGTGTATGGGAATGTCAGCCTACTCCCAAGAAATCTCAGTTTTCTTTCCTTCATTATTGTTCACTTGTGTTTCTTTGACTACTCTTTGTTATGTGGTGAATTCAGATACTCTTAAATCTGGAAGAGTCCCTCCACCATTTTTTGTCATTGTCATATCTTTCTACTCTGAAAGCCTAATAAAAGCTCATTCTCTATCCCAGGTTGGTTACTTACAGCTTGGTGTTAATTACTAAAGAGCAGTGAGATCCAAGTTTCATATGTTTATTTAATGTAAAAGAGTAAATTAGAAATTAGATATTTTACCTTATTTCTAGATATTGAGATTTCTTGAGAAAATGGGAGAGGGATGTTCAGTGCTTAAGTCTAGAGATTTAGATTAAGATTTGGGTTTGACTTTCATCCACTGTAGTATTATGTCCATCTATGTTAGTCTGCCAATAATATGACTAAGTTTAACTAATATTTTCTGCAATGTTAGTTATCCTATAAGTTTGCTGATTTGAAGTATATTGTTATATGTTATATTTCCCTTGTCTAATAACAAAAGACAAGTTTAATTGGAAATTTGACAGATAAATTGATAAATTGATAGATAATAAATTGATAGATTTATCAAATAGATATATTTATCAAATAGATATTTTAATTAAGCCATAAATATATTGTCTTTAAGAATGAAAGATTTTCAGGGCACCTGGGTGACTCAGTGGGTTAAGCCTCTCCCTTCAGCTCAGTTCATGATCTCAAGGTCAATCCCTGAATTTTTGAAAAGTAAAAATTTTAAATGTGATGCAATACTAGAACTGCGATTGGAAAATGACAGGAGTGAAAATAAAATAAGGAAATAGAGTTTCTGAAGAAGAGAAAGGCAAAGATGTTTGATAATTAGAACTGAAGTCTTTCCTATTGACCAGTTCAAATCTAGCGGAATTTAACAAAAGTCAAAATGCTTTGATCTGATGGATGTACAAAATGATCCATGAAAAAAGACAAAGAAGTGGCCCTTTCTTGGGTCATTGATGATCACATCTTCAAATCTACAAGAGCAATTGGCAAACTCATTACCTAACTCCAAAATAGTTGGCAAGTATTAAATAGAAAAAGAGAGTGGCTTATTGAATATATTATGAAAGGAGATTATTAGGGAAATATTAACTATTCTATTCTTTTCCTTTTCCTCCAAGCTGAATTTGACCTACTAATTTTGAAATTAAACTCTAGTTTATTAGGTATAGAGTCACAGTGAAAACACTATCTACCTCACCTACCCAAGTATGATGTCTCTGTTAATTAAAATATTTAATTTCCAACCTAATAGCCTACCCTTAGAAATACTATTAATTTTTGCAATCAAGATGGTGTTGAAGTTCAGGTGCTTTTTTAAAAGATTTTTTATTCATTTATTTGAAAGAGGTGTGAGCAGGGGGAGGGGCAGAGGGAGAGGCAGACTCCCCCCTTCTCCACCCCCTTCCACTGAGCAGGAAGCCCAATGCCAGGCTCCATCTTAGGACTCCAAGATCATGACCTGAGCCAGTCAGATACTTTTTCTCCCATCCAAGTACTAACCAGTCCCGACCCTGCTTAGCTTCAAAGTCAGATACTTTGAATAAGCCACAAAGATGCCCCAAAGTTCATGCTTTGAAGCTTTCCCTTGGGTGTGAACAAATAGCAATGAGAGATAAAACATATCAAATGAGAGATAAATTATAACAAAAAATCATTAAAAAGTCATAACTTCCAACAAAACAAAAATAAGAAAAAAAAAATAAAAGTGGTGAGCCTAACTGAAAAAAATATGTCTATTGACTCAGAAGCAGCAAAGGAAATTGGGAATTTGGCTCATATGGGTAATGAGATGAAAGGTATTCCCCATCTTTTACTTATTAGGGTTTTGATTTGGTATCCTCCTTCCTTTTTTAAGGAAGTTAATAAAAAAGAACTGTTACAGAACATTGATGCTAAGCCTTAGATAAGAAAGGAAGCAAGAAAACATAGTTACAAATCAGCAGACAAGATCTGAACCAAGATTTGGTTCCCATATCTTTGATTTTCTTAATGTAACTATTGGGCAGACATTTTGAAATTCCATTTTAAGACTTAATGCTAGATAGCCCAAAAGTGCTAGGTGAAAGTAAATGCCAAACTATTAGAAATTATAAGAACACAGAAATAATAACAGAGACAGAGAGAGAGAAGGATAGAGAGGAGAGGGCAGGAGAGAGAAAGAGATGTAAAAATTCCAAAACAAGTGGAGAAACTGACCCTAAGAAGGATATCCAATAAATTCAAGCCTAGGAGTCTGATCAATGATCTCAAAATTAAGATAATAAAATAATTGAAAGAGATTTGAATGTAATTATAATATACAGCAAAAAGTCAAATAATGGAATGCATCCATAGTTTGTTTTTTTTTTTTTTTTAGACTCTAAAATAAATAGAGGATATCTTGATATAAACAGAGAGGATTGGTAATCCAAACTCTAAAAATGCAAAAAATATAAAAAATAACTAATTAGAAATACACACGTCTGGCTGGAAACCAGCTCTGGCACAGAGTATATTGAACAGTTAGCTCAGCAGTGTGCGTGTGCTTGCATGGAGAGTATGTGATATGAGAGAGGAGGTGGTGTTCCAATTAAAAAAAATGCACTAAATAGTTTAATATCGTGTTCTTTATTCATCTAATATTTAACAAATTTGTTGCCATAACAATCATTCACTATTGAAAAGATTTTCGGAAAGTGAAGGCAAGAAAAAAAAACTAACAGGAATTCTAGATATAAAAGATAAAAATGGGGCACCTGGGTGGCTCAGTGGGTTAAAGCCTCTGCCTTCGGTTCAGGTCATGATCCTAGGGTCCTGGGATCGAGCCCCGCATTGGGCTCTCTGCTCAGCAGGGAGCCTGCTTCCTCTTCTCTCTGCCTGCCTCTCTGCCTACTTGTGATCTCTGTCTGTCAAATAAATAAATAAAATTTTAAAAAAAAGATAAAAATGCTTGGCATAATAGTACCATCAATGCATCCCCAAATTACTGTGACAAATAAAAATTAAAAGAAAATACAGTTAGGCTATATGATCCTTTTGAAAAGAGGAAGATTTAATAAAGATTTCAAAAACACCAAAAGTGTGTGTCTTATATGAAAGACATGCTTCAGTTATTCATTCCAATTGAAAAACAAATGCAGAAAAGAGAGGCATTTTGAAATCAATGAGGTGGATATATTTATAAATGATACACAATGAAGATTCAAAATGAGCAAAAAATGAAGTATGGGAAGAGAAAGATAGAAAGGGAAATGAGAAATGCAAGGAATAATGAAAACATTCTGTCTTGAAACATTGTTTAGTGTAGTAACAATTAGCTAAGCAATAAAATATTTTGTAAATGGTGCTAGTTTGCACTTAGAAATAGGGAAACATATCATTTCAAATTGATTTTTTTTCTTGTCATTTAACAGAAAGAAAATAGTGCTTCTTTTAACTAGGAGCTTATTCATTTCAGTGATAGCTTTAATGATAGTTAATCATGATAATGGCAGTGGCTGATGTAACTGCTCGTGATTAGTTCAGGCTTGTTTTTGTGTATATTTAAAGCAAAAGACAGCTTTTTCCAGAAACTTCAATTCTTTCTGCTCTATTTCCTCTCCTAAGTTAAAATACAGCATTTAACACACACATAGCCATTCTACCTATCTACATACCAGCCCTTAACTGCCTCACAAGGTGTTGGAGTACTTTTCTTTTTCAAGTTTTTTTTTCATTTTATTAAAATTCAATTAATTAACATATAGTGTACATTTTTTTTTTTAGTTAAAAAGGCCAGCTTATTAGTGAATTCTAAGATTTCATAAAAAGTCTACTTCTTTTTCCCACATATTCTCAAAGGCTTCCAACATACAACACATGCAACAGACAGATGGCACACCATGCACGAGAGAGACTGAAAGAGAGAGAGAGAGAGGAATAGGGACCTGGAGAGAAGAGGATGTAAACGTTGAGTAATTAAGACACTTATTGTCTCTAATTAGGTATGTGATAAGTAGTGATTGTCTTTCCCAACCCTTTTTTTTTTTCTTTTTTATCATTCAAAATAAAAACAAGAGCATATCATCAGTTAATAGTTTAAAAGAAAATTATTTTTAAAGTCTAGAAATGACCACATACTTAATTTATTTATGTATATATTTTTTTGTGATTGGTTATTTATGTATATTTTAAAAAAATATATTTGATTTGTTTATTTGAGAGAGAAATTGCATGTAAGAGAACACAAGCAGAGGGGAGGGGCAGAGGGAGAGGGAGAAGCAGACTGAGCAGGGATCACAAGGATCCCAGGACCCGCAGGATCATGACCTAAACTGAAGGCAGAGGGTTAACTGATGGAGCCACCCAGGTGCTCCATGACCACAGAATTTGAAAAATAAACACACCAATAACAAGTAGCAATGATTCAGTAACGCTATCTCCCTATATTCAGGTAGGAAGAGTACTGACTTTTAAAAACCCAACTACATTTATAATTTCAGGAGAAAAATTCTTAAACTGCAGAATATTTGCATAGTTTCCCAAGCTGTGGCCTCATGAAAGTCATCAGGTCCTATAATTAATAAAACCGACTTTAAATACTTAATTATATATTTATGATTTCAAATACAGGGGAAGAAACTAAGATCATTCCTCTTTTCAGATATATTCTGTGAATGTTTTATCTCTATGGCCTTAATTTTCACTATAATAAAAATAATTTAACTTCTATATTGCATTTTCCCTCTATAATTCTGCAATCCCTTTTCCCCTCGCACCCTGACTCCCACCCTGACTTAGATGAACAGGTTTGCCTCTGGGAAATCTTCTTCTCACTACAGTGAGAACATTTGAGTATAGGGTACCAAAGAATTTCACTTTACCTCTATAATAAGTATTAAAGATATACTACATGAAGGTATAATGTGTGGCAAATGAAAATATAAATAGACAAGTTAGGTGTATCCAGAGATAAATGTTTAATTTATCAAGGCATTTCTTGACAATTTTATATTTTCTTTGGTCTTCTCTTATAAATGATTTTTCTGTTTTCATACTAATTTTGTCTGCAAGGCGTCTGGGAGCGACAGAACTATAGAATAACTAAAATGTTCATATATACTTCACATATGTTTAGGATTTAAAGAATTTAACAAGTCCTTGAGAGAAAAATATGGCTAAACATTAGGATACCACTGTTACTTTTCTTTTTCTTTTTTTTTTTTAACATTTAAATTTTTTATTTTTTATAAACATATATTTTTATCCCTGGGATACAGGTCTGTGAATCACCAGGTTTACACACTTCACAGCACTCACCAAAACACATACCCTCCCCAATGTCCATAATCCCACCCCCTTCTCCTAAACCCCCTCCCCCCACCAACCCTCAGTTTGTTTTGTGAGATTAAGAGTCACTTATGGTTTGTCTCCCTCCCAATCCCATCTTGTTTCATTTATTCTTCTCCTACCCACTTAAGCCTCCATGTTGCATCACCATTTCCTCATATCAGGGAGATCATATGATAGTTGTCTTTCTCTGCTTGACTTATTTCACTAAGCATGATACGCTCTAGTTCCATCCATGTTGTTGCAAATGGCAAGATTTCATTTCTTTTGATGGCTGCATAGTATTCCATTGTGTATATATACCACATCTTCTTGATCCATTCATCTGTTGATGGACATCTAGGTTCTTTCCATAGTTTGGCTATTGTGGACATTGCTGCTATAAACATTCGGGTGCATGTGCCCCTTTGGATCACTACATTTGTATCTTTAGGGTAAATACCCAATAGTGCAATCGCTGGGTCATAGGGCAGTTCTATTTTCAACATTTTGAGGAACCTCCATGTTGTTTTCCAGAGTGGCTGCACCAGCTTGCATTTCCACCAACAGTGTAGGAGGGTTCCCCTTTCTCTGCATCCTCGCCAGCATCTGTCATTTCCTGACTTGTTGATTTTAGCCATTCTGACTGGTGTGAGGTGATATCTCATTGTGGTTTTGATTTGTATTTCCCTGATGCCGAGTGATATGGAGCACTTTTTCATGTGTCTGTTGGCCATCTGGATGTCTTCTTTGCAGAAATGTCTGTTCATGTCCTCTGCCCATTTCTTGATTGGATTATTTGTTCTCTGGGTGTTGAGTTTGCTAAGTTCTTTATAGATTCTGGACACTAGTCCTTTATCTGATATGTCGTTTGCAAATATCTTCTCCCATTCTGTCAGTTGTTTTTTGATTTTGTTAACTGTTTCCTTTGCTGTGCAAAAGCTTTTGATCTTTCACTGTTACTTTTCAAATACATGTGTAAACACATACCAAAAAATTTTTCCTTTATTTCCAGTCTCTGCCCTTTGAATTATTCAGCAAATATTTTACGTGGACTTTCAACCATGTGAGTAGGTATCCGAGTAACATATTCCCAGAAAACAAGTACTCTTTCTATAAAATAAAGTACTATAAAATAAAACACCAATCAGAGTGTTTCTGTATTGTGAATTATAAAAAATAGAATGTGAAATATTGTCATTACATAAATTTCCAAATGACTTTGATAGTAATAACAATACTCCACATATTCTTATCTAGAGGAAATCAAAAGTTAATTTCTATACACTTAAACACTCAAAATATTTTTTCTCTTTCTCTGTAATTCCCAATGTGTTGAACGTTTTCCTATCGGCTCTTAAAGTATAATTTGAAGCTCTTATACTTCTATTCTTTATTTCTTATTTTGTTATTAATACCAGGTGTTTTATGTCTGTGACTATCCTCTAGTGGTGGTAAATATTCTTTAATATCTGCAATATATATACTTTTTCCCAGCATGCATCACATTACAGTTGGGAAGCTTAAAACAAGGGTGGCAAAAAGCATGAATAACAAGCAGTAGGCATTCACATATGCAATTAATTCAAAAATGAACAAAAAAATAAAGAAAAGGACTAACATCAAAATGAAAACATCTGGAAATTATAGGGATAATATGGGAAATATGCTTGAAGCCGCTGTTACTCACCTCATGATACCAAGAACAAAAGGTATCTATTTTGACGTTAAGTAGGAAAGTCGTTTCATAAACATGAAGAGTAAGAGACATGAAGAAGAAAGATATGGAACAAACAAAAAGATTTAGAACAGAAAAAGGTAAGCTTGAAGATATAGTTTGTGTCTGAGTGAAGGTGGAGAGGCTGCACAGGACTGGAGCAGAAGGTGAACGGCTTTGAAGGCCATAGTTAGATGCTACTATTTGATCCAGGGAGCATTGGGAAAGCACTCAAAAGCCCGACTAAAGAAATACATGGTCAGAACCGCCAGAATTGAAAGGGGTTTAGATGTAGAACAGAGAACACCGTGGATTGGTTGTGTTTGAATTGATCAGGAGCAAGAGTCAGGATTTAGCAGTGGAAATAAAATGGTAAATTAGAGCAAAAATGAGAATACAAAGAAAAAAAAAGGTTAAAAGAAATCCTGGATAACACATCCTAGGGGGTAGAAAGAAAAAAAGGATATCAGAATTGAAGTTACATTCCTTTCAATACCTATATTTGTGTTACCAGCTCTACTAGTTATCCAAGGCAGAATGCTATAGGGCAGAAACACATGGGATTTTCCATGTCTTGCCTATTTTGGTCCCAAATTCATTCTGTTAATAGCTCTATTCACTTAGGCAAGTTAATTGATTTGTGTAAGTCTGAGTTTCCTTACCTGCTAAATGTGAGTGATATTGCCATTGATATTAAATATTTTGATATGCTATGGTAAGGTACAACTGAGAAATTGAATATCTTTTTGCCAATTGAGAATGATATTACAAATATTAGCAATTGTTAGTTTAGATTAAATCAGGAGTTTGTGCTATGCATATCTATTTATGTGTTTAGTTAATGTACACATTTATAATTTCATTTGTATCATAGACATAAATTATATACATAAAGATATATATATGTGTGTGTATATATATATGTATATATATACATAGCTGTATATAAAACAAAAACAGTTACAATTTCACTGAAGCATGGCCAGTAGAGACTTCTACTAGAAACCAAAATCATCAGTCAAAATTCAACCTATAAGGGGTGCCATGATAAGGATAAAGGACCAATTTTAAAGTGGCTTGTGAAGTTACTTATTTTTATTAAGTCATATTTATTTTCTTAAAAAAATTCCTTGGAGAAAGCGTCAACACATGAAGCTTCCTGGTTAAAGAGGGAGTGGAAGGTTAGAGCATGATCTATTCCTGTGTCCCCCAGGTTGCACCTCACTGAGGACAATATCCTGAGGACTCTCTTCCAATATGATGGAGAGAAGGACCTTCATGACATCAGAAGAATATCTTACCAATACTTACGATGATAAGAATCTGAAGTCTGTGTCTCTTCTGCATTTCTTCTTTCTTTGCCAGGCAAGTGCATTCTATTTTTATGGATGCCATTCATTCATTCATGTATACTTATTGAGTCTTATAAATGTTTCAGGTGCAGCAGAAATGATCTCTGACAGATTTCTTCTCCCACTCTTTTTTTTTTTAATATTTTATTTATTTATTTGACAGAGAGAGAGATCACAGGTAGGTAGAGAGGCTGGCAGAGAGAGAGAGAGAGAGAGAGAGAGAGGGAAGCAGGCTCCCCGCCGAGCAGAGAGCCCGATGTGGGACTCTATCCCAGGACCCTGAGATCATGACCTGAGCTGAAGACAGCGGCTTAACCCACTGAGCCACCCAGGCGCCCCTCTTCTCCCATTCTTGACTCTTGACTTGACTCTTCTCCGAGGAAACCACTTGCTCTG